>NC_137946.1:7250200-7584200 GCF_963969265.1 Rhamphochromis sp. 'chilingali'
AGTCGCCTCTCAGCGATCACAACTCGGCGTGTTTTTTTCGAGCCACCTGCCTGTCCACCTGTCCGCCTGAGATTTGGTTCACATTTAGCTTCGCCGTCTCGACCCCTTTTGGAGCTCCACCCCCCTCTGATTCACTCGGCCCGGCTATCACCCCTTTCACAGCCCCGCTCTCGGCGTTCCCTGTGCGGTCCCTCGGTTTCGTCTGGTTTCATCCGTTGTTTTTCTGGCTACCCTCACGGGACACCTTTAGTTTCAATAAAAAATTACTTTCTTTATTCGCTCATACCCTAGTGTGTGTGTTCTGCTACTGGGTCCTGCCTGCGCTCGGAACTTCGGTTCATGACAGTACGGACTGGCCAGTATGGACCCAGCAGATCCACTCCGCTCCGCTATTAATAAACAGGGCGCTATCCTCGGTCGCCACGATCAGCAGCTCCAGTCTCTCCAAGACCGTTGTCAAGAGCTCAGTGACACTCAGAATAAGTTACAAACTAGGCCGTCCGACCCCGTGCACCGCCTCCGCCGCTGGAACCCTTCCACGGGGAGCTGGACCTGTGTGGGGGGTTCCTTTTCCAGTGCTCCTTGTTTTTCAGTCGCACGCCTCACGCGTTCCCCACGGATACTGCTAAGATCTCCCACTTCGTGGGATTGTTACGGGGGCGTGCTCTAGCATGGGCTGAAGCCTACTTAAGTTCTCACCCCATTCGTGATTGCGATTACGATGACTTCCTGGAGGAGTTCCAGGCTACGTTTTCCCCTCCGGTATCGGAGGACGATGCCGCGCAGAAGTTGCGGAGTACCTGGTTGAATTCCGTACTCGAGCGGTCGCCGTGGGTTGGCCCGATTCGGCTCTTCGTGGGGTTTTTTTACGGTCGTTAAATGACCAGATGAAGGACCAACTGGCTTTTCACGAGGAGACCAGATCCTTTGATGAATTGGCCTCCCTCTCCCGTAGGATTGACAGACGCTTGCGGGAGAGGGATGCCGAGCGGCGGTCTAAGCCTATGGGCTCCGTATTGCGCCCCGGGTTTCGCGTTTCTCCGCCCCCGCCCCCAGCTGCGTGTGCGCGCTCTCCGTCGCCGCCCCCGCCTGAACCCATGCAGATCGGACGCTCTCGGCTTTCTCCGGAGGAGAGGGAACGCCGATTTCGGGCTGGAGAATGTCTGTACTGTGGGAGGCCCGGTCACCGCATCGCTGTTTGCCCGGTCCGCCCAAATGACCCGGCCCACCGGTGAGTCCGGGGATACGGGTGGGCAGCACTCTAAGCACTACTAGACCCCGATTGTTACTGTCCGTTACTATCGTGACTTCTAATCAGACTTTTACATGCCCCGCGTTAGTGGACTCCGGGGCGGAACAGAACCTTATGGATGAGAAGCTGGCTAAGAGGCTAGCTGTGTCTCTTACTCCACTCGAACCGCCCATCCCTGCGTCTACATTAAACAACCAAGTGTTTGCATACATAACTCACCAAACCGCGCCTGTACGGTTAATCACATCAGGTAACCACCAAGAGCAGCTGTCCTTTTTCACTTTTCCTGCTCCTGACACCCCGCTTATCCTAGGCTACCCCTGGTTACAGAGACATAACCCACACATAGATTGGGCCGGAAAAAGTATCGCGAGCTGGAGTGTGTTTTGTCTGGCGAACTGCCTGAGGTCAGCCGTTCCCTCCGCCTCAACGGAACGGAGGCCCGCCCCGCCACCCGCGCCGGACCTCTCTTCCGTGCCCCCCGACTATCACGATCTCCAGCAGGTGTTCAGTAAAGATGAGGCGCTCTCACTCCCGCCTCACCGTCCATATGACTGTGCTATCGATCTGCTCCCGGGAGCTTCGCTGCCCTCTAGCAGATTATACAACCTGTCTTGCCCCGAAAGAGAAACCATGGAGAATTACATCCAGGAGTCGCTAACTGCAGGACGTATTAGACCGTCATCCTCTCCCGTGGCTGCGGGTTTTTTCTTCGTGGGAAAGAAAGACGGGACGCTCCGCCCATGCATCGATTACAGGGGGCTGAATGACGTCACCGTCAAAAACAAATATCCCCTCCCACTCATTAGTTCTATTTTTAACTCACTCCAGGGAGCTACGGTCTTCACCAAACTAGATCTGCGGAACGCCTACCACCTGGTACGGATACGTGAAGGCGACGAGTGGAAGACCGCCTTCAATACCCCACTAGGGCATTTTGAATATCTAGTGATGCCGTTCGGGTTAACGAACGCCCCGGCGGTTTTTCAAGCCCTAGTCAACGACGTGTTACGGGATTTCCTGAACGTGTTTGTTTTTGTTTACCTGGATGATATTTTGATTTTCTCCAAGACGCTCGAGGACCATCGCATCCATGTGAGGAGCGTGCTACAACGGCTGCTCGAAAATAGACTGTACGTAAAAGCGGAAAAGTGTGAGTTCCACGCCTCATCCATTTCCTTCTTGGGCTACATCCTCGCTGGTGGGCAGGTGAAGACCGACCCGGTGAAGACCAAAGCAATATTGGAATGGCCGGTTCCGGAGACACGAAAGAAGCTTCAGAGTTTCTTGGGGTTTGCGAATTTTTAACACCGTTTCACTCGAAACTACAGCCAGGTGGCCGCGCCTCTCACCCAACTCACCTCACCCAAGGTGTCTTTCACATGGTCCCCTGAGGCCCACGCAGCCTTCGCTAAATTGAAGCGATTATTCACGTCCACACCCATTCTGACCCATCCTGACTCCTCTAAACAGTTTGTTGTTGAGGTCGACGCATCTGATGCGGGAGTCGGGGCGGTTCTTTCCCAGCGGTCTGGGCCCCTGAACAAACTCCGGCCGTGCGCCTTTTTCTCACGCCGACTCACCCCCGCAGAGAGGAATTACGACATCGGCGACAGGGAACTCCTAGCGGTAAAACTCGCATTGGAGGAATGGCGTCACTGGCTGGAGGGGACCGAACAGCCCTTCGTTATATGGACGGATCATAAAAATCTACTGTACCTTAGAACCGCCAAGAGGTTAAATCCCCGTCAAGCTCGCTGGTCCCTATTCTTCGCCCGCTTCAACTTCACACTCTCCTATCGTCCCGGGTCACGAAACATCAAACCCGATGCGCTCTCCCGTCTGTATTCCCCCGACAGCGAGGCGCCCCCCCCCGCCACCATCCTGCCTGCCTCCTGCGTGGTGGGTGCTCTCACCTGGGAGATTGAGGAGACCATTCGCCAAGCGCTCCCGGGGGACCCTGACCCAGGGACTGGACCGCCGGGACGGCGCTTCGTTCCCGCCGCCGCCCGGGGAGCAGTCATCCACTGGATCCACACAGCACGATTCGCGTGCCACCCGGGCGTGAGCAGAACGGCGCGCCTCCTCAGCAGACACTTCTGGTGGAAATCGCTACTACGGGACGTGAGGGACTACGTGTCTGCCTGTGCCGTCTGCGCTTGTAATAAACCATCCACGAAACATCCCATGGGCCAGCTCCACCCACTCACTACTCCCCACCGGCCCTGGTCTCACATCTCGCTCGACTTTGTTACCGGTCTCCCCACCTCTTCTGGAAAATGTGTCATCCTCACCGTTGTGGATCGGTTTTCTAAGGCCGCCCACTTCGTCCCGCTAGCCAAGCTGCCCTCGGCTGCTGAGACTGCCCAAGCGTTAGTCACGGAAGTCTTCAGGCTCCACGGAATTCCCCTGGACATTGTCTCCGATCGCGGTCCCCAGTTCACCTCACAAGTGTGGAGGACCTTCTGCTCCATTCTCGGCGCCAAGGTCAGTTTGAGTTCCGGTTTCCACCCGCAATCCAATGGGCAAACTGAACGCCTTAATCAGGAGCTGGAGACTATGCTGAGGTGCGTAGCCAGTCAAAACCCCTCCTCCTGGGTTACTTACCTGCCCTGGGTGGAGTACGCCCACAACACTCACACCTCGTCCTCCACCGGCTTCTCTCCTTTCGAAGCGTCCCTCGGGTATCAGCCTCCGCTCTTCCCGGAAGAGGACCTGTCCCTCTCCGTCCCGTCGGCCCCTCATCACCTCCGGCGCTGCCAACGTGTGTGGCGCTGCGCTCGCCGCGCCCTCCTGCGCGCAAAGGAACGACAGGCGCACTACGCCGATCGTCGCCGCACCCCAGCCCCTGACTACCAGCCGGGACAGAAGGTTTGGTTGGCTGCTGGGAACATCCCGCTCCGGGGCACGTCCCGCAAACTGGCTCCCCGTTTCATCGGGCCGTACGAAGTGGACCGAGTCATCAACCCGGTGGCAGTCAGGCTCCGGCTTCCGGCCTCTCGGCGTGTGCATCCCACGTTCCATGTATCTCAACTTAAGCCGGTCCGCCTCAGCCCCCTGTGCCCTCCTTCCGAGCCCCCTCCTCCCGCCCGGCTCGTCGGCGGCCATCCGGCCTATGCGGTCCGGCGGATCCTGGATGCGCGCCGGCGCGGGCGCGGCTGGCAGTATCTTGTGAATTGGGAGGGGTACGGCCCCGAGGACCGCCTCTGGGTCCCGCGCTCCTTCGTTCTGGACCCTCGTCTCATCTCTGCTTTCCGTGCTTCTCTCCGCAGGCGGGGTCCCGGCCGGTCGCCTGGGGGCGACCCTTGAGGGGGGGGTACTGTCATGGTCCGTGGCCCGGCGTCCGGGGTGCTGCTGGGATGTCCACGCCCACGAGCGTGGCTGCTAACCCCACACCTGCATCCCATCCCAGGCGATCACCAGGTGGACTATTTAATCCTGCCCTACCTGCTGCTCTACGCCAGTCCGTAGTCGCCTCTCAGCGATCACAACTCGGCGTGTTTTTTTCGAGCCACCTGCCTGTCCACCTGTCCGCCTGAGATTTGGTTCACATTCAGCTTCGCCGTCTCGACCCCTTTTGGAGCTCCACCCCCCTCTGATTCACTCGGCCCGGCTATCACCCCTCTCACAGCCCCGCTCTCGGCGTTCCCTGTGCGGTCCCTCGGTTTCGTCTGGTTTCATCCATTGTTTTTCTGGCTACCCTCACGGGACACCTTTAGTTTCAATAAAAAATTACTTTCTTTATTCGCTCATACCCTAGTGTGTGTGTTCTGCTACTGGGTCCTGCCTGCGCTCGGAACTTCGGTTCATGACAAAAACAGGTTTTGCAGCTGTTTGAGCTAAGATTTTCAAGTTATTCACATAATGAAAACCTATACTTTGTTTCGGTCGAGTTCCCCATTCAAATGCATGTAACAGTGAGAAACGCACTGTCTTGGCGAAAGAAAGCGTTTTTGTACAACTTCATAGAAATAGCTGTAACTTTTGATAGAAGACTCAGACAAACATGTTTATGGCCTTATATTATAGAACTCAAGGTCTCCGTGCTGGGAAAACAGGTTTTGCAGCTGTTTGAGCTAAGATTTCCAAGTTATTCACATAATGAAAACCTATACTTTGTTTCGGTCGAGTTCCCCATTCAAATGCATGTAACAGTGAGAAACGCACTGTCTTGGCGAAAGAAAGCGTTTTTGTACAACTTCATATGAATAGCTGTAACTTTTGATAGAAGACTCGGATACACATGTTTATGGCTTTATCTTATAGAACTCAAGGTTCCCGTGCTGGGAAAACAGGTTTTGCAGCTGTTTGAGCTAAGATTTCCAAGTTATTCACATAATGAAAACCTATACTTTGTTTCGGTCGAGTTCCCCATTCAAATGCATGTAACAGTGAGAAACGCACTGTCTTGGCGAAAGAAAGCGTTTTTGTACAACTTCATAGAAATAGCTGTAACTTTTGATAGAAGACTCAGACAAACATGTTTATGGCCTTATATTATAGAACTCTAGGTCCCCGTGCTGGGAAAACAGGTTTTGCAGCTGTTTGAGCTAAGATTTCCAAGTTATTCACATAATGAAAACCTATACTTTGTTTCGGTCGAGTTCCCCATTCAAATGCATGTAACAGTGAGAAACGCACTGTCTTGGCGAAAGAAAGCGTTTTTGTACAACTTCATAGAAATAGCTGTAACTTTTGATAGAAGACTCAGACAAACATGTTTATGGCCTTATATTATAGAACTCAAGGTCTCCGTGCTGGGAAAACAGGTTTTGCAGCTGTTTGAGCTAAGATTTCCAAGTTATTCACATAATGAAAACCTATACTTTGTTTCGGTCGAGTTCCCCATTCAAATGCATGTAACAGTGAGAAACGCACTGTCTTGGCGAAAGAAAGCGTTTTTGTACAACTTCATAGAAATAGCTGTAACTTTTGATAGAAGACTCGGATACACATGTTTATGGCTTTATCTTATAGAACTCAAGGTTCCCGTGCTGGGAAAACAGGTTTTGCAGCTGTTTGAGCTAAGATTTCCAAGTTATTCACATAATGAAAACCTATACTTTGTTTCGGTCGAGTTCCCCATTCAAATGCATGTAACAGTGAGAAACGCACTGTCTTGGCGAAAGAAAGCGTTTTTGTACAACTTCATAGAAATAGCTGTAACTTTTGATAGAAGACTCAGACAAACATGTTTATGGCCTTATATTATAGAACTCAAGGTCTCCGTGCTGGGAAAACAGGTTTTGCAGCTGTTTGAGCTAAGATTTTCAAGTTATTCACATAATGAAAACCTATACTTTGTTTCGGTGGAGTTCCCCATTCAAATGCATGTAACAGTGAGAAACGCACTGTCTTGGCGAAAGAAAGCGTTTTTGTACAACTTCATAGAAATAGCTGTAACTTTTGATAGAAGACTCAGACAAACATGTTTATGGCCTTATATTATAGAACTCAAGGTCCCCGTGCTGGGAAAACAGGTTTTGCAGCTGTTTGAGCTAAGATTTCCAAGTTATTCACATAATGAAAACCTATACTTTGTTTCGGTCGAGTTCCCCATTCAAATGCATGTAACAGTGAGAAACGCACTGTCTTGGCGAAATAAAGCGTTTTTGTACAACTTCATAGAAATAGCTGTAACTTTTGATAGAAGACTCAGACAAACATGTTTATGGCCTTATATTATAGAACTCAAGGTCCCCGTGCTGGGAAAACAGGTTTTGCAGCTGTTTGAGCTAAGATTTCCAAGTTATTCACATAATGAAAACCTATACTTTGTTTCGGTGGAGTTCCCCATTCAAATGCATGTAACAGTGAGAAACGCACTGTCTTGGCGAAAGAAAGCGTTTTTGTACAACTTCATAGAAATAGCTGTAACTTTTGATAGAAGACTCAGACAAACATGTTTATGGCCTTATATTATAGAACTCAAGGTCTCCGTGCTGGGAAAACAGGTTTTGCAGCTGTTTGAGCTAAGATTTCCAAGTTATTCACATAATGAAAACCTATACTTTGTTTCGGTCGAGTTCCCCATTCAAATGCATGTAACAGTGAGAAACGCACTGTCTTGGCGAAAGAAAGCGTTTTTGTACAACTTCATAGAAATAGCTGTAACTTTTGATAGAAGACTCGGATACACATGTTTATGGCTTTATCTTATAGAACTCAAGGTTCCCGTGCTGGGAAAACAGGTTTTGCAGCTGTTTGAGCTAAGATTTCCAAGTTATTCACATAATGAAAACCTATACTTTGTTTCGGTCGAGTTCCCCATTCAAATGCATGTAACAGTGAGAAACGCACTGTCTTGGCGAAAGAAAGCGTTTTTGTACAACTTCATAGAAATAGCTGTAACTTTTGATAGAAGACTCAGACAAACATGTTTATGGCCTTATATTATAGAACTCTAGGTCCCCGTGCTGGGAAAACAGGTTTTGCAGCTGTTTGAGCTAAGATTTCCAAGTTATTCACATAATGAAAACATATACTTTGTTTCGGTCGAGTTCCCCATTCAAATGCATGTAACAGTGAGAAACGCACTGTCTTGGCGAAAGAAAGCGTTTTTGTACAACTTCATAGAAATAGCTGTAACTTTTGATAGAAGACTCAGACAAACATGTTTATGGCCTTATATTATAGAACTCAAGGTCTCCGTGCTGGGAAAACAGGTTTTGCAGCTGTTTGAGCTAAGATTTCCAAGTTATTCACATAATGAAAACATATACTTTGTTTCGGTCGAGTTCCCCATTCAAATGCATGTAACAGTGAGAAACGCACTGTCTTGGCGAAAGAAAGCGTTTTTGTACAACTTCATAGAAATAGCTGTAACTTTTGATAGAAGACTCAGACAAACATGTTTATGGCCTTATATTATAGAACTCAAGGTCTCCGTGCTGGGAAAACAGGTTTTGCAGCTGTTTGAGCTAACATTTAAAAGTTATTCACATAATGAAAACCTATACTTTGTTTCGGTCGAGTTCCCCATTCAAATGCATGTAACAGTGAGAAACGCACTGTCTTGGCGAAAGAAAGCGTTTTTGTACAACTTCATATAAATAGCTGTAACTTTTGATAGAAGACTCGGATACACATGTTTATGGCTTTATCTTATAGAACTCAAGGTTCCCGTGCTGGGAAAACAGGTTTTGCAGCTGTTTGAGCTAAGATTTCCAAGTTATTCACATAATGAAAACCTATACTTTGTTTCGGTCGAGTTCCCCATTCAAATGCATGTAACAGTGAGAAACGCACTGTCTTGGCGAAAGAAAGCGTTTTTGTACAACTTCATATAAATAGCTGTAACTTTTGATAGAAGACTCGGATACACATGTTTATGGCTTTATCTTATAGAACTCAAGGTTCCCGTGCTGGGAAAACAGGTTTTGCAGCTGTTTGAGCTAAGATTTCCAAGTTATTCACATAATGAAAACCTATACTTTGTTTCGGTCGAGTTCCCCATTCAAATGCATGTAACAGTGAGAAACGCACTGTCTTGGCGAAAGAAAGCGTTTTTGTACAACTTCATAGAAATAGCTGTAACTTTTGATAGAAGACTCAGACAAACATGTTTATGGCCTTATATTATAGAACTCTAGGTCCCCGTGCTGGGAAAACAGGTTTTGCAGCTGTTTGAGCTAAGATTTCCAAGTTATTCACATAATGAAAACCTATACTTTGTTTCGGTCGAGTTCCCCATTCAAATGCATGTAACAGTGAGAAACGCACTGTCTTGGCGAAAGAAAGCGTTTTTGTACAACTTCATAGAAATAGCTGTAACTTTTGATAGAAGACTCGGATACACATGTTTATGGCTTTATCTTATAGAACTCAAGGTTCCCGTGCTGGGAAAACAGGTTTTGCAGCTGTTTGAGCTAAGATTTCCAAGTTATTCACATAATGAAAACCTATACTTTGTTTCGGTCGAGTTCCCCATTCAAATGCATGTAACAGTGAGAAACGCACTGTCTTGGCGAAAGAAAGCGTTTTTGTACAACTTCATAGAAATAGCTGTAACTTTTGATAGAAGACTCAGACAAACATGTTTATGGCCTTATATTATAGAACTCAAGGTCCCCGTGCTGGGAAAACAGGTTTTGCAGCTGTTTGAGCTAAGATTTCCAAGTTATTCACATAATGAAAACCTATACTTTGTTTCGGTCGAGTTCCCCATTCAAATGCATGTAACAGTGAGAAACGCACTGTCTTGGCGAAAGAAAGCGTTTTTGTACAACTTCATATAAATAGCTGTAACTTTTGATAGAAGACTCGGTTACACATGTTTATGGCTTTATCTTATAGAACTCAAGGTTCCCGTGCTGGGAAAACAGGTTTTGCAGCTGTTTGAGCTAAGATTTCCAAGTTATTCACATAATGAAAACCTATACTTTGTTTCGGTCGAGTTCCCCATTCAAATGCATGTAACAGTGAGAAACGCACTGTCTTGGCGAAAGAAAGCGTTTTTGTACAACTTCATAGAAATAGCTGTAACTTTTGATAGAAGACTCAGACAAACATGTTTATGGCCTTATATTATAGAACTCAAGGTCTCCGTGCTGGGAAAACAGGTTTTGCAGCTGTTTGAGCTAAGATTTCCAAGTTATTCACATAATGAAAACCTATACTTTGTTTCGGTCGAGTTCCCCATTCAAATGCATGTAACAGTGAGAAACGCACTGTCTTGGCGAAAGAAAGCGTTTTTGTACAACTTCATAGAAATAGCTGTAACTTTTGATAGAAGACTCAGACAAACATGTTTATGGCCTTATATTATAGAACTCAAGGTCTCCGTGCTGGGAAAACAGGTTTTGCAGCTGTTTGAGCTAAGATTTCCAAGTTATTCACATAATGAAAACCTATACTTTGTTTCGGTCGAGTTCCCCATTCAAATGCATGTAACAGTGAGAAACGCACTGTCTTGGCGAAAGAAAGCGTTTTTGTACAACTTCATAGAAATAGCTGTAACTTTTGATAGAAGACTCAGACAAACATGTTTATGGCCTTATATTATAGAACTCAAGGTCTCCGTGCTGGGAAAACAGGTTTTGCAGCTGTTTGAGCTAAGATTTCCAAGTTATTCACATAATGAAAACCTATACTTTGTTTCGGTCGAGTTCCCCATTCAAATGCATGTAACAGTGAGAAACGCACTGTCTTGGCGAAAGAAAGCGTTTTTGTACAACTTCATAGAAATAGCTGTAACTTTTGATAGAAGACTCGGATACACATGTTTATGGCTTTATCTTACAGAACTCAAGGTTCCCGTGCTGGGAAAACAGGTTTTGCAGCTGTTTGAGCTAAGATTTCCAAGTTATTCACATAATGAAAACCTATACTTTGTTTCGGTCGAGTTCCCCATTCAAATGCATGTAACAGTGAGAAACGCACTGTCTTGGCGAACGAAAGCGTTTTTGTACAACTTCATAGAAATAGCTGTAACTTTTGATAGAAGACTCAGACAAACATGTTTATGGCCTTATATTATAGAACTCAAGGTCTCCGTCCTGGGCAAACAGGTTTTGCAGCTGTTTGAGCTAAGATTTCCAAGTTATTCACATAATGAAAACCTATACTTTGTTTCGGTCGAGTTCCCCATTCAAATGCATGTAACAGTGAGAAACGCACTGTCTTGGCGAAAGAAAGCGTTTTTGTACAACTTCATAGAAATAGCTGTAACTTTTGATAGAAGACTCAGACAAACATGTTTATGGCCTTATATTATAGAACTCTAGGTCCCCGTGCTGGGAAAACAGGTTTTGCAGCTGTTTGAGCTAAGATTTCCAAGTTATTCACATAATGAAAACCTATACTTTGTTTCGGTCGAGTTCCCCATTCAAATGCATGTAACAGTGAGAAACGCACTGTCTTGGCGAAAGAAAGCGTTTTTGTACAACTTCATAGAAATAGCTGTAACTTTTGATAGAAGACTCAGACAAACATGTTTATGGCCTTATATTATAGAACTCAAGGTCTCCGTGCTGGGAAAACAGGTTTTGCAGCTGTTTGAGCTAACATTTAAAAGTTATTCACATAATGAAAACCTATACTTTGTTTCGGTCGAGTTCCCCATTCAAATGCATGTAACAGTGAGAAACGCACTGTCTTGGCGAAAGAAAGCATTTTTGTACAACTTCATATGAATAGCTGTAACTTTTGATAGAAGACTCGGATACACATGTTTATGGCTTTATCTTATAGAACTCAAGGTTCCCGTGCTGGGAAAACAGGTTTTGCAGCTGTTTGAGCTAAGATTTCCAAGTTATTCACATAATGAAAACCTATACTTTGTTTCGGTCGAGTTCCCCATTCAAATGCATGTAACAGTGAGAAACGCACTGTCTTGGCGAAAGAAAGCGTTTTTGTACAACTTCATATAAATAGCTGTAACTTTTGATAGAAGACTCGGATACACATGTTTATGGCTTTATCTTATAGAACTCAAGGTTCCCGTGCTGGGAAAACAGGTTTTGCAGCTATTTGAGCTAAGATTTCCAAGTTATTCACATAATGAAAACCTATACTTTGTTTCGGTCGAGTTCCCCATTCAAATGCATGTAACAGTGAGAAATGCACTGTCTTGGCGAAAGAAAGCGTTTTTGTACAACTTCATAGAAATAGCTGTAACTTTTGATAGAAGACTCAGACAAACATGTTTATGGCCTTATATTATAGAACTCTAGGTCCCCGTGCTGGGAAAACAGGTTTTGCAGCTGTTTGAGCTAAGATTTCCAAGTTATTCACATAATGAAAACCTATACTTTGTTTCGGTCGAGTTCCCCATTCAAATGCATGTAACAGTGAGAAACGCACTGTCTTGGCGAAAGAAAGCGTTTTTGTACAACTTCATAGAAATAGCTGTAACTTTTGATAGAAGACTCGGATACACATGTTTATGGCTTTATCTTATAGAACTCAAGGTTCCCGTGCTGGGAAAACAGGTTTTGCAGCTGTTTGAGCTAAGATTTCCAAGTTATTCACATAATGAAAACCTATACTTTGTTTCGGTCGAGTTCCCCATTCAAATGCATGTAACAGTGAGAAACGCACTGTCTTGGCGAAAGAAAGCGTTTTTGTACAACTTCATAGAAATAGCTGTAACTTTTGATAGAAGACTCAGACAAACATGTTTATGGCCTTATATTATAGAACTCTAGGTCTCCGTGCTGGGAAAACAGGTTTTGCAGCTGTTTGAGCTAAGATTTCCAAGTTATTCACATAATGAAAACCTATACTTTGTTTCGGTCGAGTTCCCCATTCAAATGCATGTAACAGTGAGAAACGCACTGTCTTGGCGAAAGAAAGCGTTTTTGTACAACTTCATAGAAATAGCTGTAACTTTTGATAGAAGACTCAGACAAACATGTTTATGGCCTTATATTATAGAACTCAAGGTCTCCGTGCTGGGAAAACAGGTTTTGCAGCTGTTTGAGCTAAGATTTCCAAGTTATTCACATAATGAAAACCTATACTTTGTTTCGGTCGAGTTCCCCATTCAAATGCATGTAACAGTGAGAAACGCACTGTCTTGGCGAAAGAAAGCGTTTTTGTACAACTTCATATGAATAGCTGTAACTTTTGATAGAAGACTCGGATACACATGTTTATGGCTTTATCTTATAGAACTCAAGGTTCCCGTGCTGGGAAAACAGGTTTTGCAGCTGTTTGAGCTAAGATTTCCAAGTTATTCACATAATGAAAACCTATACTTTGTTTCGGTTGAGTTCCCCATTCAAATGCATGTAACAGTGAGAAACGCACTGTCTTGGCGAAAGAAAGCGTTTTTGTACAACTTCATAGAAATAGCTGTAACTTTTGATAGAAGACTCAGACAAACATGTTTATGGCTTTATCTTATAGAACTCAAGGTCCCCGTGCTGGGAAAACAGGTTTTGCAGCTGTTTGAGCTAAGATTTCCAAGTTATTCACATAATGAAAACCTATACTTTGTTTCAGTCGAGTTCCCCATTCAAATGCATGTAACAGTGAGAAACGCACTGTCTTGGCGAAAGAAAGCGTTTTTGTACAACTTCATATAAATAGCTGTAACTTTTGATAGAAGACTCGGATACACATGTTTATAGCTTTATCTTATAGAACTCAAGGTCCCCGTGCTGGGAAAACAGGTTTTGCAGCTGTTTGAGCTAAGATTTCCAAGTTATTCACATAATGAAAACCTATACTTTGTTTCGGTCGAGTTCCCCATTCAAATGCATGTAACAGTGAGAAACGCACTGTCTTGGCGAAAGAAAGCGTTTTTGTACAACTTCATATAAATAGCTGTAACTTTTGATAGAAGACTCGGATACACATGTTTATAGCTTTAACTTATAGAACTCAAGGTCCCCGTGCTTGGAAAACACGTTTTGCAGCTGTTTGAGCTAAGATTTCCAAGTTATTCACATAATGAAAACCTATACTTTGTTTCGGTCGAGTTCCCCATTCAAATCCATGTAACAGTGAGAAACGCACTGTCTTGGCGAAAGAAAGCGTTTTTGTACAACTTCATATAAATAGCTGTAACTTTTGATAGAAGACTCGGATACACATGTTTATGGCTTTATCTTATAGAACTCAAGGTCCCGGTGCTTGGAAAACAGGTTTTGCAGCTGTTTGAGCTAAGATTTCCAAGTTATTCACATAATGAAAACCTATACTTTGTTTCAGGCGAGTTCCCCATTCAAATGCATATAACAGTGAGAAACGCACTGTCTTGGCGAAAGAAAGCGTTTTTGTACAACTTCATATAAATAGCTGTAACTTTTGATAGAAGACTCAGACAAACATGTTTATGGCTTTATCTTATAGAACTCAAGGTCCCCGTGCTGGCAAAACAGGTTTTGCAGCTGTTTGAGCTAAGATTTCCAAGTTATTCACATAATGAAAACCTATACTTTGTTTCGGTTGAGTTCCCCATTCAAATGCATATAACAGTGAGAAACGCACTGTCTTGGCGAAAGAAAGCGTTTTTGTACAACTTCATATAAATAGCTGTAACTTTTGATAGAAGACTCGGATACACATGTTTATGGCTTTATCTTATAGAACTCAAGGTCCCGGTGCTGGGAAAACAGGTTTTGCAGCTGTTTGAGCTAAGATTTCCAAGTTATTCACATAATGAAAACCTATACTTTGTTTCAGGCGAGTTCCCCATTCAAATGCATGTAACAGTGAGAAACGCACTGTCTTGGCGAAAGAAAGCGTTTTTGTACAACTTCATATAAATAGCTGTAACTTTTGATAGAAGACTCGGATACACATGTTTATGGCTTTAACTTATAGAACTCAAGGTCCCCGTGCTGGGAAAACAGGTTTTGCAGCTGTTTGAGCTAAGATTTCCAAGTTATTCACATAATGAAAACCTATACTTTGTTTCGGTCGAGTTCCCCATTCAAATGCATGTAACAGTGAGAAACGCACTGTCTTGGCGAAAGAAAGCGTTTTTGTACAACTTCATAGAAATAGCTGTAACTTTTGATAGAAGACTCAGACAAACATGTTTATGGCCTTATATTATAGAACTCAAGGTCTCCGTGCTGGGAAAACAGGTTTTGCAGCTGTTTGAGCTAAGATTTCCAAGTTATTCACATAATGAAAACCTATACTTTGTTTCGGTCGAGTTCCCCATTCAAATGCATGTAACAGTGAGAAACGCACTGTCTTGGCGAAAGAAAGCGTTTTTGTACAACTTCATAGAAATAGCTGTAACTTTTGATAGAAGACTCGGATACACATGTTTATGGCTTTATCTTACAGAACTCAAGGTTCCCGTGCTGGGAAAACAGGTTTTGCAGCTGTTTGAGCTAAGATTTCCAAGTTATTCACATAATGAAAACCTATACTTTGTTTCGGTCGAGTTCCCCATTCAAATGCATGTAACAGTGAGAAACGCACTGTCTTGGCGAACGAAAGCGTTTTTGTACAACTTCATAGAAATAGCTGTAACTTTTGATAGAAGACTCAGACAAACATGTTTATGGCCTTATATTATAGAACTCAAGGTCTCCGTCCTGGGCAAACAGGTTTTGCAGCTGTTTGAGCTAAGATTTCCAAGTTATTCACATAATGAAAACCTATACTTTGTTTCGGTCGAGTTCCCCATTCAAATGCATGTAACAGTGAGAAACGCACTGTCTTGGCGAAAGAAAGCGTTTTTGTACAACTTCATAGAAATAGCTGTAACTTTTGATAGAAGACTCAGACAAACATGTTTATGGCCTTATATTATAGAACTCTAGGTCCCCGTGCTGGGAAAACAGGTTTTGCAGCTGTTTGAGCTAAGATTTCCAAGTTATTCACATAATGAAAACCTATACTTTGTTTCGGTCGAGTTCCCCATTCAAATGCATGTAACAGTGAGAAACGCACTGTCTTGGCGAAAGAAAGCGTTTTTGTACAACTTCATAGAAATAGCTGTAACTTTTGATAGAAGACTCAGACAAACATGTTTATGGCCTTATATTATAGAACTCAAGGTCTCCGTGCTGGGAAAACAGGTTTTGCAGCTGTTTGAGCTAACATTTAAAAGTTATTCACATAATGAAAACCTATACTTTGTTTCGGTCGAGTTCCCCATTCAAATGCATGTAACAGTGAGAAACGCACTGTCTTGGCGAAAGAAAGCATTTTTGTACAACTTCATATGAATAGCTGTAACTTTTGATAGAAGACTCGGATACACATGTTTATGGCTTTATCTTATAGAACTCAAGGTTCCCGTGCTGGGAAAACAGGTTTTGCAGCTGTTTGAGCTAAGATTTCCAAGTTATTCACATAATGAAAACCTATACTTTGTTTCGGTCGAGTTCCCCATTCAAATGCATGTAACAGTGAGAAACGCACTGTCTTGGCGAAAGAAAGCGTTTTTGTACAACTTCATATAAATAGCTGTAACTTTTGATAGAAGACTCGGATACACATGTTTATGGCTTTATCTTATAGAACTCAAGGTTCCCGTGCTGGGAAAACAGGTTTTGCAGCTGTTTGAGCTAAGATTTCCAAGTTATTCACATAATGAAAACCTATACTTTGTTTCGGTCGAGTTCCCCATTCAAATGCATGTAACAGTGAGAAACGCACTGTCTTGGCGAAAGAAAGCGTTTTTGTACAACTTCATAGAAATAGCTGTAACTTTTGATAGAAGACTCAGACAAACATGTTTATGGCCTTATATTATAGAACTCTAGGTCCCCGTGCTGGGAAAACAGGTTTTGCAGCTGTTTGAGCTAAGATTTCCAAGTTATTCACATAATGAAAACCTATACTTTGTTTCGGTCGAGTTCCCCATTCAAATGCATGTAACAGTGAGAAACGCACTGTCTTGGCGAAAGAAAGCGTTTTTGTACAACTTCATAGAAATAGCTGTAACTTTTGATAGAAGACTCGGATACACATGTTTATGGCTTTATCTTATAGAACTCAAGGTTCCCGTGCTGGGAAAACAGGTTTTGCAGCTGTTTGAGCTAAGATTTCCAAGTTATTCACATAATGAAAACCTATACTTTGTTTCGGTCGAGTTCCCCATTCAAATGCATGTAACAGTGAGAAACGCACTGTCTTGGCGAAAGAAAGCGTTTTTGTACAACTTCATAGAAATAGCTGTAACTTTTGATAGAAGACTCAGACAAACATGTTTATGGCCTTATATTATAGAACTCTAGGTCTCCGTGCTGGGAAAACAGGTTTTGCAGCTGTTTGAGCTAAGATTTCCAAGTTATTCACATAATGAAAACCTATACTTTGTTTCGGTCGAGTTCCCCATTCAAATGCATGTAACAGTGAGAAACGCACTGTCTTGGCGAAAGAAAGCGTTTTTGTACAACTTCATAGAAATAGCTGTAACTTTTGATAGAAGACTCAGACAAACATGTTTATGGCCTTATATTATAGAACTCAAGGTCTCCGTGCTGGGAAAACAGGTTTTGCAGCTGTTTGAGCTAAGATTTCCAAGTTATTCACATAATGAAAACCTATACTTTGTTTCGGTCGAGTTCCCCATTCAAATGCATGTAACAGTGAGAAACGCACTGTCTTGGCGAAAGAAAGCGTTTTTGTACAACTTCATATGAATAGCTGTAACTTTTGATAGAAGACTCGGATACACATGTTTATGGCTTTATCTTATAGAACTCAAGGTTCCCGTGCTGGGAAAACAGGTTTTGCAGCTGTTTGAGCTAAGATTTCCAAGTTATTCACATAATGAAAACCTATACTTTGTTTCGGTTGAGTTCCCCATTCAAATGCATGTAACAGTGAGAAACGCACTGTCTTGGCGAAAGAAAGCGTTTTTGTACAACTTCATAGAAATAGCTGTAACTTTTGATAGAAGACTCAGACAAACATGTTTATGGCTTTATCTTATAGAACTCAAGGTCCCCGTGCTGGGAAAACAGGTTTTGCAGCTGTTTGAGCTAAGATTTCCAAGTTATTCACATAATGAAAACCTATACTTTGTTTCAGTCGAGTTCCCCATTCAAATGCATGTAACAGTGAGAAACGCACTGTCTTGGCGAAAGAAAGCGTTTTTGTACAACTTCATATAAATAGCTGTAACTTTTGATAGAAGACTCGGATACACATGTTTATAGCTTTATCTTATAGAACTCAAGGTCCCCGTGCTGGGAAAACAGGTTTTGCAGCTGTTTGAGCTAAGATTTCCAAGTTATTCACATAATGAAAACCTATACTTTGTTTCGGTCGAGTTCCCCATTCAAATGCATGTAACAGTGAGAAACGCACTGTCTTGGCGAAAGAAAGCGTTTTTGTACAACTTCATATAAATAGCTGTAACTTTTGATAGAAGACTCGGATACACATGTTTATAGCTTTAACTTATAGAACTCAAGGTCCCCGTGCTTGGAAAACACGTTTTGCAGCTGTTTGAGCTAAGATTTCCAAGTTATTCACATAATGAAAACCTATACTTTGTTTCGGTCGAGTTCCCCATTCAAATCCATGTAACAGTGAGAAACGCACTGTCTTGGCGAAAGAAAGCGTTTTTGTACAACTTCATATAAATAGCTGTAACTTTTGATAGAAGACTCGGATACACATGTTTATGGCTTTATCTTATAGAACTCAAGGTCCCGGTGCTTGGAAAACAGGTTTTGCAGCTGTTTGAGCTAAGATTTCCAAGTTATTCACATAATGAAAACCTATACTTTGTTTCAGGCGAGTTCCCCATTCAAATGCATATAACAGTGAGAAACGCACTGTCTTGGCGAAAGAAAGCGTTTTTGTACAACTTCATATAAATAGCTGTAACTTTTGATAGAAGACTCAGACAAACATGTTTATGGCTTTATCTTATAGAACTCAAGGTCCCCGTGCTGGCAAAACAGGTTTTGCAGCTGTTTGAGCTAAGATTTCCAAGTTATTCACATAATGAAAACCTATACTTTGTTTCGGTTGAGTTCCCCATTCAAATGCATATAACAGTGAGAAACGCACTGTCTTGGCGAAAGAAAGCGTTTTTGTACAACTTCATATGAATAGCTGTAACTTTTGATAGAAGACTCGGATACACATGTTTATGGCTTTATCTTATAGAACTCAAGGTTCCCGTGCTGGGAAAACAGGTTTTGCAGCTGTTTGAGCTAAGATTTCCAAGTTATTCACATAATGAAAACCTATACTTTGTTTCGGTTGAGTTCCCCATTCAAATGCATGTAACAGTGAGAAACGCACTGTCTTGGCGAAAGAAAGCGTTTTTGTACAACTTCATAGAAATAGCTGTAACTTTTGATAGAAGACTCGGATACACATGTTTATGGCTTTAACTTATAGAACTCAAGGTCCCCGTGCTGGGAAAACAGGTTTTGCAGCTGTTTGAGCTAAGATTTCCAAGTTATTCACATAATGAAAACCTATACTTTGTTTCGGTTGAGTTCCCCATTCAAATGCATATAACAGTGAGAAACGCACTGTCTTGGCGAAAGAAAGCGTTTTTGTACAACTTCATATAAATAGCTGTAACTTTTGATAGAAGACTCGGATACACATGTTTATGGCTTTATCTTATAGAACTCAAGGTCCCCGTGCTGGGAAAACAGGTTTTGCAGCTGTTTGAGCTAAGATTTCCAAGTTATTCACATAATGAAAACCTATACTTTGTTTCAGGCGAGTTCCCCATTCAAATGCATGTAACAGTGAGAAACCCACTGTCTTGGCGAAAGAAAGCGTTTTTGTACAACTTCATATAAATAGCTGTAACTTTTGATAGAAGACTCGGATACACATGTTTATAGCTTTAACTTATAGAACTCAAGGTCCCCGTGCTGGCAAAACAGGTTTTGCAGCTGTTTGAGCTAAGATTTCCAAGTTATTCACATAATGAAAACCTATACTTTGTTTCAGGCGAGTTCCCCATTCAAAATGCATGTAACAGTGAGAAACGCACTGTCTTGGCGAAAGAAAGCGTTTTTGTACAACTTCATATAAATAGCTGTAACTTTTGATAGAAGACTCGGATACACATGTTTATAGCTTTAACTTATAGAACTCAAGGTCCCCGTGCTGGCAAAACAGGTTTTGCAGCTGTTTGAGCTAAGATTTCCAAGTTATTCACATAATGAAAACCTATACTTTGTTTCGGTTGAGTTCCCCATTCAAATGCATATAACAGTGAGAAACGCACTGTCTTGGCGAAAGAAAGCGTTTTTGTACAACTTCATATAAATAGCTGTAACTTTTGATAGAAGACTCAGACAAACATGTTTATGGCTTTATCTTATAGAACTCAAGGTCCCCGTGCTGGGAAAACAGGTTTTGCAGCTGTTTGAGCTAAGATTTCCAAGTTATTCACATAATGAAAACCTATACTTTGTTTCGGTTGAGTTCCCCATTCAAATGCATATAACAGTGAGAAACGCACTGTCTTGGCGAAAAAAAGCGTTTTTGTACAACTTCATATAAATAGCTGTAACTTTTGATAGAAGACTCAGACAAACATGTTTATGGCTTTATCTTATAGAACTCAAGGTCCCGGTGCTGGCAAAACAGGTTTTGCAGCTGTTTGAGCTAAGATTTTCAAGTTATTCACATAATGAAAACCTATACTTTGTTTCAGGCGAGTTCCCCATTCAAATGCATGTAACAGTGAGAAACCCACTGTCTTGGCGAAAGAAAGCGTTTTTGTACAACTTCATATAAATAGCTGTAACTTTTGATAGAAGACTCAGACAAACATGTTTATGGCTTTATCTTATAGAACTCAAGGTCTCGGTGCTGGGAAAACAGGTTTTGCAGCTGTTTGAGCTAAGATTTCCAAGTTATTCACATAATGAAAACCTATACTTTGTTTCAGGCGAGTTCCCCATTCAAATGCATGTAACAGTGAGAAACGCACTGTCTTGGCGAAAGAAAGCGTTTTTGTACAACTTCATATAAATAGCTGTAACTTTTGATAGAAGACTCGGATACACATGTTTATGGCTTTAACTTATAGAACTCAAGGTCCCGGTGCTGGCAAAACAGGTTTTGCAGCTGTTTGAGCTAAGATTTTCAAGTTATTCACATAATGAAAACCTATACTTTGTTTCAGGCGAGTTCCCCATTCAAATGCATGTAACAGTGAGAAACGCACTGTCTTGGCGAAAGAAAGCGTTTTTGTACAACTTCATATAAATAGCTGTAACTTTTGATAGAAGACTCGGATACACATGTTTATGGCTTTATCTTATAGAACTCGAGGTCTCGGTGCTGGGAAAACAGGTTTTGCAGCTGTTTGAGCTAAGATTTCCAAGTTATTCACATAATGAAAACCTATACTTTGTTTCAGGCGAGTTCCCCATTCAAAATGCATGTAACAGTGAGAAACGCACTGTCTTGGCGAAAGAAAGCGTTTTTGTACAACTTCATATAAATAGCTGTAACTTTTGATAGAAGACTCGGATACACATGTTTATAGCTTTAACTTATAGAACTCAAGGTCCCCGTGCTGGCAAAACAGGTTTTGCAGCTGTTTGAGCTAAGATTTCCAAGTTATTCACATAATGAAAACCTATACTTTGTTTCAGGCGAGTTCCCCATTCAAAATGCATGTAACAGTGAGAAACGCACTGTCTTGGCGAAAGAAAGCGTTTTTGTACAACTTCATATAAATAGCTGTAACTTTTGATAGAAGACTCGGATACACATGTTTATAGCTTTAACTTATAGAACTCAAGGTCCCCGTGCTGGCAAAACAGGTTTTGCAGCTGTTTGAGCTAAGATTTCCAAGTTATTCACATAATGAAAACCTATACTTTGTTTCGGTTGAGTTCCCCATTCAAATGCATATAACAGTGAGAAACGCACTGTCTTGGCGAAAGAAAGCGTTTTTGTACAACTTCATATAAATAGCTGTAACTTTTGATAGAAGACTCAGACAAACATGTTTATGGCTTTATCTTATAGAACTCAAGGTCCCCGTGCTGGGAAAACAGGTTTTGCAGCTGTTTGAGCTAAGATTTCCAAGTTATTCACATAATGAAAACCTATACTTTGTTTCGGTTGAGTTCCCCATTCAAATGCATATAACAGTGAGAAACGCACTGTCTTGGCGAAAGAAAGCGTTTTTGTACAACTTCATATAAATAGCTGTAACTTTTGATAGAAGACTCGGATACACATGTTTATGGCTTTATCTTATAGAACTCAAGGTCCCCGTGCTGGGAAAACAGGTTTTGCAGCTGTTTGAGCTAAGATTTCCAAGTTATTCACATAATGAAAACCTATACTTTGTTTCAGGCGAGTTCGCCATTCAAATGCATGTAACAGTGAGAAACCCACTGTCTTGGCGAAAGAAAGCGTTTTTGTACAACTTCATATAAATAGCTGTAACTTTTGATAGAAGACTCAGACAAACATGTTTATGGCTTTATCTTATAGAACTCAAGGTCTCGGTGCTGGGAAAACAGGTTTTGCAGCTGTTTGAGCTAAGATTTCCAAGTTATTCACATAATGAAAACCTATACTTTGTTTCGGTTGAGTTCCCCATTCAAATGCATATAACAGTGAGAAACGCACTGTCTTGGCGAAAGAAAGCGTTTTTGTACAACTTCATATAAATAGCTGTAACTTTTGATAGAAGACTCGGATACACATGTTTATGGCTTTATCTTATAGAACTCAAGGTCCCCGTGCTGGGAAAACAGGTTTTGCAGCTGTTTGAGCTAAGATTTCCAAGTTATTCACATAATGAAAACCTATACTTTGTTTCAGGCGAGTTCCCCATTCAAATGCATGTAACAGTGAGAAACCCACTGTCTTGGCGAAAGAAAGCGTTTTTGTACAACTTCATATAAATAGCTGTAACTTTTGATAGAAGACTCGGATACACATGTTTATGGCTTTATCTTATAGAACTCGAGGTCTCGGTGCTGGGAAAACAGGTTTTGCAGCTGTTTGAGCTAAGATTTCCAAGTTATTCACATAATGAAAACCTATACTTTGTTTCAGGCGAGTTCCCCATTCAAAATGCATGTAACAGTGAGAAACGCACTGTCTTGGCGAAAGAAAGCGTTTTTGTACAACTTCATATAAATAGCTGTAACTTTTGATAGAAGACTCGGATACACATGTTTATAGCTTTAACTTATAGAACTCAAGGTCCCCGTGCTGGCAAAACAGGTTTTGCAGCTGTTTGAGCTAAGATTTCCAAGTTATTCACATAATGAAAACCTATACTTTGTTTCAGGCGAGTTCCCCATTCAAAATCCATGTAACAGTGAGAAACGCACTGTCTTGGCGAAAGAAAGCGTTTTTGTACAACTTCATATAAATAGCTGTAACTTTTGATAGAAGACTCGGATACACATGTTTATAGCTTTAACTTATAGAACTCAAGGTCCCCGTGCTGGCAAAACAGGTTTTGCAGCTGTTTGAGCTAAGATTTCCAAGTTATTCACATAATGAAAACCTATACTTTGTTTCAGGCGAGTTCCCCATTCAAAATGCATGTAACAGTGAGAAACGCACTGTCTTGGCGAAAGAAAGCGTTTTTGTACAACTTCATATAAATAGCTGTAACTTTTGATAGAAGACTCGGATACACATGTTTATAACTTTAACTTATAGAACTCAAGGTCCCCGTGCTGGCAAAACAGGTTTTGCAGCTGTTTGAGCTAAGATTTCCAAGTTATTCACATAATGAAAACCTATACTTTGTTTCAGGCGAGTTCCCCATTCAAAATGCATGTAACAGTGAGAAACGCACTGTCTTGGCGAAAGAAAGCGTTTTTGTACAACTTCATATAAATAGCTGTAACTTTTGATAGAAGACTCGGATACACATGTTTATAGCTTTAACTTATAGAACTCAAGGTCCCCGTGCTGGCAAAACAGGTTTTGCAGCTGTTTGAGCTAAGATTTCCAAGTTATTCACATAATGAAAACCTATACTTTGTTTCGGTTGAGTTCCCCATTCAAATGCATATAACAGTGAGAAACGCACTGTCTTGGCGAAAGAAAGCGTTTTTGTACAACTTCATATAAATAGCTGTAACTTTTGATAGAAGACTCAGACAAACATGTTTATGGCTTTATCTTATAGAACTCAAGGTCCCCGTGCTGGGAAAACAGGTTTTGCAGCTGTTTGAGCTAAGATTTCCAAGTTATTCACATAATGAAAACCTATACTTTGTTTCGGTTGAGTTCCCCATTCAAATGCATATAACAGTGAGAAACGCACTGTCTTGGCGAAAGAAAGCGTTTTTGTACAACTTCATATAAATAGCTGTAACTTTTGATAGAAGACTCAGACAAACATGTTTATGGCTTTATCTTATAGAACTCAAGGTCTCGGTGCTGGGAAAACAGGTTTTGCAGCTGTTTGAGCTAAGATTTCCAAGTTATTCACATAATGAAAACCTATGCTTTGTTTCAGGCGAGTTCCCCATTCAAATGCATGTAACAGTGAGAAACGCACTGTCTTGGCGAAAGAAAGCGTTTTTGTACAACTTCATATAAATAGCTGTAACTTTTGATAGAAGACTCGGATACACATGTTTATGGCTTTAACTTATAGAACTCAAGGTCCCGGTGCTGGCAAAACAGGTTTTGCAGCTGTTTGAGCTAAGATTTTCAAGTTATTCACATAATGAAAACCTATACTTTGTTTCAGGCGAGTTCCCCATTCAAATGCATGTAACAGTGAGAAACGCACTGTCTTGGCGAAAGAAAGCGTTTTTGTACAACTTCATATAAATAGCTGTAACTTTTGATAGAAGACTCGGATACACATGTTTATGGCTTTATCTTATAGAACTCGAGGTCTCGGTGCTGGGAAAACAGGTTTTGCAGCTGTTTGAGCTAAGATTTCCAAGTTATTCACATAATGAAAACCTATACTTTGTTTCAGGCGAGTTCCCCATTCAAAATGCATGTAACAGTGAGAAACGCACTGTCTTGGCGAAAGAAAGCGTTTTTGTACAACTTCATATAAATAGCTGTAACTTTTGATAGAAGACTCGGATACACATGTTTATAGCTTTAACTTATAGAACTCAAGGTCCCCGTGCTGGCAAAACAGGTTTTGCAGCTGTTTGAGCTAAGATTTCCAAGTTATTCACATAATGAAAACCTATACTTTGTTTCAGGCGAGTTCCCCATTCAAAATGCATGTAACAGTGAGAAACGCACTGTCTTGGCGAAAGAAAGCGTTTTTGTACAACTTCATATAAATAGCTGTAACTTTTGATAGAAGACTCGGATACACATGTTTATAGCTTTAACTTATAGAACTCAAGGTCCCCGTGCTGGCAAAACAGGTTTTGCAGCTGTTTGAGCTAAGATTTCCAAGTTATTCACATAATGAAAACCTATACTTTGTTTCAGGCGAGTTCCCCATTCAAAATGCATGTAACAGTGAGAAACGCACTGTCTTGGCGAAAGAAAGCGTTTTTGTACAACTTCATATAAATAGCTGTAACTTTTGATAGAAGACTCGGATACACATGTTTATAGCTTTAACTTATAGAACTCAAGGTCCCCGTGCTGGCAAAACAGGTTTTGCAGCTGTTTGAGCTAAGATTTCCAAGTTATTCACATAATGAAAACCTATACTTTGTTTCGGTTGAGTTCCCCATTCAAATGCATATAACAGTGAGAAACGCACTGTCTTGGCGAAAGAAAGCGTTTTTGTACAACTTCATATAAATAGCTGTAACTTTTGATAGAAGACTCAGACAAACATGTTTATGGCTTTATCTTATAGAACTCAAGGTCCCCGTGCTGGGAAAACAGGTTTTGCAGCTGTTTGAGCTAAGATTTCCAAGTTATTCACATAATGAAAACCTATACTTTGTTTCGGTTGAGTTCCCCATTCAAATGCATATAACAGTGAGAAACGCACTGTCTTGGCGAAAGAAAGCGTTTTTGTACAACTTCATATAAATAGCTGTAACTTTTGATAGAAGACTCGGATACACATGTTTATGGCTTTATCTTATAGAACTCAAGGTCCCCGTGCTGGGAAAACAGGTTTTGCAGCTGTTTGAGCTAAGATTTCCAAGTTATTCACATAATGAAAACCTATACTTTGTTTCAGGCGAGTTCGCCATTCAAATGCATGTAACAGTGAGAAACCCACTGTCTTGGCGAAAGAAAGCGTTTTTGTACAACTTCATATAAATAGCTGTAACTTTTGATAGAAGACTCAGACAAACATGTTTATGGCTTTATCTTATAGAACTCAAGGTCTCGGTGCTGGGAAAACAGGTTTTGCAGCTGTTTGAGCTAAGATTTCCAAGTTATTCACATAATGAAAACCTATACTTTGTTTCGGTTGAGTTCCCCATTCAAATGCATATAACAGTGAGAAACGCACTGTCTTGGCGAAAGAAAGCGTTTTTGTACAACTTCATATAAATAGCTGTAACTTTTGATAGAAGACTCGGATACACATGTTTATGGCTTTATCTTATAGAACTCAAGGTCCCCGTGCTGGGAAAACAGGTTTTGCAGCTGTTTGAGCTAAGATTTCCAAGTTATTCACATAATGAAAACCTATACTTTGTTTCAGGCGAGTTCCCCATTCAAATGCATGTAACAGTGAGAAACCCACTGTCTTGGCGAAAGAAAGCGTTTTTGTACAACTTCATATAAATAGCTGTAACTTTTGATAGAAGACTCGGATACACATGTTTATGGCTTTATCTTATAGAACTCGAGGTCTCGGTGCTGGGAAAACAGGTTTTGCAGCTGTTTGAGCTAAGATTTCCAAGTTATTCACATAATGAAAACCTATACTTTGTTTCAGGCGAGTTCCCCATTCAAAATGCATGTAACAGTGAGAAACGCACTGTCTTGGCGAAAGAAAGCGTTTTTGTACAACTTCATATAAATAGCTGTAACTTTTGATAGAAGACTCGGATACACATGTTTATAGCTTTAACTTATAGAACTCAAGGTCCCCGTGCTGGCAAAACAGGTTTTGCAGCTGTTTGAGCTAAGATTTCCAAGTTATTCACATAATGAAAACCTATACTTTGTTTCAGGCGAGTTCCCCATTCAAAATCCATGTAACAGTGAGAAACGCACTGTCTTGGCGAAAGAAAGCGTTTTTGTACAACTTCATATAAATAGCTGTAACTTTTGATAGAAGACTCGGATACACATGTTTATAGCTTTAACTTATAGAACTCAAGGTCCCCGTGCTGGCAAAACAGGTTTTGCAGCTGTTTGAGCTAAGATTTCCAAGTTATTCACATAATGAAAACCTATACTTTGTTTCAGGCGAGTTCCCCATTCAAAATGCATGTAACAGTGAGAAACGCACTGTCTTGGCGAAAGAAAGCGTTTTTGTACAACTTCATATAAATAGCTGTAACTTTTGATAGAAGACTCGGATACACATGTTTATAGCTTTAACTTATAGAACTCAAGGTCCCCGTGCTGGCAAAACAGGTTTTGCAGCTGTTTGAGCTAAGATTTCCAAGTTATTCACATAATGAAAACCTATACTTTGTTTCAGGCGAGTTCCCCATTCAAAATGCATGTAACAGTGAGAAACGCACTGTCTTGGCGAAAGAAAGCGTTTTTGTACAACTTCATATAAATAGCTGTAACTTTTGATAGAAGACTCGGATACACATGTTTATAGCTTTAACTTATAGAACTCAAGGTCCCCGTGCTGGCAAAACAGGTTTTGCAGCTGTTTGAGCTAAGATTTCCAAGTTATTCACATAATGAAAACCTATACTTTGTTTCGGTTGAGTTCCCCATTCAAATGCATATAACAGTGAGAAACGCACTGTCTTGGCGAAAGAAAGCGTTTTTGTACAACTTCATATAAATAGCTGTAACTTTTGATAGAAGACTCAGACAAACATGTTTATGGCTTTATCTTATAGAACTCAAGGTCCCCGTGCTGGGAAAACAGGTTTTGCAGCTGTTTGAGCTAAGATTTCCAAGTTATTCACATAATGAAAACCTATACTTTGTTTCGGTTGAGTTCCCCATTCAAATGCATATAACAGTGAGAAACGCACTGTCTTGGCGAAAGAAAGCGTTTTTGTACAACTTCATATAAATAGCTGTAACTTTTGATAGAAGACTCAGACAAACATGTTTATGGCTTTATCTTATAGAACTCAAGGTCTCGGTGCTGGGAAAACAGGTTTTGCAGCTGTTTGAGCTAAGATTTCCAAGTTATTCACATAATGAAAACCTATGCTTTGTTTCAGGCGAGTTCCCCATTCAAATGCATGTAACAGTGAGAAACGCACTGTCTTGGCGAAAGAAAGCGTTTTTGTACAACTTCATATAAATAGCTGTAACTTTTGATAGAAGACTCGGATACACATGTTTATGGCTTTAACTTATAGAACTCAAGGTCCCGGTGCTGGCAAAACAGGTTTTGCAGCTGTTTGAGCTAAGATTTTCAAGTTATTCACATAATGAAAACCTATACTTTGTTTCAGGCGAGTTCCCCATTCAAATGCATGTAACAGTGAGAAACCCACTGTCTTGGCGAAAGAAAGCGTTTTTGTACAACTTCATATAAATAGCTGTAACTTTTGATAGAAGACTCAGACAAACATGTTTATGGCTTTATCTTATAGAACTCAAGGTCCCAGTGCTGGGAAAACAGGTTTTGCAGCTGTTTGAGCTAAGATTTCCAAGTTATTCACATAATGAAAACCTATACTTTGTTTCAGGCGAGTTCCCCATTCAAATGCATGTAACAGTGAGAAACGCACTGTCTTGGCGAAAGAAAGCGTTTTTGTACAACTTCATATAAATAGCTGTAACTTTTGATAGAAGACTCGGATACACATGTTTATGGCTTTAACTTATAGAACTCAAGGTCCCCGTGCTGGCAAAACAGGTTTTGCAGCTGTTTGAGCTAAGATTTCCAAGTTATTCACATAATGAAAACCTATACTTTGTTTCGGTTGAGTTCCCCATTCAAATGCATATAACAGTGAGAAACGCACTGTCTTGGCGAAAGAAAGCGTTTTTGTGCAACTTCATATAAATAGCTGTAACTTTTGATAGAAGACTCGGATACACATGTTTATGGCTTTATCTTATAGAACTCAAGGTCCCGGTGCTGGGAAAACAGGTTTTGCAGCTGTTTGAGCTAAGATTTCCAAGTTATTCACATAATGAAAACCTATACTTTGTTTCAGGCGAGTTCCCCATTCAAATCCATGTAACAGTGAGAAACCCACTGTCTTGGCGAAAGAAAGCGTTTTTGTACAACTTCATATAAATAGCTGTAACTTTTGATAGAAGACTCAGACAAACATGTTTATGGCTTTATCTTATAGAACTCAAGGTCCCCGTGCTGGCAAAACAGGTTTTGCAGCTGTTTGAGCTAAGATTTCCAAGTTATTCACATAATGAAAACCTATACTTTGTTTCGGTTGAGTTCCCCATTCAAATGCATATAACAGTGAGAAACGCACTGTCTTGGCGAAAGAAAGCGTTTTTGTACAACTTCATATAAATAGCTGTAACTTTTGATAGAAGACTCGGATACACATGTTTATGGCTTTATCTTATAGAACTCAAGGTCCCAGTGCTGGGAAAACAGGTTTTGCAGCTGTTTGAGCTAAGATTTCCAAGTTATTCACATAATGAAAACCTATACTTTGTTTCGGTCGAGTTCCCCATTCAAATCCATGTAACAGTGAGAAACGCACTGTCTTGGCGAAAGAAAGCGTTTTTGTACAACTTCATATAAATAGCTGTAACTTTTGATAGAAGACTCGGATACACATGTTTATGGCTTTATCTTATAGAACTCAAGGTCCCCGTGCTGGGAAAACAGGTTTTGCAGCTGTTTGAGCTAAGATTTCCAAGTTATTCACATAATGAAAACCTATACTTTGTTTCGGTTGAGTTCCCCATTCAAATGCATATAACAGTGAGAAACGCACTGTCTTGGCGAAAGAAAGCGTTTTTGTACAACTTCATATAAATAGCTGTAACTTTTGATAGAAGACTCAGACAAACATGTTTATGGCTTTATCTTATAGAACTCAAGGTCCCGGTGCTGGCAAAACAGGTTTTGCAGCTGTTTGAGCTAAGATTTTCAAGTTATTCACATAATGAAAACCTATACTTTGTTTCAGGCGAGTTCCCCATTCAAATGCATGTAACAGTGAGAAACCCACTGTCTTGGCGAAAGAAAGCGTTTTTGTACAACTTCATATAAATAGCTGTAACTTTTGATAGAAGACTCAGACAAACATGTTTATGGCTTTATCTTATAGAACTCAAGGTCTCGGTGCTGGCAAAACAGGTTTTGCAGCTGTTTGAGCTAAGATTTCCAAGTTATTCACATAATGAAAACCTATACTTTGTTTCAGGCGAGTTCCCCATTCAAATGCATGTAACAGTGAGAAACGCACTGTCTTGGCGAAAGAAAGCGTTTTTGTGCAACTTCATATAAATAGCTGTAACTTTTGATAGAAGACTCGGATACACATGTTTATGGCTTTATCTTATAGAACTCAAGGTCCCGGTGCTGGGAAAACAGGTTTTGCAGCTGTTTGAGCTAAGATTTCCAAGTTATTCACATAATGAAAACCTATACTTTGTTTCAGGCGAGTTCCCCATTCAAATCCATGTAACAGTGAGAAACCCACTGTCTTGGCGAAAGAAAGCGTTTTTGTACAACTTCATATAAATAGCTGTAACTTTTGATAGAAGACTCAGACAAACATGTTTATGGCTTTATCTTATAGAACTCAAGGTCCCCGTGCTGGCAAAACAGGTTTTGCAGCTGTTTGAGCTAAGATTTCCAAGTTATTCACATAATGAAAACCTATACTTTGTTTCGGTTGAGTTCCCCATTCAAATGCATATAACAGTGAGAAACGCACTGTCTTGGCGAAAGAAAGCGTTTTTGTACAACTTCATATAAATAGCTGTAACTTTTGATAGAAGACTCGGATACACATGTTTATGGCTTTATCTTATAGAACTCAAGGTCCCCGTGCTGGGAAAACAGGTTTTGCAGCTGTTTGAGCTAAGATTTCCAAGTTATTCACATAATGAAAACCTATACTTTGTTTCGGTCGAGTTCCCCATTCAAATCCATGTAACAGTGAGAAACGCACTGTCTTGGCGAAAGAAAGCGTTTTTGTACAACTTCATATAAATAGCTGTAACTTTTGATAGAAGACTCGGATACACATGTTTATGGCTTTATCTTATAGAACTCAAGGTCCCCGTGCTGGGAAAACAGGTTTTGCAGCTGTTTGAGCTAAGATTTCCAAGTTATTCACATAATGAAAACCTATACTTTGTTTCGGTTGAGTTCCCCATTCAAATGCATGTAACAGTGAGAAACGCACTGTCTTGGCGAAAGAAAGCGTTTTTGTACAACTTCATATAAATAGCTGTAACTTTTGATAGAAGACTCAGACAAACATGTTTATGGCTTTATCTTATAGAACTCAAGGTCCCGGTGCTGGGAAAACAGGTTTTGCAGCTGTTTGAGCTAAGATTTCCAAGTTATTCACATAATGAAAACCTATACTTTGTTTCAGGCGATTTCCCCATTCAAATGCATGTAACAGTGAGAAACGCACTGTCTTGGCGAAAGAAAGCGTTTTTGTACAACTTCATATAAATAGCTGTAACTTTTGATAGAAGACTCGGATACACATGTTTATGGCTTTAACTTATAGAACTCAAGGTCCCCGTGCTGGCAAAACAGGTTTTGCAGCTGTTTGAGCTAAGATTTCCAAGTTATTCACATAATGAAAACCTATACTTTGTTTCGGTTGAGTTCCCCATTCAAATGCATATAACAGTGAGAAACGCACTGTCTTGGCGAAAGAAAGCGTTTTTGTACAACTTCATATAAATAGCTGTAACTTTTGATAGAAGACTCGGATACACATGTTTATGGCTTTATCTTATAGAACTCAAGGTCCCCGTGCTGGGAAAACAGGTTTTGCAGCTGTTTGAGCTAAGATTTCCAAGTTATTCACATAATGAAAACCTATACTTTGTTTCGGTCGAGTTCCCCATTCAATTCCATGTAACAGTGAGAAACGCACTGTCTTGGCGAAAGAAAGCGTTTTTGTACAACTTCATATAAATAGCTGTAACTTTTGATAGAAGACTCAGACAAACATGTTTATGGCTTTATCTTATAGAACTCAAGGTCCCGGTGCTGGGAAAACAGGTTTTGCAGCTGTTTGAGCTAAGATTTCCAAGTTATTCACATAATGAAAACCTATACTTTGTTTCAGGCGAGTTCCCCATTCAAATGCATGTAACAGTGAGAAACGCACTGTCTTGGCGAAAGAAAGCGTTTTTGTACAACTTCATATAAATAGCTGTAACTTTTGATAGAAGACTCGGATACACATGTTTATGGCTTTAACTTATAGAACTCAAGGTCCCCGTGCTGGCAAAACAGGTTTTGCAGCTGTTTGAGCTAAGATTTCCAAGTTATTCACATAATGAAAACCTATACTTTGTTTCGGTTGAGTTCCCCATTCAAATGCATATAACAGTGAGAAACGCACTGTCTTGGCGAAAGAAAGCGTTTTTGTACAACTTCATATAAATAGCTGTAACTTTTGATAGAAGACTCGGATACACATGTTTATGGCTTTATCTTATAGAACTCAAGGTCCCCGTGCTGGGAAAACAGGTTTTGCAGCTGTTTGAGCTAAGATTTCCAAGTTATTCACATAATGAAAACCTATACTTTGTTTCGGTCGAGTTCCCCATTCAATTCCATGTAACAGTGAGAAACGCACTGTCTTGGCGAAAGAAAGCGTTTTTGTACAACTTCATATAAATAGCTGTAACTTTTGATAGAAGACTCGGATACACATGTTTATGGCTTTATCTTATAGAACTCAAGGTCCCCGTGCTGGGAGAACAGGTTTTGCAGCTGTTTGAGCTAAGATTTCCAAGTTATTCACATAATGAAAACCTATACTTTGTTTCGGTTGAGTTCCCCATTCAAATGCATGTAACAGTGAGAAACGCACTGTCTTGGCGAAAGAAAGCGTTTTTGTACAACTTCATATAAATAGCTGTAACTTTTGATAGAAGACTCAGACAAACATGTTTATGGCTTTATCTTATAGAACTCAAGGTCTCGGTGCTGGGAAAACAGGTTTTGCAGCTGTTTGAGCTAAGATTTCCAAGTTATTCACATAATGAAAACCTATACTTTGTTTCAGGCGAGTTCCCCATTCAAATGCATGTAACAGTGAGAAACCCACTGTCTTGGCGAAAGAAAGCGTTTTTGTACAACTTCATATAAATAGCTGTAACTTTTGATAGAAGACTCAGACAAACATGTTTATGGCTTTATCTTATAGAACTCAAGGTCTCGGTGCTGGGAAAACAGGTTTTGCAGCTGTTTGAGCTAAGATTTCCAAGTTATTCACATAATGAAAACCTATACTTTGTTTCAGGCGAGTTCCCCATTCAAATGCATGTAACAGTGAGAAACGCACTGTCTTGGCGAAAGAAAGCGTTTTTGTACAACTTCATATAAATAGCTGTAACTTTTGATAGAAGACTCGGATACACATGTTTATGGCTTTAACTTATAGAACTCAAGGTCCCCGTGCTGGCAAAACAGGTTTTGCAGCTGTTTGAGCTAAGATTTCCAAGTTATTCACATAATGAAAACCTATACTTTGTTTCAGGCGAGTTCCCCATTCAAAATGCATGTAACAGTGAGAAACGCACTGTCTTGGCGAAAGAAAGCGTTTTTGTACAACTTCATATAAATAGCTGTAACTTTTGATAGAAGACTCGGATACACATGTTTATAGCTTTAACTTATAGAACTCAAGGTCCCCGTGCTGGCAAAACAGGTTTTGCAGCTGTTTGAGCTAAGATTTCCAAGTTATTCACATAATGAAAACCTATACTTTGTTTCAGGCGAGTTCCCCATTCAAATGCATGTAACAGTGAGAAACGCACTGTCTTGGCGAAAGAAAGCGTTTTTGTACAACTTCATATAAATCGGTGTAACTTTTGATAGAAGACTCGGATACACATGTTTATGGCTTTATCTTATAGAACTCAAGGTCCCCGTGCTGGGAAAACAGGTTTTGCAGCTGTTTGAGCTAAGATTTCCAAGTTATTCACATAATGAAAACCTATACTTTGTTTCAGGCGAGTTCCCCATTCAAATGCATGTAACAGTGAGAAACGCACTGTCTTGGCGAAAGAAAGCGTTTTTGTACAACTTCATATAAATAGCTGTAACTTTTGATAGAAGACTCGGATACACATGTTTATGGCTTTAACTTTTAGAACTCAAGGTCCCCGTGCTGGCAAAACAGGTTTTGCAGCTGTTTGAGCTAAGATTTCCAAGTTATTCACATAATGAAAACCTATACTTTGTTTCGGTTGAGTTCCCCATTCAAATGCATATAACAGTGAGAAACGCACTGTCTTGGCGAAAGAAAGCGTTTTTGTACAACTTCATATAAATAGCTGTAACTTTTGATAGAAGACTCGGATACACATGTTTATGGCTTTATCTTATAGAACTCAAGGTCCCCGTGCTGGGAAAACAGGTTTTGCAGCTGTTTGAGCTAAGATTTCCAAGTTATTCACATAATGAAAACCTATACTTTGTTTCGGTCGAGTTCCCCATTCAAATCCATGTAACAGTGAGAAACGCACTGTCTTGGCGAAAGAAAGCGTTTTTGTACAACTTCATATAAATAGCTGTAACTTTTGATAGAAGACTCGGATACACATGTTTATGGCTTTATCTTATAGAACTCAAGGTCCCCGTGCTGGGAAAACAGGTTTTGCAGCTGTTTGAGCTAAGATTTCCAAGTTATTCACATAATGAAAACCTATACTTTGTTTCGGTTGAGTTCCCCATTCAAATGCATGTAACAGTGAGAAACGCACTGTCTTGGCGAAAGAAAGCGTTTTTGTACAACTTCATATAAATAGCTGTAACTTTTGATAGAAGACTCAGACAAACATGTTTATAGCTTTATCTTATAGAACTCAAGGTCCCGGTGCTGGGAAAACAGGTTTTGCAGCTGTTTGAGCTAAGATTTCCAAGTTATTCACATAATGAAAACCTATACTTTGTTTCAGGCGAGTTCCCCATTCAAATGCATGTAACAGTGAGAAACCCACTGTCTTGGCGAAAGAAAGCGTTTTTGTACAACTTCATATAAATAGCTGTAACTTTTGATAGAAGACTCAGACAAACATGTTTATGGCTTTATCTTATAGAACTCAAGGTCTCGGTGCTGGGAAAACAGGTTTTGCAGCTGTTTGAGCTAAGATTTCCAAGTTATTCACATAATGAAAACCTATACTTTGTTTCAGGCGAGTTCCCCATTCAAATGCATGTAACAGTGAGAAACGCACTGTCTTGGCGAAAGAAAGCGTTTTTGTACAACTTCATATAAATAGCTGTAACTTTTGATAGAAGACTCGGATACACATGTTTATGGCTTTAACTTATAGAACTCAAGGTCCCCGTGCTGGCAAAACAGGTTTTGCAGCTGTTTGAGCTAAGATTTCCAAGTTATTCACATAATGAAAACCTATACTTTGTTTCGGTCGAGTTCCCCATTCAAATCCATGTAACAGTGAGAAACGCACTGTCTTGGCGAAAGAAAGCGTTTTTGTACAACTTCATATAAATAGCTGTAACTTTTGATAGAAGACTCGGATACACATGTTTATGGCTTTATCTTATAGAACTCAAGGTCCCCGTGCTGGGAAAACAGGTTTTGCAGCTGTTTGAGCTAAGATTTCCAAGTTATTCACATAATGAAAACCTATACTTTGTTTCAGGCGAGTTCCCCATTCAAATGCATGTAACAGTGAGAAACGCACTGTCTTGGCGAAAGAAAGCGTTTTTGTACAACTTCATATAAATAGCTGTAACTTTTGATAGAAGACTCGGATACACATGTTTATGGCTTTAACTTATAGAACTCAAGGTCCCCGTGCTGGCAAAACAGGTTTTGCAGCTGTTTGAGCTAAGATTTCCAAGTTATTCACATAATGAAAACCTATACTTTGTTTCAGGCGAGTTCCCCATTCAAATGCATGTAACAGTGAGAAACGCACTGTCTTGGCGAAAGAAAGCGTTTTTGTACAACTTCATATAAATAGCTGTAACTTTTGATAGAAGATTCAGTTATACGTATTCATGGCTTTATCTTATAGAATTCAATATCCCCGTGCTATGCAAACAGGTTTTGCAGCTATTTGAGCTAAGATTTTCAAGTTACATAATGAAAACCTATACTTTGTTTCGGGCGAGAACTCCATTCAAATGCATGTAATAGCGAGAAACGCACTAACGTGGTGAAATAAAGCCTTTTTCATGGTCTTCATAAAGACAGCTGTAACTTTTGATAGAAGACTCAGAAATACATATTTATGGCTTTATCTTATAGAATTCAATATCCCCATGCTGGGCAAACGGGTTTTGAAGCTGTTTGAGCTAAGATTTTCAAGTTATTCACATAATGAAAACCTATACTTTGTTTCGTGCGAGTTCCCCATTCAAATGCATGTAATCATCAGAAACGCACTGTCTTGGCGAAATAAAGCGTTTTTGCACAACTTCATATAAATCGGTGTAACTTTTGATAGAAGATTCAGATATACGTATTCATGGCTTTATCTTATAGAATTCAATATCCCCGTGCTATGCAAACAGGTTTTGCAGCTATTTGAGCTAAGATTTTCAAGTTATTCACATAATGAAAACCTATACTTTGTGTCGGGCGAGAACTCCATTCAAATGCATGTAATAGCGAGAAACGCACTAACGTGGTGAAATAAAGCGTTTTTCATGGTCTTCATAAAGACAGCTGTAACTTTTGATAGAAGACTCAGAAATACATATTTATGGCTTTATCTTATAGAATTCAATATCCCCGTGCTGGGCAAATAGGTTTTGCAGCTGTTTGAGCTACGATTTTCAAGTTACATAATGAAAACCTATACTTTGTTTCGTGCGAGTTCCCCATTCAAATGCATGTAATCGTCAGAAACGCACTGTCTTGGCGAAATAAAGCGTTTTTGCACAACTTCATATAAATCGGTGTAACTTTTGAGAGAAGATTCAGATATACGTATTCATGGCTTTATCTTATAGAATTCAATATCCCCGTGCTGGGCAAACAGGTTTTGCAGCTATTTCAGCTAAGATTTTCAAGTTACATAATGAAAACCTATACTTTGTTTCGGGCGAGAACTCCATTCAAATGCATGTAATAGCGAGAAACGCACTAACGTGGTGAAATAAAGCCTTTTTCATGGTCTTCATAAAGACAGCTGTAACTTTTGATAGAAGACTCAGAAATGCATATTTATGGCTTTATCTTATAGAATTCAATATCCCCGTCCTGGGCAAACAGGTTTTTCAGCTGTTTGAGCTAAGATTTTCAAGTTATTCCTATAATGAAAACCTATACTTTGTGTCGGGCGAGAACTCCATTCAAATGCATGTAATAGCGAGAAACGCACTAACGTGGTGAATTAAAGCCTTTTTCATGGTCTTCATAAAGACAGCTGTAACTTTTGATAGAAGACTCAGAAATACATATTTATGGCTTTATCTTATAGAATTCAATATCCCCATGCTGGGCAAATAGGTTATGCAGCTGTGTGAGCTAAGATTTTCAAGTTACATAATGAAAACCTATACTTTGTTTCTTGCGAGTTCCCCATTCAAATGCATGTAATCATCAGAAACGCACTGTCTTGGCGAAATAAAGCGTTTTTGCACAACTTCATATAAATCGGTGTAACTTTTGATAGAAGATTCAGATATACGTATTCATGGCTTTATCTTATAGAATTCAATATCCCTGTGCTATGCAAACAGGTTTTGCAGCTATTTGAGCTAAGATTTTCAAGTTACATAATGAAAACCTATACTTTGTTTCGGGCGAGAACTCCATTCAAATGCATGTAATAGCGAGAAACGCACTAACGTGGTGAAATAAAGCCTTTTTCATGGTCTTCATAAAGACAGCTGTAACTTTTGATAGAAGACTCAGAAATGCATATTTATGGCTTTATCTTATACAATTCAATATCCCCGTGCTGGGCAAACAGGTTTTGCAGCTGTTTGAGCTAAGATTTTCAAGTTATTCACATAATGAAAACCTATACTTTGTTTCGTGCGAGTTCCCAATTCAAATGCATGTAATCGTCAGAAACGCACTGTCTTGGCGAAATAAAGCGTTTTTGCACAACTTCATATAAATCGGTGTAACTTTTGATAGAAGATTCAGATATACGTATTTATGGCTTTATCTTATAGAATTCAATATCCCATTCAAATGCATGTAATAGCGAGAAACGCACTAACGTGGTGAAATAAAGCCTTTTTCATGGTCTTCATAAAGACAGCTGTAACTTTTGATAGAAGACTCAGAAATACATATTTATGGCTTTATCTTATAGAATCCAATATCCCCGTGCTGGGCAAACAGGTTTTGCAGCTGTTTGAGCTAAGATTTTCAAGTTATTCACATAATGAAAACCTATACTTTGTTTCGTGCGAGTTCCCCATTCAAATGCATGTAATTGTCAGAAACGCACTGTCTTGGCGAAATAAAGCGTTTTTGCACAACTTCATATAAATCGGTGTAACTTTTGATAGAAGATTCAGATATACATATTCATGGCTTTATCTTATAGAATTCAATATCCCCGTGCTATGCAAAAAGGTTTTGCAGCTATTTGAGCTAAGATTTTCAAGTTACATAATGAAAACCTATACTTTGTTTCGTGCGAGTTCCCCATTCAAATGCATGTAATCGTCAGGAACGCACTGTCTTGGCGAAATAAAGCGTTTTTGCACAACTTCATATAAATCGGTGTAACTTTTGATAGAAGATTCAGATATACGTATTCATGGCTTTATCTTATAGAATTCAATATCCCCGTGCTATGCAAACAGGTTTTGCAGCTGTTTGAGCTAAGATTTTCAAGTTATTCACATAATGAAAACCTATACTTTGTTTCGTGCGAGTTCCCCATTCAAATGCATGTAATTGTCAGAAACGCACTGTCTTGGCGAAATAAAGCGTTTTTGCACAACTTCATATAAATCGGTGTAACTTTTGATAGAAGATTCAGATATACGTATTCATGGCTTTATCTTATAGAATTCAATATCCCCGTGCTGGGCAAACAGGTTTTGCAGCTGTTTGAGCTAAGATTTTCAAGTTATACATATAATGAAAACCTATACTTTGTGTCGCGCGAGAACTCCATTCAAATGCCTGTAATAGCGAGAAACGCACTAAACGTGGTGAAATAAAGCGTTTTTCATGGTCTTCATAAAGACAGCTGTAACTTTTGATAGAAGACTCAGAAATACATATTTATGGCTTTATCTTATAGAATTCAATATCCCCGTCCTGGGCAAACTGTCACGGCGGGGTGAGCCGGTGTGTTTTTGAAACAGGACCCAAAAGCAGATGTGGACGAGGTGTTGCAGGTTTAAACAGAAAGCGATCCTTTATTTGGATGATTGCAGGAGTAAACCAGGAAACCAAAGTAAACTGACAAGACACTAAGAAACAAAATACTAAACGGTACTGAGACCAAAACCTAAACTATAACTATGACTGAGGTGGAAATAAACAGGCTAAGACTATGACTAACGTGGAAATAACAGATGAAAACTAGACCTATGACTGAGGTGAGGTAAACAGACGAACCGACAATGGCATGCAGAAAACAAAGGGCTTAAATACATGCAAGAGGTGATCAGGGGAAGTAGAGACACATGAGGGGAACAGCTGACTAACATAAACCTAATGACAGGACCAGGAGAGGAAAGCTAAATACAATAAACAAAGAACACATGACACTGTCAGAATAAAACAGGAAACACTAAAACTAGACATGACAGCACAAACTAACAGACCTAATACATAATGAATAAATACAAGAACCCAAAACATAGAAAACCAGAGGAACAATAAACAAAAGCTGCCCAAACTAAAGACAGAGAGGAAATGACACAAAACGAATCACATAACAAAATGCGACAAATTCAAACATGAACTCAGAGCGCTGGGTCAGAGACGGTGTAACTTTTGATAGAAGATTCAGATATACGTATTCATGGCTTTATCTTATAGAATTCAATATCCCATTCAAATGCATGTAATAGCGAGAAACGCACTAACGTGGTGAAATAAAGCCTTTTTCATGGTCTTCATAAAGACAGCTGTAACTTTTGATAGAAGATTCAAAAATACATATTTATGGTTTTATCTTATAGAATTCAATATTCCCGTGCTGGGCAAACAGGTTTTGCAGCTGTTTGAGCTAAGATTTTCAAGTTATTCACATAATGAAAACCTATACTTTGTTTTGGGCGAGAACTCCATTCAAATGCATGTAATAGCGAGAAACGCACTAACTGGTGAAATAAAGAGTTTTTAATCGTCTTCATGAAGACAGCTGTAGTTTTTGATAGAAGGCTCATACACACATATTTATGGCTTCATCTTATAGAATTCAATATCCCCGTGCTGGGCAAACAGGTTTTGCAGCTGTTTGAGCTAAGATGTTAAAGTTAGTCACATAATGAATACCCATCCTTTTTTTCAGGCGAGTTCACCATTCAAATGCATGTAATCGGCAGAAACGCACTGTCTTGGCGAAATAAAGCCTTTTTGTACAACTTCATGAAGACAGCTGTAGTTTTTGATAGAAGGCTCAGACACACATATTTATGGCTTCATCTTATACAATTCAATATCCCCGTGCTGGGCAAACAAGTTTTGCAGCTGTTTGAGCTAAGATTTTCAAGTTATTAACATAATGAAAACCTATACTTTGTTTCGTGCGAGTTCCCCATTCAAATGCATGTAATAGCGAGAAACGCACTAACGTAACCTATACTTTGTTTCAGGCGAGTTCCCCATTCAAATGCATGTAATCGTCAGAAACGCACTGTCTTGGCGAAAGAAAGCGTTTTTGTACAACTTCATATGAATAGCTGTAACTTTTGATAGAAGACTCGGATACACATGTTTATGGCTTTATCTTATAGAACTCAAGGTTCCCGTGCTGGGCAAACAGGTTCTGCATCTGTTTGAGCTAAGATGTTAAAGTTATTCACATAATGAATACCTATACTTTGTTTCAGGCGAGTTCCCCATTCAAATGCATGTAATCGTCAAAAACGCACGATCTTGGCGAAATAAAGCCTTTTTGTACAACTTTATGAAGACAGCTGTAGTTTTTGATAGAAGGCTCAGACACACATATTTATGGCTTTATCTTATAGAATTCAATATCCCCGTGCTGGGCAAACAGGTTTTGCAGCTGTTTGAGCTAAGATTTTCAAGTTATTCACATAATGAAAACCTATACTTTGTTTCCGGCGAGAACTCCATTCAAATGCATGTAATAGTGAGAAACACACTAACGTGGTGAAATAAACCGTTTTTCATGGTCTTCTTAAAGACAGCTGTAACTTTTGATAGAAGACTCAGAAATACATGGCTTTATCTTATAGAATTCAATATCCCCGTGCTGGGCAAACAGGTTCTGCAGCTGTTTGAGCTAAGATGTTAAAGTTATTCACATAATGAATACCTATACTTTGTTTCAGGCGAGTTCCCCATTCAAATGCACGTATTCGTCAGAAACGCACTGTCTTGGCGAAATAAAGCCTTTTTGTACAACTTCATGAAACAGCTGTAGTTTTTGATAGAATGCTCAGACACACATATTTATGGCTTTATCTTATACAATTCAATATCCCCGTGCTGGGCAAACAGGTTCTGCAGCTGTTTGAGTTAAGATTTTCAAGTTATTCACATAATGAATACCTATACTTTGTTTCGTGCGAGTTCCCCATTCAAATGCATGTAATCGGCAGAAACGCACTGTCTTGGCGAAATAAAGCGTTTTTGCACAACTTCATATAAATCGGTGTAACTTTTGATAGAAGATTCAGATATACGTATTCATGGCTTTATCTTACAGAATTCAATATCCCCGTGCTGGGCAAAAAGGTTTTGCAGCTGTTTGAGCTAAGATTTTCAAGTTATTCACATAATGAAAACCTATACTTTGTTTTGGGTGAGAACTCCATTCAAATGCATGTAATAGCGAGAAACGCACTGTCTTGGCGAAATAAAGCCTTTTTGTACAACTTCATGAAGACAGCTGTAATTTTTGATGTAATGTGGATGGTTTCAGCGAATAGCACAGTCCCTGGTGTGGTGAACATGGCCTCACAGGAAGCACTGTCCCTGGTGTAATTTGGATGGCCTCAGCAAACAACACTGGCCCTGTTGAAATGTCGGTGGTATTGGCCAGCACCACCGGCCCTGGTGTAATGTAGATGGCATCAGCCAGTAGCACAGGCCCTTGTGAAATGTGGATGGTTTCGACCATCAACACAGGCCCTTGGGTAATGTGGAAGGCTAGCAGCACTGGCCATTGTGTAATGTGGACGGTATCAGCCAGCACCACAGGCCCTGGTGTGGTGATAATGGCCTCACAGGGAACACATGCCGTGGTATAATGTGGATGGCCTCAGCCAGTAGCACAGGCCCTGTTGTAATGTGGATGGCCTCATCCAACAACACTGGCCCTGGTGAAATGTGGATGGTAATGGCCAGCACAACAGGCCCTGGTGTAATGTGAATGCCCTAAGCCAACACCACTGGCCCTGGTGTAATGTGGATTGTATTGGCCAGCACCACAGGCCCTGGTGTAATGTGAATGTCCTCAGCCATGACCACAGGCCCTGACGAAATGTAGTTGTCCTAAGCCATAACCACAGGCCCTGGTGAAATGTAAATGTCCTCAGCCAGTAGCACAGGCCCTGTTGTAATGTGGATGGACTCATCTAACAACTCTGTCCCTGGTGAAATATGGATGGTATTGGTCAGCACCAGACACCCTGGTGTAATGTGAATGGCATCAACGAGCAGCAGAGGCCCTGGTTGGGTGAAGATGGCCACACAGCAATCACTGTCCCTGGTGAAATGTGGATGGTAGAAGCTGGCATCACAAGCCGTGATGTAATGTGGATCGCCACAGCCAAAAGCACAGGCCCTCGTGTGGTGAAGATGGCCTCACAGGAAGCACTTTCCCTTGTGTAATGTGTATGGCCTCAGCCAACAACAGTGGCCCAAGTGAAATGTGGATTATATTGGCCAGCACCACAGGCCCTGGTGTAATGTGAATATCCTCAGCCAGTAGTAAAGGCCCTTGTGTTTTCTGGAACGCATCAGCCGGCAACACAATCCCTGGTGAAATGTGGATGGTATCATCGAGTAGCACAGGCCCTGGTGTAATGTGGATGGCGTCATCCAACAGTACAGTCCCTGGTGTGGTGAAGATCGCCTCACAGGAAGCAGTGTCCCTGGTGTAAAGTGTATGGCCTAAGCCAACAACAGTGGCCCTGGTGAAATATGGATGGTATTGGCCAGCACCATAGGCCCTGGTGTAATGTGACTGTCCTCAGCAAGAAGCACAGGCCCTTGTGTATTGTGGATGGCATCAGCCAGCAACACAAGCCCTGGTGAAATGTGGTTGGTATCAACGAGTAGCGCACACACCCTGGTAAAATGTGCATGATATCGGTCAGCACCACAGGCCCTGGTGTAATGTCAATGCCCTCATCCAACAACACTGGCCCTGGTGAAATGTGCATGGTATTGGCCAACACCACAGGCCCTGGCGTATTGTGAGTGTCCTCAGCCAACACCACTGGCCCTGGTGTAATGGTGATGGCATCAGCCAGTAGCACAGGCCCTTGTGTAATGTGGATCACATCAGCCAGCAACACAGGCTCTGGTGAAATATAGATGACCAGCAGCACAGGCCCTGTTGTCGTGAAGTTGGCCTCAGAGGGAGCACTAGCCCTGGTGCAATGTGGATGGCCTAAACCAGCAATACAGGCCCTGGTATGGTGACGATAGCCTCACAGGGAGAACATGCCGTGGTATAATGTGGATGGCCTCAGCCAGTAGCACAGGCCCTGTTGTAATGTGGATGGCCTCATCTACCAACACTGGCCCAGGTGAAATGTGGATGGTATTGGCCAGCACCACAGGCCCTGGTGTAATGTGAATGTCCTCAGCCATGACCACAGCACCTGATGAAATGTAGTTGGCCTCAGCCATGACCACAGGCCCTGGTGAAATGTATTTGGCCTCAGCCATGACCACAGGCCCTGGTGAAATGAAAATGTCCTCAGCCAGAAGCATAGGCCCTTGTGTATTGTGGATCGCATCAGCCAGCAACACATGCCCTGATGAAATGTGGTTGGTATCAACGAGTAGCACACACCCTGGTGAAATGTGCATGATATCGGTCAGCACCACAGGCCCAGGTGTAATGTGGATGGCATCAACGAGCAGCAGAGGCCCTGGTGTGGTGAAGTTGGCCTCACAGGAAGCACTGTCCCTTGTGTAATGTGTATGGCCTCAGCCAACAACAGTGGCCCTGGTGAAATGTGGATTATATTGGCCACCACCAAAGGCCCTGGTTTAATGTGAATATCCTCAGCCATGACCACAGGCCCTGATGAAATGTAAATGTCCTCAGCCAGTAGCACAGGCCCTGTTGTAATGTGGATGGCCTCATCTAACAACTCTGTCCCTGGTGAAATATGGATGGTATTGGTCAGCACCACACACCCTGGTGCAATGTGAATGGCCTCAGCCAACAACAGTGGCCCAGGTGAAATGTGGATTATATTGGCCAGCACCACAGGCCCTGGTGTAATGTGAATATCCTCAGCCAGTAGTAAAGGCCCTTGTGTTTTGTGAAACTCATCAGCCAGCAACACAATCCCTGGTGAAATGTGGATGGCCTCATCCAGCACCACAGGCCCTGGTTTGGAGATGATTTCCACACAGGAAGAACTGTACCTGGTGTAATGTGGATGTCCTCATCCAACAGTACAGGCCCTGGTGTGGTGAAGATGGCCTCACAGGAAGCACAGGCCATGGTGTAATGTGGATGGCCTCAGACAGCAGCCAGGCCCTGGTGAAATGTAGCTGGCCTCAGCCGGCAACATGCGCTCTGGTGAAATGTAGTCTGCCTCAGCCAGTAGCACAGGCCCTGTTGTGGTGAAGATGGCCTCACAGGAAACACTGTCCCTTGCGTAATGTGTATAGCCTCAGCCAACAACAGTGGCCCTGGTGAAATGTGGATTATATTAGCCAGCACCACAGGCCCTGGTGTAATATGAATATCCTCAGCCAGTAGTAACGGCCCTTGTGTTTTGTGAAACTCATCAGCCAGCAACACAATCCCTGGTGAAATGTGGATGGCCTCATCCAACACCACAGGCCCTGGTTTGGAGATGATTTCCACACAGGAAGAACTGTACCTGGTGTAATGTGGATGGCCTCATCCAACAGTACAGGCCCTGGTGTGGTGAAGATGGCCTCACAGGAAGCACAGGCCATGGTGTAATGTGGATGGCCTCAGACAGCAGCCAGGCCCTGGTGAAATGTAGATGGCCTCAGCCAGCAACATGCGCTCTGGTGAAATGTAGTCTGCCTCAGCCAGTAGCACAGGCCCTGTTGTGGTGAAGATGGCCTCACAGGAAGCACTGTCCCTGGTGTAATTTGGATGGCCTCATCCAACAACACTGGCCCTGGTGTAATGTGAATGGTATTGGCTAGCACCACAGGCCCTGGTGTAATGTGGATGGCCTCTGCCAGCAACACAGACAGTGGTGTGGTGAAGATGGCCTCACAGGAAGCACTGTCCCTGGTGTAATGTGTATGGCCTCAGCCAGTATCATAGGCCCCTGTGTTTTGTGGATGTCGTCAGTCAAAAACACAAGCCCTGGTGAAATGTGGATGGTTTCGGACAACACCACTGGCCCAGGTGTAAGGTGGATGGCATCAGCCAGTAGCACAGGTCTTTGTATATTGTGGATGGGATCAGCCACCAACACAGGCCCTGGTGAAATGTAGTTGGCCTCAGCCATGACCACAGACCCTGTTGTAATGTGGATGGCCTCATCTAACAACACTGGCCCTGGTGAAATATGGATGGTATTGGTCAGCACCACACTCCCTGGTGTAATGTGAATGGCCATAGCCAACACCGCTTGATCTGGTGAAATGTGCATGAAATGGTTCAGCACCACTGACCCTGGTGTAATGTGGATGGCATCAGCCAAAAGCACAGGCCCTTGTGTATTGTGGATGGCATCAGCCAGTAGCACAGGCCCTGGTGTAATGTGGATGGTATCAACGAGTAGCACAGGCCCTGGTAAGATGTGGATGGTATCAGCCAGCAGCACAGGCCTTTTTATATTGTGGATAGTATCAGCCACCAACACAGGCCCTGGTGAAATGTAATTGGCCTCAGCTATGACCACAGGCCCTGGTGAACTGTAAATATCCTAGGCCAGTAGCACAGGCCCTGTTCTAATGTGTACGGCCTCAGCCAACAACAGTGGCCTTGGTGAAATGTGCATGATATCGGTCAGCACCACAGGCACAGGTGTAATGTGGATGGCATCAACGAGCAGCAGAGGCCCTGGTGTGGTGAATATGGCCTCACAGGGAGCATTGGCCCTGGTGATATGTGGATGGCCTCTGCCAGCAACACAGGCCCTGGTGTGGTAAAGATGGCTTCACAGGGAGCACTGGCCCTGGTGTAATGTGGATGGCCTCAGCCAACAACACTGGCCCTGGTGTAATGTGGATGGTATTGGCCAGCACCACAGGCCCTGGTGTAATGTGATTGTCCTCAGCCAGAAGCACAGGCCCCTTGTATTGTGGATCGCATCAGCCAGCAACACAAGCCCTGGTGAAATGTGGTTGTTATCAACGAGTAGCATAGGCCCTGGTGTAATGTGCATGATATCGGTCAGCACCAGAAGCCCAGGTGTAATGTGGATGGCATCAACGAGCAGCAGAGGCCCTGGTGGGGTGAAGATGGCCACACAGCAATTACTGTCCCTGGTGTAATGTGGATGGTAAAAGCCGGCATTTACAGGCCGTGATGTTTTGTGGATGGCCTCAGCCAAAAGCACACTCACTGGTGTGGTGAAGATGGCCTCACAGGAAGCACTGTCCCTGGTGTAATGTGTATGGCATCAGCTAAGAACAGTGGCCCTGGTGAAATATGAATGGTATTGTCCGGAACCACCGGCCATGGTGTAATGTGGATGGTCTCATCCAACAGTGCAGGCCCTGGTGTGGTGAAGAAGGCCTCACAGGAAGCACTGTCCCTGGTGTAAAGTGTATGGCCTCAGCCAACAACACTGGCCCTGGTGAAATGTGGATGGTATTGGCCAGCACCACAGGCCCTGGTGTGGTGAAGATGGCCTCACAGGAAGCACTGTCCCTGGTGTAAAGTGGATGGTAGAAGCCGGCATTTACAGGCTGTGATGTTTTGTGGATGGCCTCAGCCAAAAGCACACTCACTGGTGTGGTGAAGATGGCCTCACAGGAAGCACTGTCCCTGGTGTAATGTGTATGGCATCAGCTAAGAACAGTGGCCCTGGGGAAATATGGATGGTATTGGCCGGAACCACCGGCCATGGTGTAATGTGGATGGCCTCATCCAACAGTACAGGCCCTGGTGTGGTGAAGATGGCCTCACAGGAAGCAATGTCCCTGCTGTAAGGTGTATGGCCTCAGCCAACAACACTGGCCCTGGTGAAATGTGGATGGTATTGGCCAGCACCACAGGCCCTGGTGTGGTGAAGATGGCCTCACAGGAAGCACTGTCCCTGGTGTAAAGTGTATGGCCTCAGCCAACAACACTTGCACTGGTGAAATGTGGATCGTATTGGTCAGCACCACACACCCTGGTGTAATGTGAATAGCCTTAGCCAACACCACTGGCCCTAGTGAATTGTGCATGATATTGGTCAGCACCACAGGCCCAGGTGTAATGTGGATGGCATCAGCAAGTAGCACAGGCCCTGGTGTGGTGAAGATGGCCTCACAGGAAGCACTGTCCCTGGTGTAACGTGTATGGCCTCAGCCAACAACAATGGCCCTGGTGAAATATGGATGGTATTGGTCAGCACCACATACCCTGGTGTAATGTGAATGACCTTAGCCAGTAGAACAGGCCCATTGTGAATTGTTGGATCACATCAGCCAGCAACGCAGGCCCTGGTGTGGTGAAGATGGCCTCACAGGGAGCACTCACAGGGAGCACTGGCCCTGGTGTAATGTGGATGGCATCAGCCAGTAGCTCAGGCCTTTGTATATTGTGGATGGGATCAGCCACCAACACAGGCCCTGGTGAAATGTGTATGGCCTCATCTAACAACACTGTCCTTGGTGAAATGTGCATGATATCGTTCAGTACCACACACCCAGGTGTAATGTGAATATGCTCAGCCAACACTACAGGCCCTGGTGTGGTGAAGATGGCCTCACAGGAAGCACTGTCCCTGCTGTAAGGTGTATGGCCTCAGCCAACAACACTGGCCCTGGTGAAATGTGGATGGTATTGGCCAGCACCACAGGCCCTGGTGTGGTGAAGATGGCCTCACAGGAAGCACTGTCCCTGGTGTAAAGTGGATGGTAGAAGCCGGCATTTACAGGCTGTGATGTTTTGTGGATGGCCTCAGCCAAAAGCACACTCACTGGTGTGGTGAAGATGGCCTCACAGGAAGCACTGTCCCTGGTGTAATGTGTATGGCATCAGCTAAGAACAGTGGCCCTGGGGAAATATGGATGGTATTGGCCGGAACCACCGGCCATGGTGTAATGTGGATGGCCTCTGCCAGCAACACAGACAGTGGTGTGGTGAAGATGGCCTCACAGGAAGCACTGTCCCTGGTGTAATTTGGATGGCCTCATCCAACAACACTGGCCCTGGTGTAATGTGAATGGTATTGGCTAGCACCACAGGCCCTGGTGTAATGTGGATGGCCTCTGCCAGCAACACAGACAGTGGTGTGGTGAAGATGGCCTCACAGGAAGCACTGTCCCTGGTGTAATGTGTATGGCCTCAGCCAGTATCATAGGCCCCTGTGTTTTGTGGATGTCGTCAGTCAAAAACACAAGCCCTGGTGAAATGTGGATGGTTTCGGACAACACCACTGGCCCAGGTGTAAGGTGGATGGCATCAGCCAGTAGCACAGGTCTTTGTATATTGTGGATGGGATCAGCCACCAACACAGGCCCTGGTGAAATGTAGTTGGCCTCAGCCATGACCACAGACCCTGTTGTAATGTGGATGGCCTCATCTAACAACACTGGCCCTGGTGAAATATGGATGGTATTGGTCAGCACCACACTCCCTGGTGTAATGTGAATGGCCATAGCCAACACCGCTTGATCTGGTGAAATGTGCATGAAATGGTTCAGCACCACTGACCCTGGTGTAATGTGGATGGCATCAGCCAAAAGCACAGGCCCTTGTGTATTGTGGATGGCATCAGCCAGTAGCACAGGCCCTGGTGTAATGTGGATGGTATCAACGAGTAGCACAGGCCCTGGTAAGATGTGGATGGTATCAGCCAGCAGCACAGGCCTTTTTATATTGTGGATAGTATCAGCCACCAACACAGGCCCTGGTGAAATGTAATTGGCCTCAGCTATGACCACAGGCCCTGGTGAACTGTAAATATCCTAGGCCAGTAGCACAGGCCCTGTTCTAATGTGTACGGCCTCAGCCAACAACAGTGGCCTTGGTGAAATGTGCATGATATCGGTCAGCACCACAGGCACAGGTGTAATGTGGATGGCATCAACGAGCAGCACAGGCCCTGGTGTGGTGAATATGGCCTCACAGGGAGCATTGGCCCTGGTGATATGTGGATGGCCTCTGCCAGCAACACAGGCCCTGGTGTGGTAAAGATGGCTTCACAGGGAGCACTGGCCCTGGTGTAATGTGGATGGCCTCAGCCAACAACACTGGCCCTGGTGTAATGTGGATGGTATTGGCCAGCACCACAGGCCCTGGTGTAATGTGATTGTCCTCAGCCAGAAGCACAGGCCCCTTGTATTGTGGATCGCATCAGCCAGCAACACAAGCCCTGGTGAAATGTGGCTGTTATCAACGAGTAGCATAGGCCCTGGTGTAATGTGCATGATATCGGTCAGCACCAGAAGCCCAGGTGTAATGTGGATGGCATCAACGAGCAGCAGAGGCCCTGGTGGGGTGAAGATGGCCACACAGCAATTACTGTCCCTGGTGTAATGTGGATGGTAAAAGCCGGCATTTACAGGCCGTGATGTTTTGTGGATGGCCTCAGCCAAAAGCACACTCACTGGTGTGGTGAAGATGGCCTCACAGGAAGCACTGTCCCTGGTGTAATGTGTATGGCATCAGCTAAGAACAGTGGCCCTGGTGAAATATGAATGGTATTGTCCGGAACCACCGGCCATGGTGTAATGTGGATGGTCTCATCCAACAGTGCAGGCCCTGGTGTGGTGAAGAAGGCCTCACAGGAAGCACTGTCCCTGGTGTAAAGTGTATGGCCTCAGCCAACAACACTGGCCCTGGTGAAATGTGGATGGTATTGGCCAGCACCACAGGCCCTGGTGTGGTGAAGATGGCCTCACAGGAAGCACTGTCCCTGGTGTAAAGTGGATGGTAGAAGCCGGCATTTACAGGCTGTGATGTTTTGTGGATGGCCTCAGCCAAAAGCACACTCACTGGTGTGGTGAAGATGGCCTCACAGGAAGCACTGTCCCTGGTGTAATGTGTATGGCATCAGCTAAGAACAGTGGCCCTGGGGAAATATGGATGGTATTGGCCGGAACCACCGGCCATGGTGTAATGTGGATGGCCTCATCCAACAGTACAGGCCCTGGTGTGGTGAAGATGGCCTCACAGGAAGCACTGTCCCTGGTGTAAAGTGTATGGCCTCAGCCAACAACACTGGCCCTGGTGAAATGTGGATGGTATTGGTCAGCACCACACACCCTGGTGTAATGTGAATAGCCTTAGCCAACACCACTGGCCCTAGTGAATTGTGCATGATATTGGTCAGCACCACAGGCCCAGGTGTAATGTGGATGGCATCAGCAAGTAGCACAGGCCCTGGTGTGGTGAAGATGGCCTCACAGGAAGAACTGTCCCTGGTGTAATTTGGATGTCCTCATCCAACAGTACAGGCCCTGGTGTGGTGAAGATGGCCTCACAGGAAGCACTGTCCCTGGTGTAAAGTGTATGGCCTCAGCCAACAACAGTGGCCCTGGTGAAATGTGGATGGTATTGGCCAGCACCAAAGGCCCTGGTGTAATGTGATGATGGAATCACAGGAAGCAATGGCAGTGGTGTACTGTGGATGGCCTCAGTCAACAACACCTGCCCTGGTGAAATGTGGATGGTATTGGCCAGCACCACAGGCCCTGGTGTAATGTGAATGTCCTCAGCCAGTAGCACAGGTCCTTGTGTATTGTGGAACGCATCAGCCACCAACACAAGCCCTGGTGTAATGTGGATGGCCTCATCCAAAGACACGGGCCCTGGTGAAATGTGGATGGTATTGGCCTGCACCACAGTCCCTGGTGTGGTGATGATGGAATCACAGGGAGCGCTGTCCCTGGTGTAATGTTGATGGCATCAGCCAGTAGCACAGGCCTTTTTATATTGTGGATAGTATCAGCCACCAACACAGGCCCTGGTGAAATGTAATTGGCCTCAGCTATGACCACAGGCTCTGGTGAACTGTAAATATCCTAGGCCAGTAGCACAGGCCCTGTTCTAATGTGTACGGCCTCAGCCAACAACAGTGGCCTTGGTGAAATTTGCATGATATCGGTCAGCACCACAGGCACAGGTGTAATGTGGATGGCATCAACGAGCAGCAGAGGCCCTGGTGGGGTGAATATGGCCTCACAGGAAGCACTGTCCCTGGTGTAATGTGGATGGTAGAAGGTGGCCTCACAGGCCGTGATGTAATGTTGATGGCCTCAGCCAGTAGCACAGTCCTTTGTATATTGTTGATGGGATAAGCCACCAACACAGGCCCTGGTGAAATGTGGATGGCCTCATCTAACAACACTGGCCCTGGTGAAATATGGATGGTATTGGTCAGCACCACAAACCCTGGTGTAATGTGAATGGTCTTAGCCAACACCACTGGCCCTGGTGAAATGTGGATGGTATCAACGAGTAGCACAGGCCCTGGTAAGATGTGGATGGTATCAGCCAGCAGCACAGGCCCTGGTGTGGTGAATATGGCCTCACAGGGAGCATTGGCCCTGGTGATATGTGGATGGCCTCTGCCAGCAACACAGGCCCTGGTGTGGTAAAGATGGCTTCACAGGGAGCACTGGCCCTGGTGTAATGTGGATGGCCTCAGCCAACAACACTGGCCCTGGTGTAATGTGGATGGTATTGGCCAGCACCACAGGCCCTGGTGTAATGTGATTGTCCTCAGCCAGAAGCACAGGCCCCTTGTATTGTGGATCGCATCAGCCAGCAACACAAGCCCTGGTGAAATGTGGCTGTTCTCAACGAGTAGCATAGGCCCTGGTGTAATGTGCATGATATCGGTCAGCACCAGAAGCCCAGGTGTAATGTGGATGGCATCAACGAGCAGCAGAGGCCCTGGTGGGGTGAAGATGGCCACACAGCAATTACTGTCCCTGGTGTAATGTGGATGGTAAAAGCCGGCATTTACAGGCCGTGATGTTTTGTGGATGGCCTCAGCCAAAAGCACACTCACTGGTGTGGTGAAGATGGCCTCACAGGAAGCACTGTCCCTGGTGTAATGTGTATGGCATCAGCTAAGAACAGTGGCCCTGGTGAAATATGAATGGTATTGTCCGGAACCACCGGCCATGGTGTAATGTGGATGGCCTCATCCAACAGTGCAGGCCCTGGTGTGGTGAAGAAGGCCTCACAGGAAGCACTGTCCCTGGTGTAAAGTGTATGGCCTCAGCCAACAACACTGGCCCTGGTGAAATGTGGATGGTATTGGCCAGCACCACAGGCCCTGGTGTGGTGAAGATGGCCTCACAGGAAGCACTGTCCCTGGTGTAAAGTGGATGGTAGAAGCCGGCATTTACAGGCTGTGATGTTTTGTGGATGGCCTCAGCCAAAAGCACACTCACTGGTGTGGTGAAGATGGCCTCACAGGAAGCACTGTCCCTGGTGTAATGTGTATGGCATCAGCTAAGAACAGTGGCCCTGGGGAAATATGGATGGTATTGGCCGGAACCACCGGCCATGGTGTAATGTGGATGGCCTCATCCAACAGTACAGGCCCTGGTGTGGTGAAGATGGCCTCACAGGAAGCACTGTCCCTGGTGTAAAGTGGATGGTAGAAGCCGGCATTTACAGGCTGTGATGTTTTGTGGATGGCCTCAGCCAAAAGCACACTCACTGGTGTGGTGAAGATGGCCTCACAGGAAGCACTGTCCCTGGTGTAATGTGTATGGCATCAGCTAAGAACAGTGGCCCTGGGGAAATATGGATGGTATTGGCCGGAACCACCGGCCATGGTGTAATGTGGATGGCCTCATCCAACAGTACAGGCCCTGGTGTGGTGAAGATGGCCTCACAGGAAGCACTGTCCCTGGTGTAAAGTGTATGGCCTCAGCCAACAACACTGGCCCTGGTGAAATGTGGATGGTATTGGTCAGCACCACACACCCTGGTGTAATGTGAATAGCCTTAGCCAACACCACTGGCCCTAGTGAATTGTGCATGATATTGGTCAGCACCACAGGCCCAGGTGTAATGTGGATGGCATCAGCAAGTAGCACAGGCCCTGGTGTGGTGAAGATGGCCTCACAGGAAGAACTGTCCCTGGTGTAATTTGGATGTCCTCATCCAACAGTACAGGCCCTGGTGTGGTGAAGATGGCCTCACAGGAAGCACTGTCCCTGGTGTAAAGTGTATGGCCTCAGCCAACAACAGTGGCCCTGGTGAAATGTGGATGGTATTGGCCAGCACCAAAGGCCCTGGTGTAATGTGATGATGGAATCACAGGAAGCAATGGCAGTGGTGTACTGTGGATGGCCTCAGTCAACAACACAGGCCCTGGTGAAATGTGGATGGTATTGGCCTGCACCACAGGCCCTGGTGTAATGTGAATGTCCTCAGCCAGTAGCACAGGTCCTTGTGTATTGTGGAACGCATCAGCCACCAACACAAGCCCTGGTGTAATGTGGATGGCCTCATCCAAAGACACGGGCCCTGGTGAAATGTGGATGGTATTGGCCTGCACCACAGTCCCTGGTGTGGTGATGATGGAATCACAGGGAGCGCTGTCCCTGGTGTAATGTTGATGGCATCAGCCAGTAGCACAGGCCTTTTTATATTGTGGATAGTATCAGCCACCAACACAGGCCCTGGTGAACTGTAAATATCCTAGGCCAGTAGCACAGGCCCTGTTCTAATGTGTACGGCCTCAGCCAACAACAGTGGCCTTGGTGAAATGTGCATGATATCGGTCAGCACCACAGGCACAGGTGTAATGTGGATGGCATCAACGAGCAGCAGAGGCCCTGGTGGGGTGAATATGGCCTCACAGGAAGCACTGTCCCTGGTGTAATGTGGATGGTAGAAGGTGGCCTCACAGGCCGTGATGTAATGTTGATGGCCTCAGCCAGTAGCACAGTCCTTTGTATATTGTTGATGGGATAAGCCACCAACACAGGCCCTGGTGAAATGTGGATGGCCTCATCTAACAACACTGGCCCTGGTGAAATATGGATGGTATTGGTCAGCACCACAAACCCTGGTGTAATGCGAATGGTCTTAGCCAACACCACTGGCCCTGGTGAAATGTGGATGGTATCAACGAGTAGCACAGGCCCTGGTAAGATGTGGATGGTATCAGCCAGCAGCACAGGCCCTGGTGTGGTGAATATGGCCTCACAGGGAGCATTGGCCCTGGTGATATGTGGATGGCCTCTGCCAGCAACACAGGCCCTGGTGTGGTAAAGATGGCTTCACAGGGAGCACTGGCCCTGGTGTAATGTGGATGGCCTCAGCCAACAACACTGGCCCTGGTGTAATGTGGATGGTATTGGCCAGCACCACAGGCCCTGGTGTAATGTGATTGTCCTCAGCCAGAAGCACAGGCCCCTTGTATTGTGGATCGCATCAGCCAGCAACACAAGCCCTGGTGAAATGTGGCTGTTCTCAACGAGTAGCATAGGCCCTGGTGTAATGTGCATGATATCGGTCAGCACCAGAAGCCCAGGTGTAATGTGGATGGCATCAACGAGCAGCAGAGGCCCTGGTGGGGTGAAGATGGCCACACAGCAATTACTGTCCCTGGTGTAATGTGGATGGTAAAAGCCGGCATTTACAGGCCGTGATCTTTTGTGGATGGCCTCAGCCAAAAGCACACTCACTGGTGTGGTGAAGATGGCCTCACAGGAAGCACTGTCCCTGGTGTAATGTGTATGGCATCAGCTAAGAACAGTGGCCCTGGTGAAATATGAATGGTATTGTCCGGAACCACCGGCCATGGTGTAATGTGGATGGCCTCATCCAACAGTGCAGGCCCTGGTGTGGTGAAGAAGGCCTCACAGGAAGCACTGTCCCTGGTGTAAAGTGTATGGCCTCAGCCAACAACACTGGCCCTGGTGAAATGTGGATGGTATTGGCCAGCACCACAGGCCCTGGTGTGGTGAAGATGGCCTCACAGGAAGCACTGTCCCTGGTGTAAAGTGGATGGTAGAAGCCGGCATTTACAGGCTGTGATGTTTTGTGGATGGCCTCAGCCAAAAGCACACTCACTGGTGTGGTGAAGATGGCCTCACAGGAAGCACTGTCCCTGGTGTAATGTGTATGGCATCAGCTAAGAACAGTGGCCCTGGGGAAATATGGATGGTATTGGCCGGAACCACCGGCCATGGTGTAATGTGGATGGCCTCATCCAACAGTACAGGCCCTGGTGTGGTGAAGATGGCCTCACAGGAAGCACTGTCCCTGGTGTAAAGTGGATGGTAGAAGCCGGCATTTACAGGCTGTGATGTTTTGTGGATGGCCTCAGCCAAAAGCACACTCACTGGTGTGGTGAAGATGGCCTCACAGGAAGCACTGTCCCTGGTGTAATGTGTATGGCATCAGCTAAGAACAGTGGCCCTGGGGAAATATGGATGGTATTGGCCGGAACCACCGGCCATGGTGTAATGTGGATGGCCTCATCCAACAGTACAGGCCCTGGTGTGGTGAAGATGGCCTCACATGAAGCACTGTCCCTGGTGTAAAGTGTATGGCCTCAGCCAACAACACTGGCCCTGGTGAAATGTGGATGGTATTGGTCAGCACCACACACCCTGGTGTAATGTGAATAGCCTTAGCCAACACCACTGGCCCTAGTGAATTGTGCATGATATTGGTCAGCACCACAGGCCCAGGTGTAATGTGGATGGCATCAGCAAGTAGCACAGGCCCTGGTGTGGTGAAGATGGCCTCACAGGAAGAACTGTCCCTGGTGTAATTTGGATGTCCTCATCCAACAGTACAGGCCCTGGTGTGGTGAAGATGGCCTCACAGGAAGCACTGTCCCTGGTGTAAAGTGTATGGCCTCAGCCAACAACAGTGGCCCTGGTGAAATGTGGATGGTATTGGCCAGCACCAAAGGCCCTGGTGTAATGTGATGATGGAATCACAGGAAGCAATGGCAGTGGTGTACTGTGGATGGCCTCAGTCAACAACACAGGCCCTGGTGAAATGTGGATGGTATTGGCCAGCACCACAGGCCCTGGTGTAATGTGAATGTCCTCAGCCAGTAGCACAGGTCCTTGTGTATTGTGGAACGCATCAGCCACCAACACAAGCCCTGGTGTAATGTGGATGGCCTCATCCAAAGACACGGGCCCTGGTGAAATGTGGATGGTATTGGCCTGCACCACAGTCCCTGGTGTGGTGATGATGGAATCACAGGGAGCGCTGTCCCTGGTGTAATGTTGATGGCATCAGCCAGTAGCACAGGCCTTTTTATATTGTGGATAGTATCAGCCACCAACACAGGCCCTGGTGAAATGTAATTGGCCTCAGCTATGACCACAGGCCGTGGTGAACTGTAAATATCCTAGGCCAGTAGCACAGGCCCTGTTCTAATGTGTACGGCCTCAGCCAACAACAGTGGACTTGGTGAAATGTGCATGATATCGGTCAGCACCACAGGCACAGGTGTAATGTGGATGGCATCAACGAGCAGCAGAGGCCCTGGTGGGGTGAATATGGCCTCACAGGAAGCACTGTCCCTGGTGTAATGTGGATGGTAGAAGGTGGCCTCACAGGCCGTGATGTAATGTTGATGGCCTCAGCCAGTAGCACAGTCCTTTGTATATTGTTGATGGGATAAGCCACCAACACAGGCCCTGGTGAAATGTGGATGGCCTCATCTAACAACACTGGCCCTGGTGAAATATGGATGGTATTGGTCAGCACCACAAACCCTGGTGTAATGTGAATGGTCTTAGCCAACACCACTGGCCCTGGTGAAATGTGGATGGTATCAACGAGTAGCACAGGCCCTGGTAAGATGTGGATGGTATCAGCCAGCAGCACAGGCCCTGGTGTGGTGAATATGGCCTCACAGGGAGCATTGGCCCTGGTGATATGTGGATGGCCTCTGCCAGCAACACAGGCCCTGGTGTGGTAAAGATGGCTTCACAGGGAGCACTGGCCCTGGTGTAATGTGGATGGCCTCAGCCAACAACACTGGCCCTGGTGTAATGTGGATGGTATTGGCCAGCACCACAGGCCCTGGTGTAATGTGATTGTCCTCAGCCAGAAGCACAGGCCCCTTGTATTGTGGATCGCATCAGCCAGCAACACAAGCCCTGGTGAAATGTGGCTGTTCTCAACGAGTAGCATAGGCCCTGGTGTAATGTGCATGATATCGGTCAGCACCAGAAGCCCAGGTGTAATGTGGATGGCATCAACGAGCAGCAGAGGCCCTGGTGGGGTGAAGATGGCCACACAGCAATTACTGTCCCTGGTGTAATGTGGATGGTAAAAGCCGGCATTTACAGGCCGTGATCTTTTGTGGATGGCCTCAGCCAAAAGCACACTCACTGGTGTGGTGAAGATGGCCTCACAGGAAGCACTGTCCCTGGTGTAATGTGTATGGCATCAGCTAAGAACAGTGGCCCTGGTGAAATATGAATGGTATTGTCCGGAACCACCGGCCATGGTGTAATGTGGATGGCCTCATCCAACAGTGCAGGCCCTGGTGTGGTGAAGAAGGCCTCACAGGAAGCACTGTCCCTGGTGTAAAGTGTATGGCCTCAGCCAACAACACTGGCCCTGGTGAAATGTGGATGGTATTGGCCAGCACCACAGGCCCTGGTGTGGTGAAGATGGCCTCACAGGAAGCACTGTCCCTGGTGTAAAGTGGATGGTAGAAGCCGGCATTTACAGGCTGTGATGTTTTGTGGATGGCCTCAGCCAAAAGCACACTCACTGGTGTGGTGAAGATGGCCTCACAGGAAGCACTGTCCCTGGTGTAATGTGTATGGCATCAGCTAAGAACAGTGGCCCTGGGGAAATATGGATGGTATTGGCCGGAACCACCGGCCATGGTGTAATGTGGATGGCCTCATCCATCAGTACAGGCCCTGGTGTGGTGAAGATGGCCTCACAGGAAGCAATGTCCCTGCTGTAAGGTGTATGGCCTCAGCCAACAACACTGGCCCTGGTGAAATGTGGATGGTATTGGCCAGCACCACAGGCCCTGGTGTGGTGAAGATGGCCTCACAGGAAGCACTGTCCCTGGTGTAAAGTGTATGGCCTCAGCCAACAACACTTGCACTGGTGAAATGTGGATCGTATTGGTCAGCACCACACACCCTGGTGTAATGTGAATAGCCTTAGCCAACACCACTGGCCCTAGTGAATTGTGCATGATATTGGTCAGCACCACAGGCCCAGGTGTAATGTGGATGGCATCAGCAAGTAGCACAGGCCCTGGTGTGGTGAAGATGGCCTCACAGGAAGCACTGTCCCTGGTGTAACGTGTATGGCCTCAGCCAACAACAATGGCCCTGGTGAAATATGGATGGTATTGGTCAGCACCACATACCCTGGTGTAATGTGAATGACCTTAGCCAGTAGAACAGGCCCATTGTGAATTGTTGGATCACATCAGCCAGCAACGCAGGCCCTGGTGTGGTGAAGATGGCCTCACAGGGAGCACTCACAGGGAGCACTGGCCCTGGTGTAATGTGGATGGCATCAGCCAGTAGCTCAGGCCTTTGTATATTGTGGATGGGATCAGCCACCAACACAGGCCCTGGTGAAATGTGTATGGCCTCATCTAACAACACTGTCCTTGGTGAAATGTGCATGATATCGTTCAGTACCACACACCCAGGTGTAATGTGAATATGCTCAGCCAACACTACAGGCCCTGGTGTGGTGAAGATGGCCTCACAGGAAGCACTGTCCCTGCTGTAAGGTGTATGGCCTCAGCCAACAACACTGGCCCTGGTGAAATGTGGATGGTATTGGCAAGCACCACAGGCCCTGGTGTGGTGAAGATGGCCTCACAGGAAGCACTGTCCCTGGTGTAAAGTGGATGGTAGAAGCCGGCATTTACAGGCTGTGATGTTTTGTGGATGGCCTCAGCCAAAAGCACACTCACTGGTGTGGTGAAGATGGCCTCACAGGAAGCACTGTCCCTGGTGTAATGTGTATGGCATCAGCTAAGAACAGTGGCCCTGGGGAAATATGGATGGTATTGGCCGGAACCACCGGCCATGGTGTAATGTGGATGGCCTCTGCCAGCAACACAGACAGTGGTGTGGTGAAGATGGCCTCACAGGAAGCACTGTCCCTGGTGTAATTTGGATGGCCTCATCCAACAACACTGGCCCTGGTGTAATGTGAATGGTATTGGCTAGCACCACAGGCCCTGGTGTAATGTGGATGGCCTCTGCCAGCAACACAGACAGTGGTGTGGTGAAGATGGCCTCACAGGAAGCACTGTCCCTGGTGTAATGTGTATGGCCTCAGCCAGTATCATAGGCCCCTGTGTTTTGTGGATGTCGTCAGTCAAAAACACAAGCCCTGGTGAAATGTGGATGGTTTCGGACAACACCACTGGCCCAGGTGTAAGGTGGATGGCATCAGCCAGTAGCACAGGTCTTTGTATATTGTGGATGGGATCAGCCACCAACACAGGCCCTGGTGAAATGTAGTTGGCCTCAGCCATGACCACAGACCCTGTTGTAATGTGGATGGCCTCATCTAACAACACTGGCCCTGGTGAAATATGGATGGTATTGGTCAGCACCACACTCCCTGGTGTAATGTGAATGGCCATAGCCAACACCGCTTGATCTGGTGAAATGTGCATGAAATGGTTCAGCACCACTGACCCTGGTGTAATGTGGATGGCATCAGCCAAAAGCACAGGCCCTTGTGTATTGTGGATGGCATCAGCCAGTAGCACAGGCCCTGGTGTAATGTGGATGGTATCAACGAGTAGCACAGGCCCTGGTAAGATGTGGATGGTATCAGCCAGCAGCACAGGCCTTTTTATATTGTGGATAGTATCAGCCACCAACACAGGCCCTGGTGAAATGTAATTGGCCTCAGCTATGACCACAGGCCCTGGTGAACTGTAAATATCCTAGGCCAGTAGCACAGGCCCTGTTCTAATGTGTACGGCCTCAGCCAACAACAGTGGCCTTGGTGAAATGTGCATGATATCGGTCAGCACCACAGGCACAGGTGTAATGTGGATGGCATCAACGAGCAGCAGAGGCCCTGGTGTGGTGAATATGGCCTCACAGGGAGCATTGGCCCTGGTGATATGTGGATGGCCTCTGCCAGCAACACAGGCCCTGGTGTGGTAAAGATGGCTTCACAGGGAGCACTGGCCCTGGTGTAATGTGGATGGCCTCAGCCAACAACACTGGCCCTGGTGTAATGTGGATGGTATTGGCCAGCACCACAGGCCCTGGTGTAATGTGATTGTCCTCAGCCAGAAGCACAGGCCCCTTGTATTGTGGATCGCATCAGCCAGCAACACAAGCCCTGGTGAAATGTGGTTGTTATCAACGAGTAGCATAGGCCCTGGTGTAATGTGCATGATATCGGTCAGCACCAGAAGCCCAGGTGTAATGTGGATGGCATCAACGAGCAGCAGAGGCCCTGGTGGGGTGAAGATGGCCACACAGCAATTACTGTCCCTGGTGTAATGTGGATGGTAAAAGCCGGCATTTACAGGCCGTGATGTTTTGTGGATGGCCTCAGCCAAAAGCACACTCACTGGTGTGGTGAAGATGGCCTCACAGGAAGCACTGTCCCTGGTGTAATGTGTATGGCATCAGCTAAGAACAGTGGCCCTGGTGAAATATGAATGGTATTGTCCGGAACCACCGGCCATGGTGTAATGTGGATGGTCTCATCCAACAGTGCAGGCCCTGGTGTGGTGAAGAAGGCCTCACAGGAAGCACTGTCCCTGGTGTAAAGTGTATGGCCTCAGCCAACAACACTGGCCCTGGTGAAATGTGGATGGTATTGGCCAGCACCACAGGCCCTGGTGTGGTGAAGATGGCCTCACAGGAAGCACTGTCCCTGGTGTAAAGTGGATGGTAGAAGCCGGCATTTACAGGCTGTGATGTTTTGTGGATGGCCTCAGCCAAAAGCACACTCACTGGTGTGGTGAAGATGGCCTCACAGGAAGCACTGTCCCTGGTGTAATGTGTATGGCATCAGCTAAGAACAGTGGCCCTGGGGAAATATGGATGGTATTGGCCGGAACCACCGGCCATGGTGTAATGTGGATGGCCTCATCCAACAGTACAGGCCCTGGTGTGGTGAAGATGGCCTCACAGGAAGCAATGTCCCTGCTGTAAGGTGTATGGCCTCAGCCAACAACACTGGCCCTGGTGAAATGTGGATGGTATTGGCCAGCACCACAGGCCCTGGTGTGGTGAAGATGGCCTCACAGGAAGCACTGTCCCTGGTGTAAAGTGGATGGTAGAAGCCGGCATTTACAGGCTGTGATGTTTTGTGGATGGCCTCAGCCAAAAGCACACTCACTGGTGTGGTGAAGATGGCCTCACAGGAAGCACTGTCCCTGGTGTAATGTGTATGGCATCAGCTAAGAACAGTGGGCCCTGGGGAAATATGGATGGTATTGGCCGGAACCACCGGCCATGGTGTAATGTGGATGGCCTCATCCAACAGTACAGGCCCTGGTGTGGTGAAGATGGCCTCACAGGAAGCAATGTCCCTGCTGTAAGGTGTATGGCCTCAGCCAACAACACTGGCCCTGGTGAAATGTGGATGGTATTGGCCAGCACCACAGGCCCTGGTGTGGTGAAGATGGCCTCACAGGAAGCACTGTCCCTGGTGTAAAGTGTATGGCCTCAGCCAACAACACTTGCACTGGTGAAATGTGGATCGTATTGGTCAGCACCACACACCCTGGTGTAATGTGAATAGCCTTAGCCAACACCACTGGCCCTAGTGAATTGTGCATGATATTGGTCAGCACCACAGGCCCAGGTGTAATGTGGATGGCATCAGCAAGTAGCACAGGCCCTGGTGTGGTGAAGATGGCCTCACAGGAAGCACTGTCCCTGGTGTAACGTGTATGGCCTCAGCCAACAACAATGGCCCTGGTGAAATATGGATCGTATTGGTCAGCACCACATACCCTGGTGTAATGTGAATGACCTTAGCCAGTAGAACAGGCCCATTGTGAATTGTTGGATCACATCAGCCAGCAACGCAGGCCCTGGTGTGGTGAAGATGGCCTCACAGGGAGCACTCACAGGGAGCACTGGCCCTGGTGTAACGTGGATGGCATCAGCCAGTAGCTCAGGCCTTTGTATATTGTGGATGGGATCAGCCACCAACACAGGCCCTGGTGAAATGTGTATGGCCTCATCTAACAACACTGTCCTTGGTGAAATGTGCATGATATCGTTCAGTACCACACACCCAGGTGTAATGTGAATATGCTCAGCCAACACTACAGGCCCTGGTGTGGTGAAGATGGCCTCACAGGAAGCACTGTCCCTGCTGTAAGGTGTATGGCCTCAGCCAACAACACTGGCCCTGGTGAAATGTGGATGGTATTGGCCAGCACCACAGGCCCTGGTGTGGTGAAGATGGCCTCACAGGAAGCACTGTCCCTGGTGTAAAGTGTATGGCCTCAGCCAACAACACTGGCCCTGGTGAAATGTGGATGGTATTGGTCAGCACCACACACCCTGGTGTAATGTGAATAGCCTTAGCCAACACCACTGGCTCTGGTGAATTGTGCATGATATTGGTCAGCACCACAGGCCCAGGTGTAATGTGGATGGCATCAGCAAGTAACACAGGCCCTGGTGTTGTGATGATGGCCTCACAGGAAGAACTGTCCGTGGTGTAATTTGGATGTCCTCATCCAACATTACAGGCCCTGGTGTGGTGAAGATGGCCTCACAGGAAGCACTGTCCCTGGTGTAAAGTGTATGGCCTCAGCCAACAACAGTGGCCCTGGTGTAATGTGGATGGCATCAGCCATGACCACAGGCCCTGGTGAAATGTAGTTGGCCTCAGCCATGACCACAGGCCCTGGTGAAATGTAAATGTCCTCAGCCAGTAGCACAGGCCCTGTTGTAATGTGGATGGTCTCATCTAACAACAGTGGCCCTGGTGAAATATGGATGGTATTGGTCAGCACCACACACCCTGGTGTAATGTGAATGGCCTTAGCCAACACCACTGGCCCTGGTGAAATGTGCATGATATCTGTCAGCAGCCCAGGCCCAGGTGTAATGTGTATGGCATCAACGAGCAGCAGAGGCCCTGGTGGGGTGAAGATGGCCTCACAGGAAGCACTGTCCCTGGTGTAATGTGGATGGCCTCATCCAACAACACTGGCCCTGGTGAAATGTGGATGGTATTGGCCTACATCACAGGCCCTGGCGTAATGTGAAAGTCTTCAGCCAGTAGCACATGCCCTTGCGTATTGTGGAACGCATCAGCCAGCAACACAAGCCCTGGTGAAATGTGGTTGGTATCATCGAGTAGCACAGGCCCTGGTGTAATGTGGATGGCCTCATCCACCACCACATGCCCTGGTGTGGTGATGATGGCCTCACAGGAAGCACTGTCCCTGGTGTAATGTGGATGGCCTCATCCAACAACACTGGCCCTGTTAAAAATGTGGATGGTAACCGCCAAAACCACAGGCCCTGGTGTAATGTGCATGGCATCAACGAGTAGCACAGGCTCTGGTGAAATTTAATTGATCTAAGCCAACAACACAGGTCCTTGTGTAATGTAGATGGCCTCAGAAAGCAGTACAGGCCCTGGTGTGGTGAAGATGGCCTCACAGGAAGCACAGAACCTGATATAATGTTGATGGCATCAGGCAGTAGCACAGACCCTGGTCTGGTGAAGATGGTCTCAGACAGAATGCACAGGCCCTGGTGTGGTGAAGACAGCCTCACAGGGAGCACTGGTCCTGGTGAAATCAGGATGGTATCAGCCAGAAGCACGGGCCCTGGTGTGATGAATATGGCCTCACAGGGAGCAGTGTCCCTGGTGCAATGTGGATGGCCTCAGCCAGCAACGCAGGCCTTTGTATATTGTGGATGGGATCAGCCACCAACACAGGCCCTGGTGAAATGTAATAAGCCTCAGCTATGACCACAGGCCCTGGTGAACTGTAAATATCCTAGGCCAGTAGCACAGGCATTGTTGTAATGTGTATGGCCTCAGCCAACAACAGTGGCCTTGGTGAAATGTGCATGATATCGGTCAGAAACACAGGCCCAGGTGTAATGTGGCTGGCATCAACGAGCAGCAGAGGCCCTGGTGGGGTGAATATGGCCTCACAGGAAGCACTGTCCCTGGTGTAATGTGGATGGTAGAAGGCGGCATCACAAGCCTTTGTGTAATGTTGATGGCCTCAGCCAGTAGCACAGGTCTTTGTATATTCTGGATGGGATATGCCACCAACACAGGCCCTGGTGAAATGTGGATGGCCTCATCTAACAACACTGGCCCTGGTGAAATATGGATGGTATTGGTCAGCACCACAGGCCCAGGTGTAATGTGAATGGTCTTAGCCAACACCACTGGCCCTGGTGAAATGTGGATGATATTGGTCAGCACCACAGGCCCAGGTGTAATGTGGATGGCATCAACGAGCAGCAGAGGCCCTGGTCGGCTGAAGATGGCCTCGCAGGAAGCACTGTCCCTGGTGAAATGTGGATGGCCTCATCTAACAACACTGGCCCTGGTGAAATATGGATGGTATTGGTCAGCACCACACACCCTGGTGTAATGTGAATGGTCTTAGCCAACACCACTGGCCCTGGTGAAATGTGGATGATATTGGTCAGCACCACAGGCCCAGGTGTAATGTGGATGGCATCAACGAGCAGCAGAGGCCCTGGTCGGTTGAAGATGGCCTCACAGGAAGCACTATCCCTGGTGTAATGTGTATGGCCTCAGCCAACAACAGTGGCCCTGGTGAAATGTGGATGGTATTGGTCAGCACCACACACCCTGGTGTAATGTGAATAGCTTTAGCCAACACCACTGGCCCTGGTGAAATGTGCATGATATTGGTCAGCACCACAGGCCCTCGTGTAATGTGGATGGAATCAACGAGCAGCAGAGGCCCTGGTTGGGTGAAGATGGCCTCAAGGGAAGCACTGTCCCTGGTGTAATGTGGAAGGTAGAAGCAGGCTTTACAGGCCGTGATGTTTTGTGGATGGCCTCAGCCAAAAGCACACTCCCTGGTGTGGTGAAGATGGCCTCACAGGAATCACTGTCCCTGGTGTTATGTGTATCGCCTCAGTCAGCAACAGTGGCCCTGGTGAAATATGGATCGTATTGGCCAGCACCACAGGCCCTGGTGTAATGTGGATGGCATCAACGAGTAACACAGGCCCTGGTGTAATGTGGATGGCCTCATCCAACAGTACAGGCCCTGGTGTGGTGAAGATGGCCTCACAGGAAGCACTCTCCCTGGTGCAAAGTGTATGGCCTCAGCCAACAACAGTGGTCCTGGTGAAATGTGGATGGTATTGGCCAGCACCACAGGCCCTGGTGTAATGTGGATGGCATCAACGAGTAACACAGGCCCTGGTGTAATGTGGATGGCCTCATCCAACAGTACACTCCCTGGTGTGGTGAAGATGACCTCACAGGGAGCACTGGCCCTGGTGTAATGTGGATGGCATCAGCCAGTAGCACAGACCTTTGTATATTATGAATGGGATCAGCTACCAACACAGGCCCTGGTGAAATGTAGTTGGCCTCAGCCATGACCACAGGCCCTGGGGAAATGTAAATGTCCTCAGCCAGTATCACAGGCCCTGTTGTAATGTGGATGGCCTCATCTAACAACACTATCCCTCGTGAAATATAGATGGTATCGGTCAGCACCACACACCCTGGTGTAATGTGAATGGCCATAGCCAACACCACTTGATCTGGTGAAATGTGGATGATATCGTTCAGCACCACAGGCCCAGGTGTAATGTGAATGTCCTCATCCAACACCACTGGCCCTGGTGTAATGTGGATGGCATCAGCCAGTAGCACAGGCCCTTGTGTATTGTGGATGGCATCAGCTAGTAGCACAGGACCTGGTGTAATATGGATGGTATTGGCCAGCAACACAGTCCCTGGTGTGGTGATGATGGCCTCAGCCAACAAGAGTGGCCCTGGTGAAATATGGATCGTATTGGTCAGCACCACACACCCTGGTGTAATGTGAATGGCCATAGCCAACACCACTTGATCCGTTGAAATATGGATCGTATTGGTCAGCACCACACACCCTGGTGTAATGTGAATGGCCATAGCCAACACCACTTGATCTGGTGAAATGTACATGATATCGTTCAGCACCACAGGCCCAGGTGTAATGTGAATGGCCTCAGCCAACAACAGTGGCCCTGGTGAAATATGGATGGTATTGGTAAGCACCACACACCCTGGTGTAATGTGAATGGCCTTAGCCAGTAGCACAGGTCCTTGTGCATTGTGTATGGCATCAACGAGTAACACACGCCCTGGTGTGGTGATGATGGCCTCAGCCAAAAGCACTGTCCCTGGTGTTATGTGTATGGCCTCAGCCAACAACAGTGGCCCTGGTGAAATATGGATCGTATTGGTCAGCACCACACACCCTGGTGTAATGTGAATGGCCTTAGCCAGTAGCACAGGCCCTTGTGAATTTTGGATCACATCAGCCAGCAACGCAGGCCATGGTATGGTGAAGATGGCCTCACAGGGAGCACTGGCCCTGGTGCAATGTGGATGGCATCAACGAGTAACACAGGCCCTGGTGTAATGTGGATGGCCTCATCCAGCACCACACGCCCTGGAGTGGTGATGATGGCCTCAGCCAAAAGCACTGTCCCTGGTGTTATGTGTATGGCCTCAGCCAACAACAGTGGCCCTGGTGAAATATGGATCGTATTGGTCAGCACCAGACACCCTGGTGTAATGTGAATGGCCTTATCCAGTAGCACAGGCATTTGTGAATTGTGGATCACATCAGCCAGCATCGCAGGCCATGGTGTGGTGAAGATGGCTTGACAGGGAGCACTGGCACTGGTGTAATGTGGATGGCATCAGCCAGTAGCACAGGTCTTAGTATATTGTGGATGGGATCAGCCACCAACACAGGCCGTGGTGAAATGTATTTGGCCTCAGCCATGACCACAGGCCCTGGTGAAATGTAAATGTCCTCAGCCAGTATCACAGGCCCTGTTGTAATGTGGATGGCCTCATCTAACAACACTGTCCCTGGTAAAATATGGATGGTATTGGTCAGCACCACACACAGGCCCTGGTGTAATGTGAATGGCCATAGCCAACACCACTTGATCTGGTGAAATGTGCATGAAATGGTTCAGCACCACAGGACCAGGTGTAATGTGAATTTCCTCAATCAACACCACTGGCCCTGGTGTAATGTGGATGGCATCAGCCAAAAGCACAGGCCCTTGTGTATTGTGGATGGTATCAGCCAGTAGCACAGGCCCTGGTGTAATGTGGATGGCATCAACGAGTAGCAAAGGCCCTGGTAAGATGTGGATGGTATCAGCCAGCAGCACAGGCCCTGGTGTGGTGAATATATCCTCACAGTGAACATTGGCCCTGGTGTAATGTTGGTGGCCTCAGCCAACAACACTGGCCCTGGTATAATGTGGATCGCATCAGCCATCAACACAAACCCTGGTGAAACGTGGATGGTATCAACGAGTAGCACACACAGTGGTGTAATGTGAATGGCCATAGCCAACACCACTTGATCTGGTGAAATGCGGATGATATCGTTCAGCACCACAGGCCCAGGTGTAATGTGAATGTCCTCAGCCAACACCACTGGCCCTGGTGTAATGTGGATGGCATCAGCCAGTAGCACAGGCCCTTGTGTATTGTGGATGGCATCAGCCAGTAGCACTGTCCCTGGTGTAAAGTGAATGGCCTCAGCCAACAACAGTGGCCCTGGTGAAATGTGGATGGTATTGGCCAGCACCACAGGCCCTGGTTTAATGTGGATGGCATCAACGAGTAACACAGGCCCTGGTGTAATGTGGATGGCCTCATCCAGCACTACACGCCCTGGTGTGGTGAATATGGCCTCACAGGGAGCAATGTCCCTGGTGTAATGTCCATGGCCTCATCCAACAGTACAGTTCCTGGTGTGGTGAACATGGCCTCACAGGAAGCCCTGTCCCTGGTGTAATGTGTATGGCTTCAGCCAACAACAGTGGCCCTGGTGAAATATGGATAGTATTGGTCAGCACCACACAACCTGGTGTAATCTGAATGGCCTTAGCCAGTAGCACAGGCCCTAGTGTTTTGTGGATGTCATCAGCCAGCAACACAAGCCCTGGGGAAATGTGGATGGTTTCGGACATCACCACAGGCCCTGGTGAAATGAGGATGGCCTCAGCCAGTAGCACATGATCTGATGTAATGTGAATGGCATGAGCCAGCAACGCAGTCCCTGGTGAAATGAGGATGGGATCAGCAAGCAGCAGAGGCCCTGGTGTTGTGAATATGGCCTCACAGGGAGCACTGGATCTGGTGCAATGTGGATGGCATCATCCAGTAGCACAGGCCTTTTTATATTGTGGATGGGATCTGCCACTTTCTTGATGAAAGAAAGCGTTTTTGTACAACTTCATATAAATAGCTGTAACTTTTGATAGAAGACTCAGACACACATATTTATGGCTTTATCTTATACAATTCAATATCCCCGTGCTGGGCAAACAGGTTTTGCAGCTGTTTGAGCTAAGATTTTCAAGTTATTCACATAATGAAAACCTGTACTTTCTTTCGGGCGAGTTCCCCATTCAAATGCATGTAATTGTCAGAAACGCACTGTCTTGGCGAAATAAAGCGTCTTTGTAACACTTCATATAAATAGCTGTAACTTTTGATAGACGACTCAGACACACATATTTATGGCTTCATCTTATAGAATTCAATATCCCCGTGCTGGGCAAACAGGTTTTGCAGCTGTTTGAGCTAAGATTTTCAAGTTATTCACATAATGAAAACCTATACTTTGTGTCGGGCGAGAACTCCATTCAAATGCATGTAATAGCGAGAAACGCACTAACGTGGTGAAATAAAGCCTTTTTCATGGTCTTCATAAAGACAGCTGTAACTTTTGATAGAAGACTCAGAAATACATATTTATGGCTTTATCTTATAGAATTCAATTTCCCCGTGCTGGGCAAACAGGTTTTGTAGCTTTTTGAGCTAAGATTTTCAAGTTATTCACATAATGAATACCTATACTTTGTGTCGGGCGAGAACGCCATTTAAATGCATGTAATAGCGAGAAACGCACTGTCTTGACGAAATAAAGCGTTTTTGTACAACTTCATATAAATAGCTGTAACTTTTGATATAAGACTCAGATATACGTATTCATGGCTTCATCTTATAGAATTCAATTTCCCCGTGCTGGGCAAACAGGTTTTGCAGCTGTTTGAGTTAAGATTTTCAAGTTATTCACATAAGGAAAACCTATACTTTCTTTCGGGCGAGTTCCCCATTCAAATGCATGTAATAGTCAGAAACGCACTGTCTTGGCGAAATAAAGCGTCTTTGTAACACTTCATATAAATAGCTGTAACTTTTGATAGACGACTCAGACACACATATTTATGGCTTTATCTTATAGAATTCAATATCCCCGTGCTGGGCAAACAGGTTTTGCAGCTGTTTGAGTTAAGATTTTCAAGTTATTCACAAAATGAAAACTAATTTGTGTCAGGCGAGAACTCCATTCAAATGCATATAATAGCGAGAAACGCACTAACGTGGTGAAATAAAGCGTTTTTCATGGTCTCCTTAAAGACAGCTGTAACTTTTGATAGAAGACTCAGAAATACATATTTATGGCTTTACCTTGTAGACTTCAATATCCCCGTGCTGGGAAAACAGGTTTTGCAGCTGTTTGAGTTAAGATTTTCAAGTTATTCACAAAATGAAAACCTATACTTTGTCTCGGTCGAGTTCCCCATTCAAATGCATGTAATAGTCAGAAACGCACTGACTTGACGAAATAAAGCGTCTTTGTAACACTTCATATGAACAGCTGTAACTTTTGATAGAAGGCTCAGACACACATATTTATGGCTTTATCTTATACAATTCAATATCCCCGTGCTGGGCAAACAGGTTTTGCAGCTGTTTGAGCTAAGATTTTCAAGTTATTCACATAATGAAAACCTATACTTTTGTTTCGGGCGAGTTCCCCATTCAAATGCATGTAATAGTCACAAACGCACTAACGTGGTGAAATAAAGCATGTTTGTACAACTTCATGAAGTACTTCACACAATGAAAACCTATACTTTGTTTCAGGCGAGAACTCCATTCAAATACATGTAACAGTGAGAAACGCACTAACGTGGTGAAATAAAGCCTTTCTCATCAACTTCATAAAGACAGCTGTAACTTTCGATAGAAGACTCAGACACACATAAATATGGTTTTGCCTTATAGATTTCAGCATCTCCGTGCTGGGTAAATAGGTTTTTAGAAAAGATTTTCAAGTTATTCACAAAATGAAAACCTATTCTTTGTGTTGGGCGAGAACTCCATTCAAATACATGTATGTAGGAAATAAAGCCTTTTTGAACAACTTCATGAAGTTAGATTTAACTTTTGATAGAAGACTGTGTCAAATGTGTGACCATGCGTCACACACTTGACAAGTTGGGAGTTAGAACGTGTTAAATGAGCACAATATTAGGCACAGCACCACCATCAGGGGTGATTCTAGGATCAGAGCTTTGGGGGTGCTGAGCACCCAGAGACCTGCCCAGCCTGGAAAGATAAACGTGTCTCTGTCAGTCCCTGCATCCTTAAATGTTGTCCCGAGTTCTCTCTGACTGTAACTTTGTTTCTCCCTGTCCTCATCGTTTGTTGTCTTCGTCTCCATTATCAGTCATCATAATTTTACCATCTCTGTGCAAGTCTGCAAATTTCTTTATTAAATCAAAAGATTCTTAACCCTCCTGCCATCCTTTAAAAAACTCACACCCATCACCCTAGGGACCATTCTCAGCCACGCCATAAAAAGACCATATATCCATATTTTATTCCACTTTAAATTAGCCAACCTTGTAAAACTACTTCTCCCTGAAATATTCATGTAAAGTTTTAATTATATTTTCGTTGTTTTAACCCTTCAAATCCCAGTGTTATTACATGAGCGCCCTGTGCTATAAGCCCCAAAAACCAAAAAACGAAACTAAATATTTCCACAAAAAACCAGTTGAAGTAATATGTGATTGTCATTATAAGTAGGCCTTTAGATGGACCAAAGATTGGCACCAACATACATTTTGACCTGCCATTATTTTTTTTGCATTTTTTTTGCAATTTAAAAATTAAAACTTCAAGGCCCTGAGTCTTCATTGACATCCAAGAAAAGAAGAAAAAATAAAATCATATGATGATAATTTGGGGTTGAAAAATAGCGTTTATAATGGAAGTCAATGGGCAGAAAATGGTCCCCAGGGTGATGGGTGTGGGGATTTCTGCTGCTCAGCCATTTTAGGCTGATTTAAGGAATTCACACTGGAATATTAACATTGACAGGTAAAAACTATCCTGTGGCAAGTTTGGTTATATTCCACTGAACACAGTGGAAATGGCAGCCATTTAACACATAGCAGTGGCACAAAAAGGTCCCAAGAAGGCAGGAAGGTTAAATTCATCAAGTCTCTCTGTGCCTGGGTCCTCGTCACAAAACATGACATCACTGTTTTGTACATTTTAACACTTTAATCCCCACATTTGTGAAAGAAAAGCAAAATACTCTTTTGAAGAGCAGACTTCAAAACCATCAAATCTGATCAAGGTTATTTAAATGCTGCTAAAGAAGAATGTATTGGAATAAAAAAAATACATATCTTAACCTTAATAACTGGTGGGGAATAATGAATGATGCTCATAGTGAGTAAGAAATAAACTGAGTGCATTTTTTGGACAGAGATTCCTTTTAATGTGTATGTATGATATAATACACATACATAAAAAAACACTCCCAGAACAGAATACATTATTACAAATAAATTATTAAAAAATATTAATAAAAACTATAAAAATTCAAGTATTTAGCAATGCATGTGAGGCGTGTTGGCTCGGAAATTGGCAGTTAAATGTACCTCTTGGAATTGTAGAGGCCTAAAAAGTAATAAAAAGATTAAGCAAGTAATGAACAAAATGAAAGATCTGGAAGCAAAAATAATTTTTCTTCAGGAGACGCACTCGCTGGAGGAGGAACATATTAAGGTTGGCAGGAGGTGGCAGGGTTCGTTGTATGCAGCACCATTTAGATCCAATGCTCGGGGAGTAATCACATTAATACATAAATCAGTACCTTTTCAGGTCAAAAATGTAATTAAAGACAAATTTGGTAGATATTTGATCATCCAGGGATTACTTGTACAGGAAACCATTAACTTAATTAATGTATATGGACCAAATACAGATGATGATACATTTTTTACTAATCTTTTTCTCACAATTTCATCACTCCACGGAAAATGCATCATAGGAGGAGATTGGAACTGTGTTCTGGATCCCAGTAAGGATAGACAGACTGGGACTGATCAGGCCCATAACAAAAGCCGAAAGACAATTCTTAACTTCATGAAGGAACTGCATTTGATAGACATCTGGAGACAGTTAAAACCTGATGATATACTTTTTTCTTGCCATTCAAAAACGTTTAATACGTATTCCAGAATAGACTATTTCTTAGTATCAGCGAGCCTCCTATCAAACATAAAGACATGTTCATATGACAGTATATTAATATCGGATCATGCTCCCTGCAATATCATATATACACATAATAACTTAACAATTGAACATAGATGGTGCTTACACCAGAAATGGCTGAATGATGAAGGATTCCTCACTTTTGTAGGAAAAGAAATAGATGAGTATTTTACTATAAATAGCTCACAGACATCAGCTAGCATTAGGTGGGAGGCATTTAAGGCATGTTTAAGGGGAGTTATGATAGCATATACTTCATCGAAATCTAAAGAAAAATGCAAAACAAGACAGCACATGGAAAAGGAAATTAAAAAACTGGAGGAACTAGTGTTCAAAAGTAGAGACCCATTAATAGAGAAAGACTTGCTAATTCTAAAAGCACAATATAATAAAGAATCGGCAGATAGAGCAGCTTCGAACATTTTGAGATTAAATCAGTCTTTTTATGAACAAGGAGAGAAACCTGGAAAAATATTGGCATGGCAAATTAAACAATTGGAAGTGCAGAAAAATATAACGTCGATTATAAACAGCAAAGGGGAAATGATAATGGATCCGATTGAAATAAACAAGGAATTTAGAAACTATTATGAAAAACTTTATGAATCCCAGGATAGATCAGATCAAAACTCCAGAAATGCGTTTCTGGATAAAATAAATATTCCTACTATCGCTGACGACGTAAAACAACAATTAGATGCAGAAATCACCGAAGAGGAAATAAGCAGGGCAATTAACAATATGAGATCAGGTAAAAAAGCTGGACCAGATGGATTCCCAATTGATTTTTATAAAAAATTTAAAAGTAAATTAATGAAACCACTATTGGAAATGTATCAGGAATCATTAAGCAAAGGAAGTCTTCCTAAATCAGTAACAGGATCACTAATCATTTTGTTACATAAACCAGGAAAACCGAGTAATAAATGTGAAAATTTGAGGCCGATAAGCTTACTTAATTCTGATTTTAAGGTGTTGGGTAAAATATTAGCAACACGTCTTCAAGATACTCTCCCCTCAGTAATTCACAGAGATCAAAACGGTTTTATACTGGGGCGCCAAGGTCTACATAATGTGAGAAGAGTCTTTAATATTATAGTCGAACTAAACAATTCTTCAGAGAGGGCCTTTCTCTCACTGGATGCTGAAAAAGCATTCGATAGGGTCGAGTGGCCTTATCTTTTTGATGTTCTGACTAGATTTGGTTATGGAGATGTGTTTCGAAGATGGATACAATTATTACACTCAAATCCAACTGCTGAAATCTTGACAAACAAAAATATCTCTAAACCAATAAGGGTGAAACGGGGATGTCCACAAGGCTCACCGATAAGCCCACTGCTGTTTATATTAGCTATGGAACCCTTTGCCATAGCTGTACGTTCGAGTTTATTATTGACAGGAATTATGGTAAATGAAGTAGAACATAGGATTTCGTTGTACGCAGACGATGTAATAGTATATCTCTCTAAAATAACAGAAGCTATACCTGCTCTGCTTAGATTGATAGGGGAGTTTGGTCAAATATCAGGGTATGTCATTAACAAATCTAAATCATCAATTTTATTACTAAATGAAGAAGAAAGGAAAAACCCACCCATAGTAACATCTCATTTTAAGACAGTAAAGGACTTTATGTACTTAGGAATAATGATTTCGCCCAAATTAAGTGAGATCGTGGAAAATAACTATGAAAGACTTTCTAAAGAAATAACAGAGATAGTGGACAGATGCATGTCTCTACCAATTTCTTTAATTGGTCGGATTAATATATACAAAATGAGTATACTGCCAAAGGTGCTTTATGCGTATCAGAACATTCCCCTGCCGCCTCCTGTTGATTGGTTTAGCAGGATCAAAAAGCTTGTTCTCGGTTTTCTATGGAAAAATGGGAGACCAAGGATAAGATTATCATTGTTGCATCTACCATATAACGAGGGTGGTGTCATGTGTCCAAATATTGAGTGGTATTACTGGGCATGTCAAATCAGGTCTATAAGATACTATTTTGACTTAAATAATGCCCCGCAATGGTCAGAGATGGAAAGTATTAATTTGCATCCACCTTTACCTTTATATTTTTTCTCAGACACAGCAATAAACTTGATTAAAAAGGCGAAAAATCCAATGGTAAAGAACATGGTCAAAGTGTTGTATGATGTAAAAAGATATATGAAGGAACCTGTTGTATTGTCACAGTTTACACCAATGTGGGGAAACCAGGATTTCAGACCAGGAAGAGAGGATGAAGTTTTTAGACAATGGTCAATTAAAGGACTCCAAAAAATCCAAGATTTGTATGCAACAGATTCTCAAGATATGATGTCCTTTGATATGCTTAGACATAAATATAATATAGATAGAAAGCAATTTTTCAAATATCTCCAAATTAGAAGTTACATTAGAGCGAATCAAAATAATACCTCCACCAAACCACCAAAATCAGAATTGGAAGACATAATTAGCAAAAGCAGTTCAAAAAAAGGGGCAATATCAGAAATATATAAATTGATTAGGTCCAAAACATCTGACAATTCTTTGGGAAGGTTGAATGCCTGGAAAAATGATTTAAAGAAGGACATATCCGTGGAACAATGGGCATTGGTTTGTGCAAAAGCTCATAAACAAACTATTAATTCTAGACTAAGGTTGTTGCAATACAAATGGTTAATGCGAATATATGTTACTCCGGAAAAATTGAATAAGTACAACTCTAATATTCCAGACACTTGTAATAAATGTAATGAAGATAAAGGTAACTTTTGGCATTGTATTTGGGATTGCAGGAAGATAGGCTCTTTTTGGGTTGCAGTAACACAAACTATGAAACAAATATTATCCAAAGAGGTTGTTTTGGATCCTGGCTTCCTTATTCTGGGATTGTACCCAGAAAACATGAGGTACACAAAAAGTGACAGAATGTTTATTGATATGGGTTTGTTACAAGCAAAAAGATTAATCGCACTAAAATGGAAAAGAACAAGGGAACCGAGTATCACACAGTGGATAAAACAAATGATGGTGGCTTTGCCATTGGAGCGGATAACATGTATACTGAAAAGGAAATTGGATGTTTTTGAGAAGGTGTGGAGACCATTTGTGAATTTTGTAGAAGGATTTGTATTATCTGAGGAGGACGAGGACTGAGGGCAATGACATTTGTTTTGGGATAATGATAAATTTAGGCCTTTAACGGAGTGATAAATCTGATGACTTTTTTGTTTTCTTTTTGCTGTCTGAGAGGAGTGTATGTTCATGTAGTATTTAGAATGTTGGACTGTTTGTAAGTCATTAAAATGTAAAAAATAATAAAGATATTGTTGGAAAAAAAACTATAAAAATGGAGGCAGCTTTGCTTGTGGTAGAATGTATACAATGTATGAAAAAATCTTTACTGCAGATACTAATTTTGTGTATGCAAGTGAAGAGAGAGACTACATCAAAGGACACCATGGTTTCATCTGTATCCAGGGTAAGTTTCTGGACCTTGTCAGTGACGTCGGTGGAGTTCTTGATGTGGCGTGGGGTGTTCCACACGAGAGGAGCAAGGATGGTAGCAAGGTGTTTTGCAATGTTATAAGTGGCTGAGTTTATGCTACTGACTATGGGTCTGAGTGGGACAGCTTCCTTGTGGATTTTAGGAAGCCCGTAAATGCAGGGTATGGCATCCCCTGGGTAAAGGCAGTGATATGTAAGACGGTCAATGATTTTGTCCTTTTCAAAGTCTTGAAGGCAGTGGCGTGTCCAGTGGGGTGGCCCCCCCAATCAGACTGGCCACCCCAGGTGCCACCCCAAAGGTAAAACAATAAAATTCAATCAAATATGAAATGTACGATTATGTTGTCACGGTGAAGCTCAGATATCCGAGTGTAAGTGAATGCAGCATCGGCTTCTGCACTATGTGCATCATGTTAGCAAAGGTAGGAGAGCCAAGTACGAAAGACAGCACCTCAGGAAACAATTTTTCGGTGAAAGAAAATAAGGACAGAATAAATGTCCCGGTAAGTAATATTAAGTTTGTTGAGTTTAGTAAACTTCGGTGAAATTAGAATACCAAGGAAAAAATAACACTTAAAGAATTATTGCAGCCGTGGAATATATCAGACAGTATGCTACTGAGGGGAGCTAACATAAGAGTTATGAGTTATAAGATATAATCTAAGTCGTAACATTGCTGTATGGAGCTGCAGATTTGGTTGCAGGTTAACATAGCTGGACTGGCCATCGGGCATACCGGGCATATGCCCGGTGTAAAATTATGATATTATTTTATGCCATGTTATACCCCTAATTAAAGATTGTGAATTATTATGTAGTTTTAGTTTGCATTATTCTCCTGAATTAGAAGAAGCTGATAACTATTGCATTAGTTAAACTGATTTGCATTACATTAAACTGCTGACTTGTTGTGAATGAATGATATTGTTTTATGATGCATTATACTGCTGAGTTATAAGAAATCTAATTTGTCTGAGTAGAAGAGAACAGAGTGTGCTGGAGTTTTCTGCCCCATTTCAGCAGGAGCAGAGAAACAGGGAGCCAAGGTCGTAGCTTAGGCGCTGTGTGAGAGAAAGCATGTGAATGTTTAGGCTTTGTATGATAAGGTGGAGGCACCAGAGGCTATAAAAGTTTGAGCAATGCTCCACCATTTTGAGATTTTGAGGCTGTCTGCATCAGTGTCCATCTCCCACGTGTGTGATCATTAAATCATCGTTTGACTCAACCCGGCCGGACCAGTGTTGTTATTGTGGTTTTTTCTCTTGTCTCCATCCCCAATATTTTGAACCTTAACATTTTGGGGGCTCGTCCTGTGGTATTGGGGTGGAATTTAAAAGTTTGGACGGTCCGAGGTTGTCGAACGGACAGGCACGAGCCAGTGGTCTGATTTGAGTGGACAAAAGCCGGCTTATCTAAAGGTAAGGCACTACCTGTTGAATTATTTCCAAAATGTGCCAAATTGGATATGACTAAATTAAAGTCTACTCACTGAAATTACTGGTAGAGTGTCTGTTTTGATTTTGATGAGAATCACCGTGTGGTATGCAGTTAAAGTTGCTTAAGAGTATTTAATGAAGTTGAAGAAATATGAAACTGTTCCCAGAAGTAACAGAGAATGTTGGGTTTGAGTCCCTGGATATTGAGCTGAAGGCTCAGGTAGTTTGGTAGGGAAATTAGGACAGAAACTGTTCCCAGAAGTAACAGAGACTGGTTAATAGTTTTACAAATTAGGACAGAGACTGTTCCCAGAAGTAACAGAGACTGTTTAATTGGTCGTAAAAAAGTTATCTTTCTTCGGTGAGACCCGTTATGGTAAAATTTTTCAAAATCGGTTAGGTTAAAATTATTATAGGACGGCAGCCCAGAAGTCTGCTAAGAAGCACATAGCCCGGGGGTTACGCCCCCTCCTGGCCGTGGACGCGCGGTCTTGACCTGTCGGCGAACAGGGTTAGTTCAGTTTGGTTTAACTGTGGGGTACAGGGCATCCTGAAATAAGCTAGGAGTTACCGAGTCTCCTCATCGTTTAAAACGGTGTCATGTGCTTGTTTGGATACTGTTAAATTGAGTTAGGGATTTAGAAGTTAGGTCAGAAACTGTTCCCAGAAGTAACAGATACTGTTTGATTGATTACAAAAAAGTGAGACTTTCTTCGGTGAGACCCGTTATTTTAAATTTGTCGAAATTTGTTAGGTGCTGAATCTGTCAGGCCTGTCAGTGATTGTAAATATAAGACGTCTTTGTAATATAAAATAAAAGAGTTTTGTCTGAGCTTTGTGTGACCCTGTGTGTGACGTGCAGCTGCAGCACTGCGAGCTATTTTTAGACGGTGTGTGAACATGCAAATGAGCTGTGACGCGCACAGAGGACTTTGCTTCCTGTTTAGCGTGTTTTTGAGTTTTATAATTTTGATTTGCAAACAATGATACATGCCTGTAATTAAAACGCTGATTTTGCTGATTATGATACTACAAATAAGGTTTTGAATGACTAGGGTGTGAATGAGGTTGGGTTTTAAAGCTGAAACTCAGAGAGGAGTGTGTTGGGAGACTGGCATGTAGTCTGCAGTGCAAAGGTGGGCGTCTTGCCTGCTAGTCTATTTAACAGTGATGAAAATGATATTAAATAAATCTCTCAGTGTGTTGATACAGGTGGCTATGGGGCTGGACCAACTGCCCCCACAAGCACGGCGGCCGAAGCAAAATTATAGTAATGGAAACCAAACTCAGCAAGAATCAGCAGCTGTGGAAAAGACAGCAGCTAGCAGAGAATTAAAGGAGAAATTAAGAGAAGTTTTAACACATAAAATTGCGGCCAACAGACTTGTGGAGGTTGGGAAGGCGCCTGGAGCATCACAACAAAAAGGTGAAATAAAAACACACACAAGCAGAGAAATGTGAGAGAGAGGCACGTGCTAGAGAAATGCCTCGTTTGAGAAAAAACGTTAAATTAGCCCATGTACAAACGCACATACACGCAATGAAGAAACAGCTTACACCCATGAACACGTGAAGATTTTCCAGCAAGTTTAAAGCAGTGAAGCTTAACATACACCCGCCGTTACACAATAAAGTTTATCCACTACTAACAAATAAACCCTCTGGGTTGCAGGACAACAACTTAACTTCAAAAAAAAAAAAAAAAAAAATCACAACCAGTGATAACACGACAAATTTAGTGGTTAATAAAAGTCAAATTGTGACATGTTTTCTTCTGATTGATTAATACAAGTGATTACTGAATGAAAGAAAATTCCATTTTTGTGCTTTAAACATGATCTTAAGAATTTTAACATGTACCTGTGTTGTCCTGTCAGCTTGGTGGGTTATGAGAGGATTATATGGTGAGAAAAAAAAAAAAAAAAAAAAAAAAAAGGGGGAGAGAAGGCTGACACAGGGCCTGGTCCCGTTGTTTTTCCCCTCTCTGAGTAACACAGCCAATACAACATGATTTTCCTGTTCGTTTGTTTTTGTTTTTGTTTTGTTTTGTTTTTTCTCTTTATGCTTGATTACAGGCTGCTTTGTCGGCCCGGAAAAGCCGAGGCTGACCCTGGACTCCTGCTCTCCCCTCTACCATCGTTGCTCTCTCCTTTACCATCTTCGATGTGACTCTGACCAAATGCTAAAGCAGCTGGACCCACAACAACTTGAAACTGTCAACAGTGCTGCAGGAAAACGATCTCAGGCAGCAGAGACGGAGAGAGTTAAATCCAAGGCCCGTTTCACTACACGGGGAGATTTCCGTCAGCGTCTTTTCTTTCTGAGAAGACTGAGAAAGGCCCGGCTCCCACCACCGATTCTGACCACCTTATATAAAGGAATTATTGAGAGCATCCTGAGCAGCTATATCACTGTCTGGTTCGGGAACAGCACCATGCCAGACAGACAAGCTCTACAGAGGGTTGTGCAATCAGCTGAGCGCACCATCCGCTCCGAGCACCCTGACCTGCACGCAATCTACAGCAGGCGGTGCTGGACCAAGACCAGGAAGATCGTGAAAGACCTCAGCCATCCCAACAACAGACTGTTCTCTCTGTTGCTGTGTACGTGACAAAGAAACATCTGGATTTGGAAAACGAGGCACTCGCAAAGCCACCAGCATTGTGCCTGATCGGATACACCCCTCTCACACACTCTTTACATTCTTGCCATATGGAAAAAGACAGCTTCAGCTGACAGAGCTGTGACGAGACGCCCATTAAGCCCAGATGAAAAGTGAGGCCGAGCAAAACCATGCTGACCTTAACCACTCTGCATTAAAACTGTGCAGGACAGTGACGGACCAACAATGACCATCGGGCAGCAAAAAGGGCGTGCCAGAGACAGGAGGAGTAACTGAGGTCAGGAGGCACCTCAGAATGGACAAAACACCAGGAGAAAATAAGCTGAAGGCACAGGTGTCGGGGCTCGGCCAGGAGCTGACCTCTGAGAAGAGCCGAACAGCAGAGCCGCAAAAGGCCGTGGAGCAAAGCAAGGAAAACATCAATGGACTTAAATCAGATTTCTACGGAAAAGACTCTGAGGTTTCTGCCCTCAATAAGACCTCGAGGCATCAGAGCAGAAACTGAGCATGGCCCAGGAGGAGCTAGCTGAAAATCGAACCCATCAGGCTTGGAGTCCAAGACACCGGACTTGAAATCAGTCCGGAGCATCCTGGAGCTAGATGAGCAGTGTGATTTGTCCGGTCTGCTATGGAGCGAACGTTAGGGGGATGGCTTCCTGTCGCCTCTGCCGTCCTCCGATCGCTCAGCGTCCTGGGCTGCCCAGCTCTGGACTGAACGCTCGGGCCGAGACACCCAAACAACCATGGACTCCATTCCCCTGGAATGGGACCACGACTACGACCTGAGCCGTGGGCTTGAAAGTGCAAGCAGGGATCCCAGAGAGCCTTGAGGCCTGTGTTAAACTAACAGAACAAAGATTGAGGTCTTCCACTGGGGAGGTGGAAGCTGCAGACTCTCCTATACACCTTCTGGATGTCAGCCGTTCCACCTGCAAACAAACGGACAGCAGTCGCACTTCTGCAAGCAACAAACGGACATCCAGACAATTGAGCTGCGTATCAAAACCCTGAAGGAAGACCGAAGCAAAAGGGTCAAGTTAAGGAGGAGCGAAATAAGGAGAAGATGCTGGACACTGGAGAAAAGGACTGCCTCAATTGGGGCCAGAACCAGTATGGACAGAACTCTGAGCAGCAGCACCAATGGATGCAAACAGACTGAAAAGGAGGAGGGCAGGACCCAGGGCACGCTTCAGGCCGTGGTTTACCCAGAACACTACAACAGGAAAGTAATGAACACAAACACCCACACAAACACACACATCTACATGCACCGACTCAGAGTGAAAAGAAACATACATATGAACATATGCACTCGTTGATTGAGGGAGAAATGACACACACACACACACAAATTAAAATGTTGATTCAATGAACTGAGAAGTGATCCACACACACACACGCTGATGCAATGAAGAATGCTTTACTAACAAATGCTGCACACAAACATCCAAATACGGAGTTGGTTACAACAGCAAGAACTGATTGATTATTTATTGCTTAAATGTATTTCATGCCACGCAGAGGGCATTTGTGTAGATTTAGAGGACATGGTCTGAAGCACTTTGATAATGAAAACAATGTCTGTGCGTGATGTCTGTTTATGGCTCAAAGCCTCCACTGAATTGTTTACTGTGCTTCACACAGTCTAACAAGGAGCAGTGGTACAGAGCGAAAATGATGAATGAATGGTGTGAGTTTTATTTCGAAGAGATTATGAAAAGGTTGTGTTGATTCAACTTAGTTGTTTACGTTTTTGCCAAGGTAAAGAGTTGGTGTGTAACTAGTGTCCACTATTGAGTCAAGTAAATCCAACATGTTTTGTTGGTGCAAAAAGGAGTTTTGGTTGATCTTTGGGTTTTGTTTGACACTAGGTTGATTCTATCAGTGAGGTTTGGATTGTTCTCTTTCTCTAAGAGAGAGAAAGATGGTTTGAACTTTGGACATGTTTGCAATGGGCCCCAGTATCTGTTATTATATGAGTGTTTTATTGTTTACGTTTGTTTTTGCTTTTGTTACAGTGCACTGAGATAAGAACATCTGAGAGGTGTGATCCACCGGTGGTGATATTTTGGTATTTTGTGAGTTCCTGATTTAACAAATCAGCTCTTTAATCCAGGCCTGAGAGATTGAACTTTAAAGCGCTATAAAATATTCTTATTGAAAACAGTCGCAAAGTATTTTTTCTCCATGATTATAATGAGCTTGGGAGAAAATTCACTTATATGGGACACTGATCCTGAAGCCTAAAAGGATTGCAGCGAGTCAATCCAGTCCAAAGAAGGAAAAACAAACAAGGAGCTGTTTCCTTTAAAATGATGACGTCATCTTGCTGGTGATGGAGCCTCGAATAGGCTGCGCGTGAGACTCCATTATCAGCAACTTTTGGTATGAATGTGTGTGGATGTATGCATATGACTGACGACTAAAAGTCATGGACTGACGACTAAAAGTTTAACTGACTTGATACTGAGACAAAAACGGTGCTGACTTTAGGATTATTGAATGTCCACAGACAATTCACCCAGCCTGTAAAAGAAGGGTGGATGTTTTGTTTTGCTTTGTTTTGTCTGCAAGAACAGAAGAATGACAGAGACTAAAGAGCTGTAGCTTCACAGCAGTGTGAACTGCAGACTGAACCCTTTGGTTGCTAATTTTGAGCTACTGATGTTTGCATTAAGGAAATTGTGTTTTAGTAGCTGTGTTTTAATTAATGTATCACATTATATTGTTGGGAATATTAAATGCTAAAGTGAAGAAAAGGTTTGATCCCACTCATGACTGAGCATGTTATTATTAACCATAGTGGGTCACTATAGAGAGTCAATTAATTTTAGAAAAAAAACAAACAAACAAAAAACCCTCCACCGAGGTCTATGAATAAGAGGGGAATGATAGACAGCCACACTCAAAATGGAGATATGTAATGATAAACACTGGTCCCCGTCTTTTGGGCGCTCTCTTGAAGTAGTCAACAATTCAAAAGTAAGATAAAATAACAGGGGCATGTGCTGAGGGGTGGTGCTGCACAAGAACAAGAGTAAAATAAAGAAAATATTGTTTTTAGAAGTGCAAATTAAAATGTACCATTACACTCAGAGGATCAATATGAAGCTTGATATTTGTTAATTTTGAATGAAGTACATGACTGGTGACTGTTCTGTCCTGAGCTTTTGTTTTTACAGCACCCGCTTGATCACACCAACAGTTTCTCGCCACCGAAGAGGGGTACTTGCAAAAATAAAGAACGGGGAGGAATATCATCAAAACTGGAAAAAGGTAATCCCCAAAGGGGGTGATAACGCCATAACTTTCTCTATGGTCAAATTCTCAAAATTTGACCCTCAAAAATTCTTCAAACATTTAGACACAAAGTGGAGATTTAGATAAATATAATGTCGTAAACCACATAAGCATGAAGTATTTGATTCAATAAGATGGTGAAATAACAAGCAGCAAAAGGTTGATCATGTTAATGGTGTTTATTCAAGGGTGCAGAGGAGATTATTATTATTAAAGACAACAAATGAAATAACGAAAAGTAGAAGTGGAAAAATTTGCGTTAACGGTAATAAAATCAAAACAAAAAGAAATACTGTACTGAATGTTCACAAAACTAACTAAAATTAACTAGATTTGTAGCAAAATGTGTTTGGTTGCATTGATGTGTGCGTGCCCTGCTATAGTGAAATTAAGGTAGTACGTTAGTCGAGTCGTCTGTGTTGCTGCTCCGTTCACGCGCAGAATCAGGTCAGGAAAAGTCGGGAGACAGCGCCAGAATAGAATTGAGGATGATTTTAATATGACTGTTTTGTAGACATAACAAGAGTCTTGTAGTGGAGAGGGACGTAATGTCCTCCTGAGACCCAGAGAATAAGAAAAAACAGGGAGAAAATATTTTCGTTTTTTCTTTTTTTTCTTTTTTTCTTTTTTTTCTTTTAAATGAATCAAGTGTTATTAAAATAACAATCTCATAAGATGAAGATCAGGGACCAACCCAGAAGTCACTGACACTTCACTAGCTGTAAACTATTGGTTTAGGAATAAGTGATGGCACTGAACTTTCTATTTCACAAAAGTCAATTTATTTAGGATATCTGAGGAAGTACTGATTTTATTTGGAGACACAAAGGAACATTTGGCACTTCCCTCATCTCACATCTGTTTCATTGTTGTACCCAATCATTCTACAACTGAAATGCCTTGGACTGCTAACCATTTCAGGCAAGTGGAGTGAACCATATTTTGCTAGACTCTCATCAGATTGGGGCTTCCTTTTATTGATCTTTGGAGAGAAGTCTTCATTACTGGTATTATTCAGGTCTTGTTCACATGTTTGTCCCAGGTTTCTCAGCCAAGAGGAGCTTAAACTCCAGATACTGTGAGTCCCTTTCACACATTGAGATCACTGATAACTTTCAGCAACGACGTGATCTCGTAGAAACAATTAGGTGTTATGGATTCAACTATAATTGCGACTCTTATTTTTTACTTTACTGGAAAACATTTCTGCATTTTACCCATATTTTATTTTTAACTCAAAATCAAAATTCCAGATTCTATTACATGTTGGTTTTGCACCAGATAGGACGACAGATTTCAGGTGGCCCTGTGTCTTTCTCTATTACATCTGCCACTGCATCTCGATAATCTTCTCTGTGGCTTTTAGTGGGTCCTGACCCTCTCATATTTTGAAAAATCTATGTTTGAATCTCCCTTAATAATTGTGTTAAGAATTCTCTCCGCCTTTGTCAAAAGTTGGGTATTAGGAAAAAGTGAAATAAATATAAAGTCCCAATGTGTAGAGCACACATTAATAAATTAGTCATGTTCCCTGTGAAAGTAAATGAGCCTAATTCTTAAAGACCCCTGAAATTATTTACTAGATGTTTATTTTTTGAATAAAATAAAAATCTGAGTTTAACAAAACATTTTAATTGTAAATATCAAGCTTACCTTTCTTTCTTCCATAAAATGTGCTTGTGGGCACGCCAGCCATTTTGAAAAGGTGGGAAAAACAATTGGCAAGCCCACACCCCCACACATGGGATATAATTTTAAAGGTTCTGTTGTCCTCTCTAAGAAACATCAGGACTTAGAGGAGTGGCAAGTAGAGTATGAGAGCTACAAGCAAAAAACTAAATGTGTACTACAGTGCGCAAAAATGAATTACTGGGTCATCAGGGGGTCTTGAGGGACATTTATAAAACAAAAAATCCCACAAACCTTAAAAGTGCACTTGAAAAGCTTACACAAGAAGGTTAACCTAGCTTACCTAGAAGACCTCATCAGGGGGAGCACACTCCCCCTCTTTTTAGAGCTCACCCACTTAACTCGCATCCCAAGAAAACAGCTAACCCCAGATAAGGCAGCGTGATGTATCCCGAGATAACAGGACTGGGACATCTAAATAAAGGTGTGAAACAATCGCCTTCAAAAGGTTATCAATTAACTTTAACCAAAATTAGGACCACTCGGTGCGGCAAGAGTTAATAGTTATTAGTCTCAACACCCAAGGATAATCAGAAGAGCATGACTGATATGATGGAACTGAGATTTTGTTACACTTAACTTTTGCAAAACACAAATAAAACTAAATTGAAACTAAGGATTTTCAGAAAATAAAAACTAGACTAAACTAGCAAAGAATTGGTAAAAACTAATTACAACTGGCAAAAAATTGAAAATCTGGAGTCGAAACTAAATAAAAAATAAAACCTAATGAAAAGGGCGAAACGTTTAAAACCCTGGTGCAGAGATTGGCAAATCTGACCAGGAAAAGTATGAGATGGATTGTCAGGACAGTCAGTGTTAAAGCCACTTTTGACAGTCCATACTAGGATGGCATTGGACATCTTGGGGGTGGGAAGGGGTTGGTGTGACCAAGGTGTGGTTTGGCTTGTTGTATGTATATTTGAGATCATATGGCTCTGGATGGACCGGTTACCAGGGCATGGAAGGAGGACAGACTCATTAAAGGAGGAGAAGGAACTTGCTGGGATTGGAGATCCTCTGGGTGAGTGGTTGATTAAAAGCATGCATAAAATAGAAGTTATCTGTTGTTATTGATTGGTAATAGATTGATAATTGGCCACATTTACAGCTGTATTGACTTGTTGTGGACGTAGTCGACTTCAGGTTTAAACACTCTAATTAACAGGTTGAAAATAGTGACATTAAAGGAAGAGTATGCAGCACCACCCTGTCAGACGCCAGTGAGGGTGGAGCTCACTGATGAATCAGGTGAGCTGGATTCATGGCTGATTCAAAACTAAGATCCCCCTGCTGTGGTCAGTAAGGGGAGAAAAGGGGGAAATAAAATCAAGAATTAAAGAGGCATTTATAAACGTTTAGGTGTCAAGTGAAACGGGACAAAAGGGGGTGTTATACTGTTATTTTCAATGTCAGCATTATTATTGTATGAGAATCATGCAACAAGCATTGCATCGATGATCATTTATTGAAGCTTTTGACCTTATACTAACATCTGTGTTCCTGTGATTGTTATAACTTCTGATGAATCTTCCATTTACAGGTGTTAGGATAATGATATAATTTTTCATTGCAGGTGTAACCATGATCATTTTTATACATATTGCAACTTGTTGCTCATTGTAGAGTTGTGCTCAAGTTAATAAGGGTTAAAAGCTACAGTCAGCGCGAATGTCTGACTGATCTATTGAGGGGAAAGGCTTCGAGCATGGAGGGCCGCACGCGCTTACAAAACACTGATATCATGTTATTCTTTGTGATCTTTTCTTAAATTATGTCTTTAAGGTTAGTTTAAATAGTGGCAGTTAATTAAACGAGATTTATTAAAATATTAAATACCTGAGTCAGAACGTTACACGCGGATCACCTTAAGAGTCTGGGAAACTTTGTAGCTGCCTAACTTTTTTTTTTTTTTTTGAATGTTCTAGCTCCGTTGATTTGACACATTGGAATGTGTCAAAATAGGGGGGGAAGGTTGAGCTTTAACATCAAACCAGGATTATTTGAACATTTTATAACTTCATTTGTGTCTTTAATAATTTAGGAATGGTAAAGCTTAAGCTAATAGCGGTCCGAGAAGACGGACCTTTTAGAGAATCAGTGAAAAAGCATAAACTATCACTTTCATGTTTAATCATTACTCATTGAAATGAACTGAATAGCGTTTAGAAGATTTGTTAATTTTTTGTCTTTTGTTAAAAAGAGGGGTTTCAATAATTTTCAGACACACCTTGCAAATGTGCTTATAACGAGTTGGCACTCGGCCTTTTGAAGGTCAGAAGCTTCGTTCGGCGTGACTGTCCGGACTGATAAAGTGTAGGAAATGCCTTGAGTGCGGAGGGCTAAATGCAAACATGCTTACACACACATAAGATATGATTAGAATAAGTCCCTGGGACATTCTGAATGTTTAGACCAATTCTGAATCACTAGAAGGTCAGTAGATAACAACATTAGATTATTAGGGTTAGGAAGAGATTTTCTGTCTCTTACAGAGAAAGGAACAGACACCAGACGAGGTCACAGAGATGCGAGGATCCTCCGTAGCAGAGTCAGACACAGTGACTGCCGAGACATCAACTGGGTCCAAGGGTCATGGCGTTTGGGCTCCAGCTAGTCACCACAAAAGGATGGATCCCATAAACACAGCAATAACCATGAAGGGGTTGGCGGAAATCCGGGAACACCAGACCAACGAAGTTCGAGAGGCTTTTGGGCAAAAAGGGGACACCTTCCTGTTCCTTTTTCTGGAGAATACACAGATCGTTGTTTGAAATCGGGGCAGAATAATCCCCTGATCTGTGTTACGACTGAAGGGTTGTCTAACCCCTAAGGTTGAAGAATTAAGAGCAGAGGATCACCCAACTGGACGACACTGGTAGCTGCAGCAATAGAATAAAGGCTGAAAGCAGTGGGAGACAAGGAGAGTGTCATCTGGACCTGCTACTGTTGGAATCCTAGTTTTTCTTGCATCTGAATTGCGCAAACACAGAGGTCATCCCACATATGGTTCGCCCCTCAGGGGGACAAAGGACCTCAGGAGTGAGAAGAGATGAACCCGGCCACACTGGGCTACAGGGTGTTTGTGAGGTCATTATTCTAATGACCTCATCAGGGGGAATTGTAAAATTATGATATTATTTTATGCCATGTTATACCCCTAATTAAAGATTGTGAATTATTATGTAGTTTTAGTTTGCATTATTCTCCTGAATTAGAAGAAGCTGATAACTATTGCATTAGTTAAACTGATTTGCATTACATTAAACTGCTGACTTGTTGTGAATGAATGATATTGTTTTATGATGCATTATACTGCTGAGTTATAAGAAATCTAATTTGTCTGAGTAGAAGAGAACAGAGTGTGCTGGAGTTTTCTGCCCCATTTCAGCAGGAGCAGAGAAACAGGGAGCCAAGGTCGTAGCTTAGGCGCTGTGTGAGAGAAAGCATGTGAATGTTTAGGCTTTGTATGATAAGGTGGAGGCACCAGAGGCTATAAAAGTTTGAGCAATGCTCCACCATTTTGAGATTTTGAGGCTGTCTGCATCAGTGTCCATCTCCCACGTGTGTGATCATTAAATCATCGTTTGACTCAACCCGGCCGGACCAGTGTTGTTATTGTGGTTTTTTTCTCTTGTCTCCATCCCCAATATTTTGAACCTTAACACCGGTGACTTATTTTTTATTTTTTTTTTGTAATGGCATGAACAATGAGAGGTGGTGGATTGGCCAGATGCAGGTGTTCCAGATCTACTGGCGTTTAGATCAACTGGCGTTGGTCGAACAGATGTGTGGCAGTCTTGCGTTTCAGGAGCTACTACCGACAAACCAGCAAAAAAACGCCAAATGTGTCATCTGTGACACTTGTGAGGTTATCTCAAACACACTCCGTCAGTCTTGATGCTGTTGAACAACAAAATGTTTAAAAATGTGGCGAGTTTACCTGGTGATATCCTCATGCGCGACGCGATCGCGAAAACAGCAAACAAGTAACACCACGCCGGTGTTGTTCACGGGACAGCAAGAGTAAACGATCGGGAGACTGTTGTCGTCGTTATCGTTCCCCTCGCACGGTTTATTTCTCCGAATTCAGCGTTTTTGCTTCACAACTACAGCGTGCAGTTTACTTTGTGCACTAACATGGAGTCGAGTCAACCAGCGCCACCTCTGGCCAAGTGCCACAGCCTACAGCCAGATCAACTTGTGACACACATCTGCACCACGTTTGATTTCGTTTCATGCACATTTGTACCTTTCAATTGTGTCTGTTTGTGCGTCATGCAAATAAACCTTTGGAAAGAATGAAATGATATCATATATTCCTTATTGGCCTACATTTGTACAAAATTCCAAATTATATACACAAAGTCATAGAAATCACCACTCCAATTGGTCATCATGATTTTAATATTCTCTTTTTCCATAACAATGAAATACGCCTTGGACAAATATGACACATCAATATTTCATTAGTGTTGTCACATCACATCCTGTAAGCATCGTCTGTCTGTGTCTTTTCGCTGAAAATGAATATTTCCAGCCAATGTAGGCAATCCATCAACATGGCTGGAGTTATATACAGTCTGTATAAGTGTGGTTAATCTAATGAAGATTTGTAAGGAGACGGCAGTTACTGTGAATTCACAGCAGTTACACAGTGATTAGTAATAAACAGTCAGTGAGAGTGAGTGGATATGACTGTTCCCACCACTAACACATGACCCTACGCTGTGTTCACTGCATCATTCCATGTTTGGCACTGATCACCACCTGCACTCATGTATATATCATGTATATATCTATCTATCTATCTACTTAGCACTTTTAATTCTTATTCTCATTTTTATTTTCATGTCTATTTAAGATTAATTTATAACAGTATTTATAACAGTATGTTTGCACTGAAGCACCGCAGCAATTTCCTAATGTTGTAAACCCGCTCAACATTTGGCAATAAAACCCATTCTGATTCTGATTCTGATATAAGAAAGTCAGTGACTCAGGTGTGTCGCTTGGTTTGTCATCTGTTTGTGAGACTGTAGGAGACGTAGAAATCTTTTGTTTTAAATCTTAGTTAGGAAGGTTCCTGTTTGAAAACAAGCACTTTTTGTGAGAAATGCAAGAAGTACATCTGCAGAAAGCACACAGTTACATTCTGTCCATCATGTGGACAAAATCGAAAATGTTGAGCATTGAAAAACTGAGAACGTTGGGCAAGTTCAAAATACGTGTTTGTAAGAACGAAAAACCAAATTGTTCCTAAAATAGTTATGTTGTATGTCTGTGTTCTACATGTTTATCTGTTGGGAAATAAAGTTGCTATTGTTTTATTGCAGTTTTTGGATACTTCTGAATGGATTTACACAGTACGGATCTAAATGACCCGCAACAAAATCAATGTCAATTGTTTGTTCTTCAACATAATACAAGGGTTAATTTCCAAAACTTGCTTATGATCTTCAATTTGTAGCAGATCCACTATCACGCAGCAGCTGGAGCAGTTTCAAATGGAGCTCAGTCCATTACTACCATAGCCTACTACTAGATTAACTTGTGACACATCTGCACCTGCTGCTATGATCACATTGAGTAGAGGCTGAGTGGCTGCACTTACCCTGGGTACATCCAAATCTACCCACAAACATGTTGAAAGATGCAATGCCAGCAATGTGGATTGTCAACACTGAAAACAATCAGTAAGCAAAGACAACAGGGATCAATTTTTTCTGTTTATTTAGCACCCACAACATTTGTAGTCGCCTTCTGCACAGGGGAAGTCCACACACACCGTGTGGTACCACTTTCCACAGAAGGTGCATTCAGTCTGCAAGATTGAATGAGATTGTCAGGGTCATTGTCTGACTGTTTATTACTAATCACCTGCTGTACATTCACAATAACTGCCATCTCCTTACAAATGTTTATTAGATTGACCACACTTATGCAGACTGTATATCACAACCAACTCTAACATGTTCGTTTGCAGAGGGAAGACACAGGCAGACTATGCTAACGACATGTGATGTTACAACACTGGTGAAATATTACTGTGTCATATATTTGTTCACGACATTTTTCGTATGGGCAAAAGTATTGATATCAGGATGGTGATTCTTATGACTACGTGTATGTCATTTGGCATTTTGTACAAATGTAGGCTGATAATAAATACATGATATCATTTCATTCATTTCAATGGTTTATTTGCATGACGCACAAACAGACACAATTGAAAGGTACAAATGTGCATGAAACGAAATCAAACGTGGTGCAGATGTGTGTCACCAGTTGATCTGGCTGTAGGCTGTGGCACTTGGCCAGAGGTGGCGCTGGTTGACTCAACTCCATGTTAGTGCACAAAGTAAACTGCACGCTGTAGTTGTGAAGCAAAAACGCTGAATTCGGAGACATAAACCGTGCGAGGGGAACGATAACGACGACAACAGTCTCCCGATCGTTTACTCTTGCTGTCCCGTGAACAACAACGGCGTGGTGTTACTTGTTTGCTGTTTTCGCGATCGCGTCGCGCATGAGGATATCACCAGGTAAACTCGCCACATTTTTAAACATTTTGTTGTCCAACAGCATCAAGACTGACGGAGTGTGTTTGAGATAACCTTACAAGTGTCACAGATGACACATTTGGCGTTTTTTTGCTGGTTTGTCGGTAGGAGCTACTGAAACGCAAGACTGCCACACATCTGTTCGACCAACGCCAGTTGATCTAAACGCCAGTAGATCTGGAACACCGGTCGATGTGTAAAAATAACTCAGTTGTTTGGTGGTGGCTATGGCGGGGCTTCCACAGAGGCCAGCAGGTGGATGAGGGAAGGGGAGGCAGGAGGAGAGCCCCGAGGCAGCCGCCAGTCCGAGTGTCAGGTGAACTGAACTTCAGGTAAGGTGTTATGACCTGTGTTCCAGATCTACTGGTGTTTAGATCAACTGGCGTTGGTCGAACAGATGTGTGGCAGTCTTGCGTTTCAGTAGCTCCTACCGACAAACCAGCAAAAAAACGCCAAATGTGTCATCTGTGACACTTGTGAGGTTATCTCAAACACACTCCGTCAGTCTTGATGCTGTTGAACAATAAAATGTTTAAAAATGTGGCGAGTTTACCTGGTGATATCCTCATGCGCGACGCGATCGCGAAAACAGCAAACAAGTAACACCACGCCGGTGTTGTGCACAGGACAGCAAGAGTAAACGATCGGGAGACTCTTGTCGTCGTTATCGTTCCCCTCGCACGGTTTATTTCTCCGAATTCAGCGTTTTTGCTTCACAACTAAAGCGTGCAGTTTGCTTGTGCACTAACATGGAGTCGAGTCAACCAGCGCCACCTCTGGCCAAGTGCCACAGCCTACAGCCAGATCAACTGGTGACACACATCTGCAGCACGTTTGAATTCGTGTCATGCACATTTGTACCTTTCAATTGTGTCTGTTTGTGCGTCATGCAAATAAACCTTTGGAAAGAATGAAATGATATCATATATTCCTTATTGGCCTACATTTGTACAAAATTCCAAATTATATACACAAAGTCATAGAAATCACCACTCCAATTGGTCATCATGATTTTAATATTCTCTTTTCCCATAACAATGACATACACCTTGGACAAATATGACACATCAATATTTCATTAGTGTTGTCACATCACATCCTGTAAGCATCGTCTGTCTGTGTCTTTTCCCTGAAAATGAATATTTCCAGCCAATATAGGCAATCCATCAACATGGCTGGAGAGTTGGTAGTTATATACAGTCTGTATAAGTGTGGTTAATCCAATGAACATTTGTAAGGAGAAATAACACCAGGATCCTTTTCTAAGCAGCTGACAGCTGGTAACTGTGCAGGGGCGGGTCTAGGAAAGTTTTGCCAGGGGGCCTTGTAGGCATTAACAGGGAAAGGGGGGGCACAAAGAAATACTTTTCTTTCTTATTCTCATTTAAAATATCTCGCTTTTTTAAAATAATTATCTAAATTGTACAACCAAAGTTTTTATCTGACGTAAAATGTATAGAAATCATACATATACCAACAAGACAGTGTACATCACTGTCACAACAGCGTTTGTTTTCATTCAAAGTCTTTATGGCTTTAATACCTGGTGGGCTGGTCTCTAGTCAAAATGCCCGATTTTCTGTCCCAGTCCAGCCCTGCAGGTTAATACTGCCAGTGTTACCATGCCAGCTGACTGTATTTCATCATCAGCCAGTGTTGTTCTTTATCAATATTACCAAAGTTTACCATAAGGCACCATAGAAAGTATTTACTTGCTTTCAGGTTTTATTCAAATGTTAGTCTTTTCAGTTGTTTCCCCACTTTTTTCCTGTTTCAAAATCAAACACCAGTTTGTGAGAAGATTATCTTCTTTTTCTTTTAGGCAGATAAAGTTTTACATTGGAATTGGCTAATTTGTCAATTGTTTGTTACAGATGTTCGTATTTTAATATTCAAAAATGTTTTTGCCCAAAACATATGTGCACTATATGTCAGTAAAAATACTATGCAAATATTGATGTCCTTGAATGCTGAGTAAACACTGACAAAGCACTGATTGTATCTCTTGTACTTTATCAACGCAGTATCTAAAAACTTTGCACCGTAGTGGTTAAAATCTCATTCTAATAAGAGTTAAAAGCGCATTCGGTTATTAGGTTTATAGGATTATTGAATTATGGTTAACGGTTGGTAGAATTTTTTTAAAAACATTATCTATATATTATCTATTATCTATTATCTATATATATATTCAGAATCAGAATCAGAATCAGAATACTTTATTGATCCCTGGGGGAAATTATTTTTTGTTACAGTGCTCCATTTTAAACCAACATTAAGACAAGACAGACAATACGCTAACTAAGAATAGTACAATATATACATATATATACATACATACATACATAAGTCACTTATAAATAAATATTTGGAAAAGAAACATGTGTAGTTGTAGCAGCAAACAGTGTGTTAAGTGGATGCGTTGTACAGGGAGATGGCCACAGGCAGGAATGATTTCCTGTGTCGTTCAGTGGTGCTTTTCGGTAATCTCAGTCTCTCACTGAACGAGCTCCTGTGACTGACCAACATGTCATGGAGTGGGTGGGAGGTGTTATCCAACATTGTCTTTATCTTGGACAGCATCCGCCTCTCCGACACCACCTTGAGGGAGTCCAGCTCCATCCCCACAACATTGCTGGCCTTACGGATCAGTTTATTAAGTCTGTTGGCATCTGCGACCCTCAGCCTGCTCCCCCAGCATGCAACAGCATAGAGGATCGCACTGGCCACCACAGACTCATAGAAAATCCTCAGCATTTTCTGGCAGATGTTGAAGGACCTCAGTCGCCTCAAAAAATAGAGACGACTCTGGCCCTTCCTGTAAAGTGCTGTGGTGTTTTTAGCCCAGTCCAGTTTATTGTCAATGTGTACTCCAAGGTATTTATAGTCCTCCACAATGTCAACACTGACCCCCTGGATTGAAACAGGGGTCAAGTGTTTCCTGGTCTTCCTGAAGTCCACGATCAGTTCCTTGGTCTTTGCCACGTTGAGCTGCAGATGATTCTGCTCACACCACGTGACAAAGGAGTCGACCACAGCCCGGTACTCTGTCTCATCATCCCTGCTGATGCATCCAACCACCGCAGAGTCATCAGAAAACTTCTGAAGATGGCAGGTCTCTGTGCAGTGGCTGAAGTCTGTGGTGTAGAGGGTGAAGAGGAAGGGGGAGAGGACAGTCCCCTGTGGTGCCCCTGTGTTGCTAATCACCTTGTCAGACACACACTGTGGGAGACGTACATATTGTGGTCTTCCTGTCAGGTAATCAACAATCCAGGACACCAGAGAAGCATCCACCTGCATCGCTGCTAACTTATCACCCAGGAGGGTCGGCCTGATGGTGTTGAAAGCACTGGAAAAGTCAAAAAACATGACCCTCACAGTGCTCGCCGGCTGGTCCAGATGGGTGTAGACACGATTGAGCAGGTAGATGATGGCGTCCTCTGTTCCGAGACGAGGCTGATAAGCGAACTGAAGGGGATCCAGATGTGGTCTTACTATGGGTCGCAGCTGGTCCAGGATGAGCCTTTCCAGGGTCTTCATGATGTGGGAGGTCAGTGCCACGGGCCTGTAATCCTGGGGGCCACTGGGACGAGGCGTCTTTGGTACAGGGACGAGGCATGATGTCTTCCACATCACCGGGACCCTCTGCAGACTCAGACTCAGCATAAACAGTTTATGAAAGACTCCACACAGCTGGGGGGCACAGGCCTTGAGGACAAGGGGACTCACTCCGTCTGGTCCAGCAGACTTGCCTGAGTGAAGTCTCCTCATTTGCATCTCAACCTGGTATTGAGTGAAGGTGATGGGTGGGGGAGGGGTGTCAGGAATCTCACAGGAGGCAACATGTGAAGAGAGAGGCTGGCACAGTGGTGTGGCTCTGGATTCCAGGCTGACTGCAGGTGAGGTTGTGGGGGTGGGAGCAGACACTGTGGTGTCGAATCTATTGAAAAACAGATTCAACTCGTCGGCTCTATTCTCACCTCCCTCAGCTCCCCTGCTGTTGGTTGGCCTGAATCCAGTGATGGTCTTCATGCCCCTCCACACCTCTCTCATGCTGTTCTGCTGGAGTTTCCACTCCAGCTTCCTCCTGTAATTGTCCTTAGCCTCTCTGATCTTGTCCTTTAGTAACACCTGGACCTTCCTCACCTCCTCTTTGTTGCCCCCTCTGAAAGCCCTCTTCTTGTTGTTGAGGAGGGCTTTGATGTCCTTAGTCACCCACGGCTTGTTATTTGGGTAACAATGAACAGTCTGAGCTGGAACAATGGAGTCGGTGCAGAAAGTTATGTAGTCTGTGATACACTCAGTAAGCCCATTGATGTCCTCGGCGTGAGGCTCACAGAGTGTTTCCCAGTCGGTCACCTCGAAACAGCCCTGTAGTTCCGCTATTGCCTCCTCTGACCACCTCCTAACAGTCCTGGTGGTCACAGGTTCCCTCCTCACAATTGGCACATAGCGGGGGGTGAGGTGAATCAGGTTATGATCTGACCTACCAAGTGGGGGGAGGGAGGAGGAGCTGTATGCATCCTTGACGTTAGCATACAGTAAGTCTAAAGTTTTCTCTCCCCTGGTGGGACAGTCCACATATTGTTTGAATGTTGGTAGTGTATTGTCCAGTGATACATGGTTGAAGTCACCCGAGATCACAATAAAGGCACTCGGGTGCTGAGTCTGTAGCCGAGCTATGGCAGAGTGGATAGTGTCACATGCAGCTGTGGGGTTAGCAGAGGGGGGAACATAAACAGCCACCAAGATGACGTGAGAGAATTCCCTGGGTAAATAATACGGCCTGAGTCCAACAGCACACAGTTCAGTGTCCGGGCAACAAATCCTTTCTTTGATTGTTATGTTGGCAGGGTTACACCACCGGTTGTTAACTAAAACAGCAAGCCCACCTCCTTTACGCTTACCGCTAGCAATGCTGTCCCTGTCCGCCCGAACAGTGTGGAAGCCTTCCACGGAAGCATTCTCATCGGGAATGACCTGGTGCAGCCATGATTCGGTGAAACACATCAGGCTACACTCTCGGTATTCCCTCTGACTCCGTACCAGTGCTGAGAGCTCGTCGATTTTACTTGCCAACGATCGCACATTTCCCATCACGATAGACGGCAGACACGGTTTAAACCTCCTCCTCGCTTCGAGCCTCCGCTGTCTCACCGTCACCTTTTTTCTTCTCTTCTGTCCTTGACCTCTGCATCCCCGATGTGTTTTCCTCCAAATTTCAGCTGGTACTTCTGCGGGCACTTCTGCGGGCCTGGCCAGCGAGCCGGCCGGCATCAGGGCGATCAGCTGATCTCTGGAGTAAACAGTCCGTGCGTGTAGGAGATGTGCCGCGGTCCCGTTCCATGATAAAAGTAACAGTTCCACGGCCACCAGAAGAACAAAAACTCTCTCAATCCACATGATTGAGTAAGAGATAGAAAACGGAGGAAAATACAAGTCAGAAAAAAAAAAGAATACGTAAGAAAAAAGAGCTAAACTAAGAGAAAAGCAGGAGCGACTATAACAGGCAGCACACTGGCACAGCACATGCGAGTGAAATTCTTGGGCTCGCACACAAGAATTTCACTCGCATGTGCTGTGCCAGTGTGCCTGCACATGTGATGTGACAATAAAAAGTGATTTGATTTGATTTGATTATCTACCAATTACATCTGCCACCCTTCTCCAAATCTGTGCCCCTACCTGGCCCCCCCAACAAAAAATTTCTAGACACACCACTGCTTGAAGGCAAGCTATAACTTTCTTTTTGTAGCTGCTTGTGGGGTCTCGCTTTAAGGCTTCGTAGGTATTGTTGTCACTGAGGAGAGTAGTGATCTTTCTATGGTAATCTGTAGTGTTTAGGACCACGGTGCATTTTCCCTTATCAGCTGGTAAAACAGTGATGTTGTGGTCTTTGTTCAGGGAAGCGACGGCCTTCTTTTCTTGTATTGTGAGGTGGACGGAGGGACTTTGGCACTGGAGAGGGTGGCTGAGACTTTCATCCTGATTTGCTCTGCTTCTGTCTGTGATAATTTATTAATCCGTATGGCGGATTCTGTGGCTGTGATGAGGTCCACTATGGACAACTGTTGTGGAGAAATGGCAAAATTGAGTCCTTTGGCTAATACTCTCTTTTCAGGTTCAGTGAGATTCCGGTCTGAAAAGTTCTTTACCCATTTCTCCTGACTGTCTTCAGAAAGAGGAGTGAAAGAAGCCATCTATGTCCACTGTGAGCGACCATCTTTGAACAGAGGCAGTGGTTTACGACACCAACTGTCTGTCATCTATAATCCCGTTTTGAGTTCCCTCCCCAGACGCCTTAACATCCACTCACATTCTGGGCCATCTGACCTCAGGAATTCACATGATAAGGTGGGGCCAGGTTTTACAATGAGCTCACCCGAAACCCTGGCTGATTGGGACCCACACCCAGTTTCACAGCTTGGCTCAGGCAATTAGAGGATCATCAGGGGGTCCTTTTGTCCCTCTGTGGGGGGATACTCCCACTAGATTTAAATCTGGGGCACCCCACCATTTGACCTTAGAACTGAAGAAGCTTCTCGGATGAGAGGTGAAACGTCTTCAAGCAACTTAAACTTAGTCCAGACGCTTTTCTTTGCAAGCTCCTTTGACTAACATTTACGATATTACCCTATTTAGTCATCTTAGAATCTCTTTTTCAGTTTGCTGAAAAGATCTTGCGAAAAGAGTCAATAGACTTTCCGTCTACAAAAAAGGAAATTGTGACTGTACGGGAAATTGTGACTGTACGGACAGAAGTGACGGACAAGGTAAGCGACTCATGTTGTAACTGACGTTAGACTCCGGAGATTTTGGCGGAAAATTAAAGCGAATGGTAGTTTAGAATTGACCAAATTCCTTTAAGCTTCAGCATTACCAAATACACTTATCAATTGTCTTATAACTAACAACATTTGTCTAAATCATCTCCAACACCCTGGAGAACAACGGGGAGAGCTTAGAGGCTCTCCAAGATTACATCGATCAGTGCTTCCAGGATCTCGTAATGAAGAAGGCTCAGAGTGCATCTTCCCCAGCCAAATCTGAGACGCCGTTGTCGAAAAGATGTCGCCCGGCAGATTTCCCCGGCACAACATCGCCAGCCGACAAAGATATTGCCGACATACTGGAGTCAATCGACAAACGATTGTCCAGTTTCGATGCAAGGCTGTCCTTGGTGGAGATTCTTCACTGGGAATTTAAATCCTTGCGAGTAGTGATGGCCCGCTTGATGCTGAAGCTCCGGTGCATGTGTCAAAAAAATCAACACACTGCTTCAGAAGCACTGTGTCGAAGCTTGATTCGTTTGGCCAGAGTCACGTGATCAGTGACGTCCGAAGCTTCATTTAGAACCTAACTGCTTCGGTATCTGATTCAATGGTTTATAAGGAAGCGAATCATTCGCGGGATTTGTGGAGTGTTTTGATGGTGACAGATAGCGAACCACTGATCATTCCACTGAGAGATTTGGAGCCAGCCAGGAATAGAGGAGGTTCTGTTGTGTGGGAGAATTTTGAGTTGATTTTTGTCAATCGGGTGGGTTTTCCAGCTTTGTGTTCTGGTCGTTTGCTTTTGTTTTGTGCGTGTTTATTATATCTGAAAACGGGAAAAAGGTAAAATGTCAAAAATCTGCTTCCATAATATAAATATCATTAAATAACTTTAGAAAAACTTCCACTTGATTCTTTACATGTAATGTTGTAAAAATATATATTTTATTGTTTAATTAATCTGAAAATGTTTGTCTGCCAAATGTGCAGCAATTGAATTTATTTATTCTCTTTAGCTGATAGTTTGTGGGGCCCAGGTAGACTGTATAACTGCATCTCTACCAGTTTCTCTGCACTCCAGCCTCCTCTGTGCCATGTGAAGGGATTTTCGTTAAGGCAGGAGAAATTATGTCCACGAAAAGGAACAGGTTCAGCCATCGCACACTAGAACAAATTCTCTTTTTAAATAAAAATGGAAAAGGGTTACCTTAAATGCATCACGTTTTTAATTTGCAAGTTCATAAGCATTTTCCTTTTCCATTTCACAATCAATTCTACCCCGAGGTCAAAAATATGTCTGGGAAAATTTCCCTAATATAATATTATTCATAAATACACCCGTCTAGCAATTAATTGCATACGTGCATGGAGGCAAGACCTCACAGCAGAAGCATACTCCATAATGTGTTGTACATTATTATATGTATATATTATATGTAACGTGGTATTTTTCAATTATTGTATTTACCAACATCAAGAAGTCACAAGCAAAGAAAGACCACACCATGGCGCATATTTAAACAAGGAGAGTTTACTGGTCAAAACTATTTATTAAACAAATAAAACACATTTTTTAATCACCAAAAAATACACGTTCAAAGCAACACAACAGCGGCCCAATATCAGACAGAATTCCACTCTGTAGAGTGGGCAATCATAATGAAGCAGTTGGTTTTATTTTGTGGATTCAAGCTGCTCTTCATATTTTTGGCCAGCAGATGTCATCAGAGAGGACTGTGTTGAAAAGCTTCGAGTAATGAACCGTTTTTCAATACAAGCTTCAGTGCTTCAGAAAGCTTCATTTGGCCATCACTACTTGTGAGAATCCCTGGTGTTCAGCCAGCAGCAGGTGGAAACGCTCGCTGCTGAAAATGCCATGCTAAGGGAGTCTGTGAAATGTCTCACAGACAATGTTACCCAGCTAAATGGAGAAAATGAAAAAATAAAAGAGACAGTTATTGATCTACAAGCTCGTAGCATGCGTGATAATCTTGTATTTTCTGGTATTCCGGAAGCCGCTGGAGAAGATGTGGAGACTACGGTGAAAAGCTTCATCAAAACCCACCTGAAGCTGCTGGAAGACACGGTGGAGAACATCGCCTTTGAGTGCATTGCATCGGCCCCAGGCGGGCTGCGACCGGGAGACCACGTCCTATCGTGGCCAAATTCGGCCACTTCAAACAAAAGGAACAGGTGAAAAGTCGCGGCAGGGAATTAAAAGGAACGGACTTCAGCGTAAACAACCAGTTCCCAAAAGAGAGCCTGGAACGACGCAGGGTCCTCTTCCAGTGGATGTCTAGAAAATTTTTGTTGGGGGGGCCACGTAGGGGCATAGATTTGGAGAAGGGTGGCAGATGTAATTGGCAGATAATGTTAAAAAAAAATTCTACCAACCGTTAACCATAATTCAATAATTATTGAATTGTGGGAGATGAACACTGTACGCAGACAGCATCAATCTCTAACTGGTGGAGGATTACTCAAGCTCTTATAGCCTCTAGTGGCCCCCACCTAGTCGTAAAAACCTAAACATTCGCACTCTTTCTAACGCCTAGCGAGCCTGACTTATGGCCTTGGCTGCTCCCTATTTTGTCTGCCTTCCACAACGGTGGGAGTGAGGCTCCTGTGGAATGTGCTCTCTGTCTCCTCTACTATCAGAAAAGCAAGGTTCTGAACTCAGCAGTATAATGTATGATAAAACAATATCATTCATTCACACTAAATCAGCAGTCTAATGTAATACAAATCAGTTTAATACCTGTAATAATTATCACCTTCTTCTAATTCAGGAGAATAATACAAACTAAAACTACATAATAGTTTCACAATCATTAATCAGGGGTATAACATGGCATAAGATAATATTATAATCCCACACTGCCTGTTAGGTTTTGTATTGTTGATTGTCATTTATGCTTAGAAATATTTAACCATATATGCTTAGAGGTGTATAATCATTTGTAGACTGAAAGAATGTCTCATCCTAGGAGGTCTGTAACAACTCTGTGTAGCATGAAGAGGGGAGTGTGTTCACTCCTCTACAGAGTGTTCTGGCATAGATCACACACCTCCTAGGAGAGGTCGTATCTTCTCTTGCTGATATATGGTTTAGCAAACACACGTATATTTCTTTAAGTATAAGAGCCTTTTGTTTAGATGGAGCCCTAGACTCCTGGCACCAGCTTTGGGGAGTCTTCACAGGGTCACATCTTGACCACACACACACACACACACACACAGGCAAAGTACTCTTTGTGTGTATGTAGACGTCATATGTTAATGAACCTATGCATATTCATGTAACCTCAATAAAAGAGCAGTGTTACGGGAGAACGGACGAGAGCAACTGGGGTCAAGCGAAGGAACGGCGTTTGTCCGGTTCTCTCCCGTGCACGAGAAACATGAAGAACTTTGCCTACTCGTGTCTTGCTTTGCTGTGTAATTATATTGTCCTCAACGTTCCAGCGGATAGGTTCAAGCTACAAACCTATCACTGCCTATTAAAAAAAAGAAGATAATCTTCTCACAAACTGGTGTTTGATTTTGAAACAGGAAAAAAGGGGGGAAACAAATGAAAAGACTAACATTTGAATGAAACCTGAAAGCAAGTAAATACTTTATATGCTGCCTTATGGTAACCTTTGGTAATATTGATGTATAAAGAACAACACTGGCTGATGATGAATTACAGTCAGCTGGCATGGTAACACTGCCAGTATTAACCTGCAGGGCTGGACTGGGACAAAGAAAATCGGGCATTTTGACTAGAGACCGGCCCACCAGTGTAAATGACCTTTAAATTTGGAGAATATTTATTACGTTTGTTTGAAAGGCACTTCGGTTTTATTTTGAAATCCATGCTTTTATTTTGAAACAGGAAACTGGCACAAAACCGTTTTAAAGGGCTGTTAGTAACGTTTCTTTTAGGATATAGTAAATAGTGTGCCTTAAAGTGAAAAATATGTACATTTACTTTGCCAATTAGTACCTGGCTGACAGTGGCACAAGGTTTGTTAATGTTTCCTTTAACGGAATAAGTTACATGCGATCAAAATGTCATTTAATAGAGTTTATGTTGTTAACCTTGACCTTGACCTTTATGTGTAGTTGTAAGTTAGTGAGGTGATATAATGAATTGAGTGATGTAAATTTGATGTATATGCATATGTGAGCAGGAGAAATTTGTTTCCTTTGATGTTATGGTATTAATATTGCTGGTTTTGTTTTGCTCCTAGCTCTTACGGTGTCTTCACTGAATGTTTCAATAAAAACATTTCCAATAAAACCTCTGTGAAGCATCAGTATAAGAGACCATCATTCAGCCAGGGATGCTACAACCAGGTATTAAAGCCATAAAGCCTTTGAATGAAAACAAACGCTGTTGTGACAGTGGTCAAAGGAGCTTGCAAAGAAAAGCGTCTGGACTTCTTTAAGTTGCTTGAAGACGTTTCACCTCTCATCCGAGAAGCTTCTTCAGTTCGGATGAGAGGTGAAACGTCTTCAAGCAACTTAAAGAAGTCCAGACGCTTTTCTTTGCAAGCTCCTTTGACTACGATGACCTGGATGACTGAGAACCTTCACAGACATGTTGTGACAGTGATGTACACTTGATGTCTTTTTGGTATATGTATGATTTCTATACATTTTACGTCAGATAAAAACTTTGTTCACAAGATTTAGATAATTATTTAATAAAAGCGAGACATTTTATATGAGAATAAGAAAGAAAAGTATTTCTTTGTGCCCCCCTTTCCCTGTTAATGCCCTGCGTGCCCCCCTGGCTAAACTTTGCTAGACCCGCCCCTGCACAGTTACCAGCTGTCAGCTACATAGAAAAGGATCCTGGTGTTATTTGTCTCTCAGAAACAGTTCATAACTTCCCTTCAACTCATTCATGTTACCTAAAAGGTAAACCTGTTTCTTCATCACCTGTTCAGCTCTGATGACTCAGTAAGGACATCTGCTGGTTTCATCTTCATGTTTCCCTCTCACCACATATCCAAACCGACATCATGACCAGCAGCTTTACAGCTGTGGCTCCAGCAAACATCAGCTGATACTAGAAATTAATATTAAATAAACTCTAACAACAGCTGATCAAGCTTAAACATGCTTCTGTTTTTTAGCGCAACATCCGCTGGTTTCCTCTTTCTGGCGCAAAGTGGGCGACAAACAAACAAGAGAGACGATCAGCTGATCATTGATCAATGTCATGATTGAAGAAGAAACAGGAGAGGGAGGGGGGAGAGAATGACAGAAGAAGAGGCAGCTCAGAGATCACGTGACCTGTCGGCAGGAATGCCAGCGTAGTTTTTAGCTCTGCACACATTGTCACTGTTTATCACTATCCTGTCATATAAATTAGTTATCTCGACGCCGATCCCACTATGGACACCTCTTCAACCAGAGACTCACGGAAAAGGGAGATTGCTCAGTCTCCCTTAAAGAAAAAGTTTAAAGATTCCTCCGTCACTAAGGAAGACCTCGACGAGGCTATTGCTAACGGTGTGAAGCTAGCACTTCAGGAACAACAAAAGTCCCTCGATTCAGTGGTTGCCTCGGCAGTCAGGGAAGCTATGGACTCTATCTTGATTCCTGCTCTGCGCGACTTACGCACAGACCTTCAAAAGACCAATGAAGTGGTAAATAATGTTAGCGGGGAAATCGAGAGGGTAGCTGCGATGGCTAAACGCACTCAAGACCGAGTGGACTCAGTGCAAGCCGCCGCGCGTGAGGACAGACGATCGGTTATAGATCTGAAGAAACAACTCGACCTTCTCACGACAACGCTTACAGATCTGGAGGACAGGGGTCGCAGGAATAACATCAGGCTTGTTGGCTTACCTGAAATGCTGGAGGGCTCGGATACAGTTGGCTACATTAAGGCTAATCTCCCCAAGTGGATTCCGTCGTTGGAGGGGCGTGACATCGACATCGAACGAGCGCATCGGGTGTACGACGGCCGCGATACTAATACCAAGAAGCCTCGCACCCTAATCTTCAGATTATTACGGTGGCAGGACAGATCGGCAATTCTCAAAGGGGCACGCAAAGCATATCCAGTGAAGCATGCCACCAACACCACTCTTCTTTTCTTCCCTGACTTCAGTCCGACTACAACAGCAAAGAGGAAGAGTTTCTCTCCTGTCATGAAGAAGGCTACGGCTATGGGCCTGGAACCATTCCTCATTTACCCCGCCGTGATGAAGATAGAGCACGGTGGTAAGAAGATAACTCCCTGCCGCGAAAGCTGAATCCTGCAACGTCGCAGTGTGTTGATGGGGCCCCCGCTTTTCCTCCCGATCTAAACAGCGCGGCCAACGACGCTGGCAATCAGCATGCAGGAGAAGGCAACTTAGTGGACATGAATGACTGAACGCCGGTTAGTTGACCTGTTTTAGTTGCAGCAGGCCTCAACTAGGTTGACGGCAGGATCACTTTCATGGGTTAAGGTTGGTTACATTTAATTTAGCGACTTGCTTCGCCCCTACCGGGGGTACTTTTTATTTATTTATTTATTTTTGTATTTTATCTTATCTTATTTTGTGTATGTATGCATGTGTATGTATGTATATGTGTATGTGTGTATATATGTATATGCATGTGTATGTGTATGTGCATGTATGTATATATTTATATATATGTATTTTTTTTTTTTTTTTAATTATTTATTTTACTTTTCTTTGAGCTTATCATGGTCACATATTTGCTGGCTGTTGTTACTGTACGTATATAAGGTACATTTGTATTATTTTATTTTGTTTTTGTTGCAAATATTCATATTTTATATTCTTTTTTTTCTTTTTTTTCTTCTCGCTAAATAAGATAATTTCACTCAGTCGGGAGGGTGTGGGATATACTTACCCACTTAATTTCCGTTGACTATGTGTGCACGTCTGACCCTCAAGTTTTTTGTGTTGGAGTGGAAGGACCGGTTACGAATCAATCAGAAGTTTGTGTTTTAGCAGACCTATGGAGGGAGCTCTGTGCGGTCTGCACCAGTTTTTGTATATAGTTTTTTCCTCCCCTGTCCCCTCCTTTGCAGACATATCTCTATGCAAAGTTATAATTCCAGTAGCATTAGTGAAACATTGCAGTACCTGGCAGGGGTATGGTGGCCTTGTATTTTACTACACACTGACGTTCCTCTCTTGCTATCTTCACATTGGGACCATTCTTGGACACTTGCTACCATTGATTATTCTGTCACTTAACGTTAATGGTCTTAACTCCGCTATTAAGCGGACACGTGTCCTTGAGTACCTATACCGTAAAAACGCTGACATTGCTTTAATCCAAGAAACACATCTGAAACAAGGTGATGTGGCACGTTTTCAAAACAAACACTACAAACTACTAGCTTCGTCCTCTGCCCCAAATAAAACCAAGGGTGTCTGTATCTTGCTGAAGAGAAAATTCGACCTTACTACCAGGTATAGCACGAGTGATGAAAACGGCCGGCTGGCACTTGTAACTGGCAGTATCTTAAACCATAAACTGGTATTCATATCTGTATACTGTCCAAATGAGCCAGACAGGGACTTTTTTACTTATATTGCCAATACACTATTAGAATACAATGATTATTCCATAGTGTTGGGTGGAGACTTCAATGCTGTCGTCAACCCCGTTTTAGATAAATCTCATCCAGATGCAGTAGCTAATCTCTCATCTTCTCTGTTGAATACACTTATAAAAGATCTTAATCTCATCGACCTTTGGCGGATGCAGAATTTCGACATTAGGGATTATACATTCTTTTCTAATAGACATAAGACATTCTCTAGGATAGACTACGTTTTTGTTAGTCCTTCCTTAGTTTCAGGTGATACATCTATTTCTATTCAGCCAATCTTGATATCGGATCATTCAGCTTTGTTATGCTCTGTCGATCTGCCCAATTTAAAGAATAGGGCCCCCAGGTGGCGCTTTAATACGTCCCTATTAACAAACTCTACCTTTCTCAGCCTGCTTAAGCTCCAGCTGAAGGATTTTTTGGATATCAACGCTAATGAGGATATCGACCCACAAGTCTTATGGGAGACTACAAAATGTTTCATTCGTGGCTTTTCCATCTCATTCTCCTCCATGTTGGCAAAAACAAAACGTGCTCAGGTGTCCAATCTAGAAAATCAGGTGGAATCTTTACAGAATCTGCAAAAACTAAGCCGGTCAGACGATCAGTCTACACTCCTAGCTTCACTAAAAGAAGAATATGATGCAATAACCTTGTCCAAAGCAGAGTTCATCTTGCATAGAACTAGACAGAAGTACTATTAACACCACTTTCTCGTCATTTTTTGTAAATCTGTATAAATCAGATATCAATTTTAAGGATACTATCTGTAATAGCTTTCTCGAGAATCTGGATCTACCTCATATTCCACAAGCAGATCAGGATGAGCTAGAGGCCCCATTAACTCTAGATGAGCTGCATAGAGCGCTGAAAGACCTTAACAAAGGTAAATCACCTGGACTGGATGGCCTTCCGCCAGAACTATTTCTAGAACTTTGGGATACAATAGGCTCGCTCATGCTCGGCTCATTTAATTTTGCAATCCGGAACGGGTCTTTCCATAGAGACCAGAAAACAGCACTTATTACCCTTCTCTTAAAAAAGGGAAAGGACCCTCTTGAGTGCTCTAGTTTCAGACCGATATCTCTGCTCACAACTGATCTTAAAGTATTTGCAAAAGCTCTCGCATTGCGCCTGGAAAGAGTTATCCATGTTTTGGTCAATGCAGACCAGACAGGATTTATCCGAGGGCGGCTTGCATCTGATAACATAAGACGGCTGTTGCACATCATAGATGCTGCTAACAGCTATCAAAATCCATGTGCAGTATTTTCACTTGATGCAGAAAAAGCCTTTGATAGGCTAGAGTGGGACTATATGTGGATGGTATTAAAACACTTTGGGTTTAAGCAGAAATTTGTTGCTATGATTCAAACACTATATCACTCACCTCTTGCTAGTGTCTTAACAGGGGACCTGGTCTCTCCCCCTTTCACGCTGCAGCGTGGAACGAGGCAGGGTTGCCCTCTCTCTCCTCTCCTGTTCTGCCTCTCTCTAGAGCCCTTAGCACAAGCCATTAGACAGTCCACGATTTCTCCCATAAGAATTGGTGGTCATAATCATATCATATCTCTATATGCGGATGATATTATTCTGTTTTTGGACAACTATGAGACGTCCATCCATCCATTGATTAAAAACTTTGACCATTTCAGCTCTCTATCTGGCTACAAAATAAACTGGTCGAAATCTGCTTTGATGCCTTTGAACGATAAAGCTACGAAAGTTTCCTTACCCGGTTGTGTTCAGATCAAAAGCACCTTTACGTATCTGGGCATTTCAATTCATAATAGTATTCCAAAGATAATCAAGGAGAATTTTACTACTATGCTAAATAAGATCAAATCCGACTTTCAAAGATGGGACAATTTAAAAACTTCACTTCAGGGTAGAATCAACACAGTAAAGATGAACATACTGCCACGGCTTAATTTCCTTTTTTTTATGTTGCCACTCTCTCCTCCTCTAACTTATTTTAAAGACATACACTCTGCGGTGTCTAAATTTATTTGGAATGGCAAAAGGCCTAGGATACGTTTGTCAACATTGCAGCGGCCCAAATTGTTTGGTGGCCTGGCAGTACCAAACTTTGAGTTTTATTACTGGTCATTCCAAATCAGGGCGCTTAGTACGTGGGTCAACCCAGAGACTACTACTGCGTGGAAAATGATCGAATCCGCCAAGGCAGCACCGCATAGACTACAAGATCTTCTGTTTGCTAATGTTCCCGCCAATACGTGTCACGGGTAATGGGGGAAATACAGACTCAGTCGCGGAGCTCTGGATGCGAAGCAAACAGTGCGTTTATTTACAGTGCTCAAAAACAGTCACAAAGCGAAGTACAAAAATCCAACGGTGATCATCTCCAAATTCCCAGTGGTGTGCAGGTGAGTCTCCCAAGTGATTATCTGAGTGTGTTTCTCCTCCGAGGGCTTAATCCAGCGGACTCCTTCTCTCCAACCTTCTGCTCCGTATCACTTCCTCCTATAAACAAGTGACAACAGCTACAGGTGAGAAGGGTAGCCGGCTAAGGCTATGTTAAAAGTAAGAAAACACTCTTTACTACCGAGCCTCCAGTACAATCCAGCGTCGACTGCCATCCGGACACATAGTTAAGTACCTCAGTCCACAACAAGGATGATCAGTGACAGCTGGATGGCAAATTAGGTGCAGGTGTGTCAGCCACTGGGTGGAGGAGGAGAGAGAGAGAAGCACACACATACACACACAGACAGGTCGCTCCGGGAAGGACCGTCCGACCATGACAGTACCCCCCCTCTAACGGGAGCCCCCGGGCAACCCACGAAACTTGTCAGGGTGCCGACGGCGGAACTCTCTCACCATAGCGTGGTCGAGAACCGCAGACCGCGGCACCCAGGAACGCTCTTCCGGACCGTACCCCGCCCAATCCACCAAAAACTGGAAGCCCCTACCGCGGCGCCTGGCATCCATTATGCGAGTCATGGAATACGCCGGAGCGCCAGCGATATCCAGGGCGGGTGGCGGGGGCCCGGGAGGCGGGCACAACGGGCTGGTCCGGACCGGCCTAATTTGAGAAACATGAAACACGTCGTGTACCTTCATGTTGCGCGGGAGGGCCAGTCGGACAGTCACTGGATTCAGGATGGCTTGCACAGAAAAGGGTCCAAGGAACCGGGGAGCCAGCTTCTTGGACTCAGTCCGCAGAGTGATGTTCTTAGAGGAAAGCCACACCTGCTGGCCCACCCGATAGGCCGGTGTAGGGACGCGGCGGCGGTCAGCCAGTCTCTTGTTTTGAGCACTCGTACGCAGCAGTGCCGCTCGAGTTGCCCGCCAGATCCGTCGACAGCGCCTCATGTGATGTTGCACGGAAGGCACGGCCACCTCTCCCTCCGTGATGCAGAGGAGCGGGGGTTGATACCCCAGGGACGCCTCGAAGGGAGAGACACCCGTAGCGGCCGACGTGCTAGAGTTATGGGCGTATTCGGCCCACGCCAACTGCTCACTCCATGACGACTGGTTGGAGGAAACGACGCAGCGCAGCATGGCCTCCAGCTCCTGGTTCGCTCGCTCAGTCTGCCCATTAGTCTGCGGGTGGAACCCAGAGGACAGGCTGACCTGGACCCCCAGCTCGGTACAAAACATCTTCCATACCCGCGAGGTGAACTGGGGCCCACGGTCAGAAACAATGTCCAGAGGAATGCCGTGAAGGCGGAAAACATGTTGGGTCAAGAGCTGGGCAGTCTCTAGAGCGGTGGGAAGTTTGGTAAGGGCAACAAAATGGGCAGCCTTAGAAAAACGGTCAACGATGGTGAGTATAACAGTTTTACCAGAGGACGGAGGGAGGCCAGTGATGAAGTCCAGAGCGACGTGCGACCACGGCCGGCTGGGGACAGGCAGTGGTCTGAGGAGTCCCGATGGAGGGGAGTTGGACGTCTTATTTCGGGCGCACACAGGACATGCGGCCACATACTCCCGGACGTCCTGAGAGAGAGAGGGCCACCAAAACAGCCTTTGTAAGAAGGTGACAGTTCGGTTCCTGCCCGGATGGCAGGTAAACCGTGCGGTGTGTGCCCAGTGGATGACCTTACCCCTGACCGCTGAGGGAACGTACAATCTACCTGCTGGACCGGTGCCGGGGTCGGGTTCTTGTCGCTGAGCATCTTGGACCACCCTTTCTATCTCCCAGGTGAGGGTCCCCACGATGCATGAGGCTGGCAGAATGGGTTTCTCCTTCTCCTCAGGGTCCGTGTCTGGCGCGAACTGGCGCGACAAGGCGTCTGGCTTCGTATTCCGGGACCCGGGCCTGTAGGTGATGGTTAGGTTAAACCGTGCAAAAAACAGTGCCCACCTGGCCTGTCGGGCATTCAGGCGCTTAGCCGCTTGGAGGTAGGCGAGGTTCTTGTGGTCCGTCCACACGATAACAGGATGTTCGCTCCCCTCCAACCAGTGCCGCCACTCCTCCAGCGCCAACTTGATGGCAAGAAGCTCCCGGTCGCCCACGTCATAATTCCTTTCAGCCTGAGTGAGCCGACGGGAGAAAAAGGCACAGGGGTGTAATTTACCTGCCTTGCGCTGAGAGAGAACCGCCCCAACTCCAGAATCAGAAGCGTCCACCTCCACCACGAATGGCAGGGCGAGGTCAGCCTGGGCCAGGATGGGGGCCGAGGCAAACAAGCTCTTGAGACGGTCGAATGCTTGCTGAGCCGCTGGAGACCACTGGTATGGCTGTTTGGGCGACGTGAGTTGGGTAAGAGGCAATGCCACCTTACCGAAGTCCCGGATGAAGCGTCTGTAGAAGTTGCTGAATCCCAGAAAACTTTGCAACTTCTTCCGAGTGCCGGGCACAGGCCACTCCAACACAGCTTTGACCTTAGCCGGGTCTGCTCGCAACCGGCCCTGTTCAATGATGAAACCCAGAAAAGAGACAGTTGAGGCATGAAACTCACATTTCTCCGCTTTACAAAACAGCCGATTCTCCAGCAGGCGGTGCAACACCAGTCTCACATGCTTAACATGCTCAGCTCTGGACCTGGAGAAAATCAGAATGTCATCAAGGTAAACGAACACGAAGTGGTTTAAAAAATCTCGTAGGACGTCATTTACCAGGGCTTGGAAAATGGCAGGGGCGTTAGTGAGTCCGAACGGCATTACCAGGTACTCGAAGTGGCCCAGATGGGTGTTGAAGGCCGTCTTCCACTCGTCCCCCTCGCGGATGCGGACCAGGTGATAAGCATTGCGGAGATCAAGTTTGGTGAAATGGGTGGCTCCTTGAAGGAGTTCAAAAGCTGAGGTGAGCAGAGGTAGAGGATATTTGTTTTTGATAGTGATCTTGTTCAGTCCCCGATAGTCAATGCAGGGGCGTAGGGACGCATCTTTCTTTTTAACAAAAAAGAAGCCTGCACCCAAGGGAGAGGTGGAGGGACGGATGATGCCTGCTGCCAGGGAGTCTGTGATGTAGCGCTCCATAGACTCGCGCTCAGGTTTCGAGATACTGTAGAGTCGGCTAGTGGGCAAGGGGGCGCCTGAGAGCAAATCAATCCCGCAGTCGTACGGACGATGGGGGGGCAGCGATTGGGCCCCGTCTTTGCTAAAGACTCGACCTAGATCATGATATTCGGCTGGCACGGTTGACAAGTCGAGGCGAGAGGGCGGCCCCGCAAGATCGTCTGACATGCAACCCGGCACAGCAGAGCGTAAACACTGCTCATGGCAACGGGTGCTCCACCCTACGATACATCCCTTGGCCCAATCAATCTGTGGATTGTGTCGCTGGAGCCAGGGGAATCCCAAAACTAAGGGTGTGTCAGGTGCCTTGAAGAGAAACAGGAACATCTGTTCAGTGTGGTTGCCGGAGAGAGTGAGTGTGATTTCTTGAGTGCGGTGAGTGACAGCGGCTAAAGGCCTGCCATTAAGCGCTGACACCTGGAGTGTTTCCGGGAGAGGAACAACAGGCAAACCCATCTTGTGGGCCAAAGCCTCATCCAAAAAACTTTGTTCAGCTCCTGAGTCTATTAGTGCAACACAAGAATGGGTGCGGGAAAGAAACCATAATTTAGCAGGGCAGCTGAGGTGGAGGAATGTATTCACCGGCGCACCCGTCAGTATCCCCACCTTTACTGACGGGCTGAGTCTTTTAGCCGTGAGGGACAGGAGTCCGCGAAATGCCCCTTCTTCCCGCACACAAAACACTCACCCACCAGTTGTCTTCTGCTCCGGGTGAATTTAGTCCGTCCGAGCTGCATGGGTTGCTCCTCGTCAGCAGGTGAGTCCGTTCCCTCCTCTCTCCACTCGAGAGAGGAGAGTCCAGTCGAAACTCCTACGACCCCTACTGACCGTCGCCCATCTCCAGTCCGCCTGCCAAACTCCCGCATATGGTCGTCTAGACTGATACACATGTTAACCAGGGCACTTAACGATTTAGGAAGCTCTTTAGTGGCCAACTCACGTTTGACATTCTCGTTTAAGCTGTTTAGGAATGCTCCTCGGAGCGCCTTCTCCTCCCAACCCATCTCCTCGGCCAGGATCCAAAAGTCCACGGAGAAGTCTGCCACGCTTCGCCGGCCCTGCTTTAAAGTAAACATGCGATGAGCAGCACTGTCAGGGTTAGAGCCTTTGTCAAACACACACCGAAATTTGCTCAAAAAATCACTATATGAGATGGAGGATTGGGCGCTCAGGACTGCTTGAGCCCAGAGTAGCGCTCGTCCGGTCATGAGCTCCACCATGAGGGTGATCTTGGCGATATCAGAGGCATAAGCTCGAGTCTGCTGCCTAAAAATCAGAGAGCATTGAGCCAAAAACCCCCGGCTCTTGTCCAACTCTCCACTGAATTTTTCAGGTATAGGGAACGTGTGTTCTCGCTGAGGCGGAGGCGGAGATGGGGGAAGGGGACAGGCCGCCGCTATATTTAGAAGCTCCACTGGTGGTTGTGGTGGTGTACTGGGCTCTGGTGGTTGAATGGGTGCCCTAGGTGTAGCAAGCAACATACCTTTCAGTTCAGATACCACCTGTAGTAGCGCGGACTGCTCCTTGGCCACATGCTGCAGCATCTGTTCATGCCGCTCCAACCGTTCAGCTTGAAGCGCGAGCTCGCGCTGGACGGGGGTTGAGTCCGCTGAGTCCATAGCTGGCTGGATTGTTCTGTCACGGGTAATGGGGGAAATACAGACTCAGTCGCGGAGCTCTGGATGCGAAGCAAACAGTGCGTTTATTTACAGTGCTCAAAAACAGTCACAAAGCGAAGTACAAAAATCCAACGGTGATCATCTCCAAATTCCCAGTGGTGTGCAGGTGAGTCTCCCAAGTGATTATCTGAGTGTGTTTCTCCTCCGAGGGCTTAATCCAGCGGACTCCTTCTCTCCAACCTTCTGCTCCGTATCACTTCCTCCTATAAACAAGTGACAACAGCTACAGGTGAGAAGGGTAGCCGGCTAAGGCTATGTTAAAAGTAAGAAAACACTCTTTACTACCGAGCCTCCAGTACAATCCAGCGTCGACTGCCATCCGGACACATAGTTAAGTACCTCAGTCCACAACGAGGATGATCAGTGACAGCTGGATGGCAAATTAGGTGCAGGTGTGTCAGCCACTGGGTGGAGGAGGAGAGAGAGAGAAGCACACACATACACACACAGACAGGTCGCTCCGGGAAGGACCGTCCGACCATGACAATACGCTCTACAACAACAACGAATTTGGACCTATTATTGCCAACTCTATACAGGTATGGAGGAAGATAGAACGGCGGCTGGGTGCTCCAGTTAAATTTTGTAAAAGCTCACCACTCTGGCATAATTTAAAGTTACTATGTGGCAGCTGACCATTTGTTCAACCCTCTTGGTTCTCACTCGGGATAAACCTTTTTGATGATCTATTCAACGCCCAAGGCCTTTGCTCATTTCAGGACTTAAGGACACGTTTCTCTCTTCCTGCATCTTCTTACTTTGTATATCTGCAGCTCAGATCAGCTTTAAAAGCATATGGTGTCCCCTGGGACTCTCCTCTTCCCTCTCATCCCATGTTGGACTGGATCCTGCCTAAATCTGGCAGACCCTCTGTTTCCAAAATCTACAACAAATTAGCTGAACATGGTATGAAGTCCCTGCCCATTGAATCTATTTGGGTCAGGGAACTGGGAGAACTACAGGTTAATATAGACTGGGATACAGTGTGGTCTAATCTGAGTTTGACTTCTAAGAACCTGGCGCATCAATTAATTCATTTCAAAACCATACACAGAACATACATTACGCCCTATAGGAGGTTCCAGATGAAACTACAGGCTACGTATTACTGTCACATCTGCAATGATTCATCACCTGGCACGTTTTTGCACATGTTTTGGGACTGTCCTGTGGTATCCGATTTTTGGGTCTTTGTGAACTCTGTGTTATCTGAGGTACTGGAAGTTTTTTATGTTCCCAATCCTGGTCTTTGTCTCCTTAATGATACCTCTGAAATCTCCTTAAAACAAATGGAATGCAAAATGTTGTTCGCTGGATTTACATCCGCAAAGAAGACTATTATAAAGCAATGGTTCTGTCCTGACATTTGTATGGAATCATTCTGGAGACGATGTCTTATCCGTGTTATTGGTTTTGAACATACCACAGCAAAATTAAATAAAGCTCGACCCACGACTGTTGACGCTTGGAAAATCTTCTCATCCAGAGTTATCTGCTGGAAGAGGCAATAATTGGTTTTAACTTTGTGTTTTTGTGTCTTTTCTTTGCTGTCCCTATGCCTTGTTTGCTAATGTTTGCTTTGCTACTGCAGTTTACAGTTGTGCTGTATATGTCTGTACCCCCCCCCCCCCCAACCCCGTTTTAAATCAATAAAATGTTGATCACAAAAAAGAAGAAGAGGCAGCTGTGCAGCATAACGACAGAATAACTCCAGCTTTTTGTCTTTTTTTCATTATAGGTAAATTACAGGACAAACTGCATCTCTTCTCAGCTCAATACTAAACGTGTAATATTTTCTCTGAATGAGGGACCATTCCATTTTTTAAGGAGCCGTTGGCAACTCTACTAACCTTATGAATAAAATAAAATTCACTATCAGTAACATCATAGCACCCACCCAGCTGTGTAGAAACTCCGTCATACTAGCTAGCACGCAGTACGAGTAAAATGCTATTTTAACATTGTAAAAAAAATAAATAAATAAAAATTCCAGATTCAGTGTGAGATGTGTTTGCGGTGGTTCCACCAGCTCTGCGTGAAAAGCCCACCACCAGAAGACGTGTTTATTTGTTTCGCTTGTACATAGTTGACACTAAAGGTCCACAGCTAGTGTTCTTTTCACACACATTGTTGAGAACACACATATCTACATATATAGATGTAGATGTTAAATTAAGAAGTCTAAAAAAAGAAAATGGTCTCCAAAGTTACTGTAGTTATTAGTTATACTGTGATTTATTTTGCAAATACACTCTTTCGTGATAGCAACGCCAATGTGCATTATAGATGGGGGGGGGGGGGGGGGGGTCACACATTTTGGCAGCCGATGCCACACAGCTTGATAAAATCTGTACCCCTCCATAACTTTCTGGGAAGAAGAAATCCTCTCCAAAGTTAGTGTAGTTATTTGTACAGTTTAAGGTAAATTGCCTTCCACAAGCCACATTACAATGTCACGAAACTAGTATTATTATTATTTTTATTTATTTATTTATTTATTTTTTTGCCTGTCCCGTTTGGCTCTTTTGCCATCAGAATTATTGTCTAAAGGCGAAGAAAGATGCCCAACGGATTTACTTTACCTAATGGACCATCCCAGCCTTGCCGTAATGGTCCATTTGATTCACCTTTTATTGTTTATTTTATTTTCACTTGCTGAATACGGGACAGACTTGACTGGGGGAAACAAGGGGAGAAAGAAAGAGGGAAAGAAAAAAACAGCTGAGAAGAGGGACGGGGGAGAAGGGCAAAAAACAAAAACCAACAGAATAAGCAGAGAAAAAAAATGCATATATCGATCACCTGGATCACCTGTTGAGAAAGAAAAAAGAAAACAAGCAGAAGAAAACAAGAGTAATAGAATAAGCAACATCACAATGATATATGGGAATATGACAGTAAATACTAAATATTAAACATTATTGTGCAGCACGTAAGATCGACAGCACACAGTGTGCTTTGAGGTAGGAGCCAAAAAGGGTGTAGTTTGTGTGTGTGATCACCCGTGTGTACACCTGTGAGCATGGACGCGCTTGTTTTTTTAAAAGGTTCCTTCATGTAATGATCTGCTAGAGGGTGTGGGGAGCCACAGCCCCGTCCTCCAGGGCATGAAGCAGGTATGGAGGAGATCAAAACTCCAGACATCCAGAGGCCCCCAGAACACAAGAAACCAAGGAAGACCAACAGAGGGGCAGCCACGCCACTGTCCCAGAAAGAGCTGAGGAGAGTCCCAGATGAGGGGTTACTCAGCAGCCGCAGAGCAGAAGCCAGGGGGGGTTGCATTGACGCACCCGTGAGCTCTGCCGGCAGCCAGCTGGGGCTTGGTCACTCAGGCACTGAGTGACCAAGCCCCAGGCCGAGAGGCCAGGGGCACCCCACCTCCGAAGTGGCCCGAGCTAGCCCCAGGCTCCAGGCCCCGACAAGCGGCCGCCAAGGAGTGAGCCGGTGTGCACCTGGACGCCCATCCCCGGACACAAAGAACCACCAACGCACCGATGTCTGAGGGAGTCCACCACCGGCAGGGGAAGTGGTGGTGGTCTTCACATATCTCGCGCCAAAACTTCTGAACTGGTGGACAGAACCAAAGAGCGTGGATATAATTGTCCAGTGAATTGGTTTGGCAGTGTGAGCAGTTGTTGGTAAACGTAAAGCCCATCTTGAACATCCGATGACCTGTATAGTGCACTCTATGTAATATTTTGTATTGAATTAATTGAAGACTGGGATTTCTAATTAGATGAAAGGTTTTTAAGCAAATGTGAGACCAGAAATTTTGGTCTAAGTTAACTGATAAATCCGCTTCCCATTTTGCAATAGGAAGTGATATTGATTCATCTGTTTTAGAAAGCATTCTGTATATTTTGGATAGTAATTTGGGGGGTTTAAGAGTAAGAAATTGAACCACACTTGGTGGTGTTTGTAGTTCAACTTGACCCGGTTTAAATTTCTTTTTTACTATGGATTTAATTTGTTGATATTCTAAAAATCTTTTCTTGTTGATCCCATATTGTGTAACTAGTCTGTCAAATGAAATACTAGAAGGAACAGAATTTATATGTTCTAAATATTTGATTCCTTTACCACTCCAATCTGAAAAGTTTATCATATTATTGTTTTGTAATATGTCAGGGTTGTTCCAGATAGGTGTACGTTTGCATGGGATTAATGAAGACTTTTTTAGAAACTTCCACCATGCTGTCAGAGAAGAGCTGATGTTGATGCTTTTAAAGCATTCATGTCGTTGGATGTTTGAGCTGATAAATGGTAGATCTGAAATCTCTAGATTATTGCAAAGTGTTTGTTCTACATCTAGCCAAGGTTCATCTAAGAGGGTATGTTTTAGCCATCCTGAGATAAACTGAAGCCTGTTGGCTAAGAAGTAGTGCTGAAAGTTAGGTAGTTCTAATCCTCTTTTATCCTTGGTCTTTTGTAGTGTTTTTAAGTTTATACGTGGGGGCTTATTTTTCCAAAGGAATTCGGACATACATGAAACTAGAGATCTGAACCAATCTTGTGGCGGTTTATTGGGATCATTGAGAATAAATAATTTATTTTTGGTAAGACCATCATTTTTATAGCGGCAACCCTTCCCATGAGTGATATGGGTAGACATTTCCACCTAGCCAGATCGCCTTCTACCTTCTTTAAAAGTGGGAACTCAATAGTGTGGATGCTTTAAGCATCCACACTATTGAGTTCCTCTTGGGACTTCCGTACACTTTTTGGCACTTAACTACTTCCACAATTTTCAGCCGATTTTCACCGTTCAAATTTTAAACTATTCTGCTATTTCTGCTAATGATGGCTATGTCTTTTGGTATTTTTCACTATTATACTTTTTAAAATATTAAGCTTAATTTGTCCCATTGAAATGAATGGGAAACTTCTGCAATTCTGCTAAAATTTTCTTGTTTTTGAAACTTAACTACTTCCTCATATTTTCACGTAGAACAACCATTCAAACTTTAAAATGTTCTCAAATTATTGGGCTATTCAGGTATAAATCAGCTTTTTCAAATCTTTTACCGTTTTACTTTTATGCCTCTTAAAGTTTTCAGTTGCAAAATTGTGTAAGAATGACTGTTCTGGCCAATACAGTTAGGAAATTATGGTCATTTGTTTGAGGGGAATCCTCACTATGGTAAATAGACTACAAAAATCCTGTTTCTGTGCTGGGTGTGTGCACCTGTTTTGGCGGGGAAAAGTACACAGCCTCTGTGGATTCAAACTCAGCAGCTCCCAGGCTGCTTGACTGAAAACATGCTTCTCTCTCCCTCTGTGTGTGTGTGTGTGTGTGTGTGTGTGTGTGTGTGTGTGTGTGTGTGTGTGTGTGTGTGTGTGTGTGTGTGTGTGCATGAGAGAGAGGGAGAGAGAGAGAGACCCTCTTTAGGGCAGCATCTCATTGTTGGAAAAAAATATAATATATTCTGACTAGTTGACTGGCATAGACCCTCCGTGTGTCTCTCTCTCTGTGCATTTGTGTATACATATTTGATTTTGTGTGTATCTGTTGGCTGTTCCTTCTTGTTTTTTAAATTTATTTTTATTTCTTTATTTTTTTTTCCACAGGTGAACAACAATTAGTTTTGAGGGAACTTAACCATGTTCTGTTTATTTTTCAGCTTGTCATCTTACTTTTCCAGTATTTTCACTTAAGTTATTACTATTCTGCTCAATCATAGTATTTGTTCTAAATCATTGTTATTATGCTATATTGTAGTATTTCTGCTAAATCATACTATTTCTACTATATTATATTTTTCTTTCTAAATATAGCATTTCTGCTATATAATTGTATTTCTGCTATGTTATGATATTTGTGCTAAACCAGAGTATTTGTGCTGAAACATAGTATTTCTGCCAAATGATAGTATTTCTGTCAAATTATAGTATTTGTGCTAAAACATAGTATTGATTTAAAATTACAATATTCATAGTTCATCACAGTGTCTCTGGTAAATCACAGTATTTCTGCTCTGTTGTACTATTTTTCTAAATCATAGTGTTTCTGTAATGCTTAAGTATTTTTGGCTAAATATATTCTTTCTGTTATCTTATACTATTTCTCCTAAATTCTTGTATTTTTGAGAAGTTATCATGTTTCTGGTAAGTTACAATATTTCTGCTAAGTTCTGCTATGCTATTGTATTTCTGCCAAGTATTATGTTTCCTCTAAGATATTGCAGTTCTGCTAAGTTATTCCATTTTAGCAAAGTTCCTTTGCTTCTGCAAAGTTTTTACAATTTATGCAACTTTTCAGCTTTTTCAGCTAGTTTTTGCATACAGCTTCAGCTTTAAAGCATCCACACTGCATTTTCGCAGGAAATGCAAATTTTTCTAGTTTAGTTAGATCTGCAAGCTTGGGAGAAACATTAATACCTAAATATTTTATATTTCCCAATTGCAGTGGTGTAGAAGAGGAATTATGGAAGGAGCAATTAATCGGAAGGACTGTAGATTTTGACCAGTTAATTGAGTAATCTGATATTATTGCAAAGGAGTTTATCAATTCAATCACCCCAGAGATATTGGTTTGTGAATTTTGGAGAAAGAGTAACACATCATCCGCATAAAGGCTGATTTTATGTTCCACGTTCTTGCATTTTATGCCCTTAATTACTGAATTGTGTCTAATTGCTGCTGCTAGTGGTTCAATAAAAATTGCAAACAGTGAAGGGGAGAGTGGGCATCCCTGCCTGGTGCCCCTCAAGAGACAGAAGCTGGAGGATGTCTGGTCATTTGTTCTGACACAAGCTGTTGGGGAGTTATATAATATTTTTAACCAGTTTATGAAAGAGGATCCAGAACCAAATTTGTGTAAAGTTGCAAATAGAAATTTCCAGTTAACTCTGTCAAATGCTTTTTCTGCGTCTAAAGAGAATATTGTAGTTTCTAGGTTTTTACTGTGTGAGTAGTCTATCAAATTAAGTAATCTACGTGTATTCATTGATGAGTGCCTACCTTTTATGAAACCAGTTTGGTCAGGATGAATTACGAGGGGGATTATTTTCTCCAGTCTCTTTGAGAGAGCTTTGCAGATTATTTTAAGGTCTACATTTATAAGGGATATTGGATGATAGCTTGAGGGATATACAGGGAGTGCAGAATTATTAGGCAAGTTGTATTTTTGAGGAATAATTTTATTATTGAACAACAACCATGTTCTCAATGAACCCAAAGAACTCATTAATATCAAAGCTGAATGTTTTTGGAAGTAGTTTTTAGTTTGTTTTTAGTTTTAGCTATTTTAGGGGGATATCTGTGTGTGCAGGTGACTATTACTGTGCATAATTATTAGGCAACTTAACAAAAAACAAATATATACCCATTTCAATTATTTATTTTTACCAGTGAAACCAATATAACATCTCCACATTCACAAATATACATTTCTGACATTCAAAAACAAAACAAAAACAAATCAGCGACCAATATAGACACCTTTCTTTGCAAGGACACTCAAAAGCCTGCCATCCATGGATTCTGTCAGTGTTTTGATCTGTTCACCATCAACATTGCGTGCAGCAGCAACCACAGCCTCCCAGACACTGTTCAGAGAGGTGTACTGTTTTCCCTCCTTGTAAATCTCACATTTGATGATGGACCACAGGTTCTCAATAGGGTTCAGATCAGGTGAACAAGGTGGCCATGTCATTAGTTTTTCTTCTTTTATACCCTTTCTTGCCAGCCACGCTGTGGAGTACTTGGACGCGTGTGATGGAGCATTGTCCTGCATGAAAATCGTGTATTTCTTGAAGGATGCAGACTTCTTCCTGTATCACTGCTTGAAGAAGTTGTCTTCCAGAAACTGGCAGTAGGACTGGGAGTTGAGCTTGACTCCATCCTCAACCCAAAAAGGCCCCACAAGCTCATCTTTGATGATACCAGCCCAAACCAGTACTCCAACTCCACCTTGCTGGCGTCTGAGTCGGACTGGAGCTCTCTGCCCTTTACCAATCCAGCCACGGGCCCATCCATCTGGCCCATCAAGACTCACTCTCATTTCATCAGTCCATAAAACCTTAGAAAAATTTTGAGATATTTCTTGGCCCAGTCTTGATGTTTCAGCTTGTGTGTCTTGTTCAGTGGTGGTCGTCTTTCAGGCTTTCTTACCTTGGCCATGTCTCTGAGTATTGCACACCTTGTGCTTTTGGGCACTCCAGTGATGTTGCAGCTCTGAAATATGGCCAAACTAGTGCCAAGTGGCATCTTGGCAGCTGCACGCTTGACTTTTCTCAGTTCATGGGCAGTTATTTTCCATGAATCCACATGGTAGGATTTGTAAAGAATTTATTCGTAAATCAGGGTGGAAAATAAGTATTTGGTCAATAACAAAAATACAACTCAATACTTTGTAACATAACCTTTGTTGGCAATAACAGAGGTCAAACGTTTACTATAGGTCTTTACCAGGTTTGCACACACAGTAGCTGGTATTTTGGCCCATTCCTCCATGCAGATCTTCTCGAGAGCAGTGATGTTTTGGGGCTGTCGCCGAGCAACACGGACTTTCAACTCCCGCCACAGATTTTCTATGGGGTTGAGGTCTGGAGACTGGCTAGGCCACTCCAGGACTTTCAAATGCTTCTTACGGAGCCACTCCTTTGTTGCCCGGGCGGTGTGTTTTGGAGCATTGTCATGTTGGAAGACCCAGCCTCGTTTCATCTTCAAAGTTCTCACTGATGGAAGGAGGTTTTGGCTCAAAATCTCACGATACATGGCCCCATTCATTCTGTCCTTAACACGGATCAGTCGTCCTGTCCCCTTGGCAGAAAAACAGCCCCATAGCATGATGTTTCCACCCCCATGCTTCACAGTAGGTATGGTGTTCTGGGGATGCAACTCAGTATTCTTCTTCCTCCAAACACGACGAGTTGAGTTTATACCAAAAAGTTCTACTTTGGTTTCATCTGACCACATGACATTCTCCCAATCCTCTGCTGTATCATCCATGTGCTCTCTGGCAAACTTCAGACGGGCCTGGACATGCACTGGCTTCAGCAGCGGAACACGTCTGGCACTGCGGGATTTGATTCCCTGCCGTTGTAGTGTGTTACTGATGGTGACCTTTGTTACTTTGGTCCCAGCTCTCTGCAGGTCATTCACCAGGTCCCCCCGTGTGGTTCTGGGATCTTTGCTCACCGTTCTCATGATCATTTTGACCCCACGGGATGAGATCTTGCGTGGAGCCCCAGATCGAGGGAGATTATCAGTGGTCTTGTATGTCTTCCATTTTCTGATGATTGCTCCCACAGTTGATTTTTTCACACCAAGCTGCTTGCCTATTGTAGATTCACTCTTCCCAGTCTGGTGCAGGTCTACAATACTTTTCCTGGTGTCCTTCGAAAGCTCTTTGGTCTTGGCCATGGCGGAGTTTGGAGTCTGACTGTTTGAGGCTGTGGACAGGTGTCTTTTATACAGATGATGAGTTCAAACAGGTGCCATTCATACAGGTAACGAATGGGGGACAGAAAAGCTTCTTACAGAAGACGTTACAGGTCTGTGAGAGCCAGAGAATTTCCTTGTTTGAGGTGACCAAATACTTATTTTCCACCCTAATTTACGAATAAATTCTTTACAAATCCTACCATGTGAATTCATGGATTTTTTTTTCACATTCTGTCTCTCACAGTTGAAGTGTACCTCTGGTGCAAATTACTGACCTCTGTCATCATTTTAAGTGGGGGAACTTGCACAATCGGTGGCTGACTAAATACTTTTTTGCCCCACTGTATATTGTGTTCCCAGATAAATCTTGAACAGCACATATAGTTGTTTTTTCTTTATTTATTTTTAGCTGGTTTGCTAGAGATTGACCAGATTTATTACCATGTTCATAATTTTGTAAGCGTAGTCTTTGTACTAAGAATTTTGTTTGTTTTTTTATCAATTATCTCATTTAATTCTAGTTTTGTTTTGCGTATTTTGTTCAATGTTTCCTGATCTTGGTGGGACGCGTAGGCTTCTTCTAGTGATTTGATGTTTTTTTCTAATTAGTGTGAATGCTTGTAAAAGCATTCACAGTATTGTTCTTCTAATCTTTATTAGTGTGAATGCTTGTAAAATGAGGAAATGCCAGGCGGGCATTTCCCCACACCGTCGGTAACACTTTCGGTCCGCTAGTAAAACGTAGTTCTATTAATCTGCGCTTGAATCGGAACCGGATGTAAGTTCCAAAAAACTGAATTTTGGAACTGAAATTGAATTGTAGAACTGAAACTGAATGGTGAGAAGTGAAACTGAAATTATTCAAGAGCTGAATTTTTAAAGGATAAAAAAAATTTCAAATTCGGTTTTCAAAAGCATTTATTCAAGTTACAATTCAGATTCAGTCTGAGCAATTCAAATTCAAATTTAACTTATTCAAATTCAGTTTCTGATGGCACAGATTTCTGCCCATAGTCACACTCCCCCCCTTAAGGCACTCACTCCTCCATGGAACGGGACAAAAAATCAGCCACCACATTCTTGTGCCCTGGTCTATACTGGATCCTGAAGCGAAATGGCTGTAGGGACAGATACCATCTAGTGATTCTGGCATTAGAGTCTTTCATTCTGTTCATCCATTGTAATGCACGATGGTCAGTTTCCAAAACAAACTCATCACCCATTAGATAGTACTTCAATGTATCCAGAGCCCATTTTATTGCCAGTGCCTCTTTCTCAATAGTGGAATATTTCATTTCCCTAGGAAAGAGCTTACGGCTTATATACACCACTGGTCGTTTATCCTCACCCTCACCCTGCAGCAACACTGCTCCAAGTCCTTCTCCGGAAGCGTCCGTCTGCAAAGTGAATGGCTGGGTAAAATCCGGGCACTGCAAAACAGGTTCACTACACAAACAGTTTTTAAGATCAACAAAAGCTGCATCACACTCTGCAGTCTATTTAACCTTTGTGGGGCTGGATTTACAAGTAAGGTCACTAAGGACCGCTGCTCTAGCAGAGAAGTTGGGAATGAAGCGAAGCGGCGATACCACCCCGCCAGACCCAAGAACGATTTCACTTTCCGTTTGGTCGTAGGAGGTGGGTAGGCACCCAGGGCTTCAATCTTTGACACCTGAGGGCGGATGACCCCACCCCCGATGACGTAACCCAAGTACTCCACCTCAGACTTAGCAATGTGACATTTGTGTGCATTTTTTTAATCCGTTGAAAGACATCAGAAAGGTGCTGAACATGATCCTCCCAGGTCTCGCTAAACACCACAATGTCATCAATGTATGCTGCAGCATACCTATCTGCACCTCTCAAAACCTCGTCCACCAACCTCTGAAATGTGGCTGGTGCACCGTGCAGACCAAAAGGCATTGTTCTGAAGCGATAAAGTCCACTGGGAACTCTAAAAGTTGTCAAATCTTTCGAAGACTCAGTCAAAGGTACTTGCCAGTAGCCCTTGCAAAGGTCTAGTGTCGTAAGATACTTAGCGTTCCCCAAGCGCTCAATCAGTTCCTCTACTCGTGGCATCGGATAAGCATCAAAAGCAGAAACAGCATTGAGTTTAGAGAAATCCACACAAAATCTCTGTTTAGGGTCATTTTTCTTCGGCACTAGCACCACTGGACTACACCACTCACCTCTAGATGGCTCAATGACCCCCATGTCAAGCATGTCTTCCACCTCTTGTTTTAATGCTGGCATCAGCTTTGTAGGAACCCGTGAGGTGGTGTCCCTAATAGGTTTTTGATTGGGACAGTGGAGTCGTATCTCATGTTGGATGAGATTGGTGCAACCTGGTTTGGTGCTAAAAAGATCAGCAGGCATAATTGCTTTCACCTCTGTCTGTTGTTTGGAAGTAAGATGACTCACATCAGGAACTAGTTGTTGACCTGCTGGAGAAGGAAAGAACAGCTCCCGTGGTTCCTCCTCTTCGACCACGGCACGAGCCCAACACTCTAGTGAAGATGCTGGTCGATCACACCATTCTTTCAACAAATTTACATGAAATATCTGATGCTTCTTGCGACGCTCAGGCATGTACAGTTCATAGGTAACTGGGCCCACTTTCCTACTGATCACATACGGTCCCTGCCACTTGGCAAGGAGACTGTTCTCAGATGATGGAAGAAGCAGCAAAACCTTTTGTCCCTCTTGAAAAATCCTCCTACGAGCTGCTTTGTCATAACTCTGCTTCTAACGTTGTTGGACACCAACCAGATGAGTATTGGCCAGCTCTTGGAGCTCCTCAAGCTTATCTCTCATTTTCAGTACATATGAAAGAACATTGCATTGTTTTCTGGGATTTGGAGCCTCCCAAGCCTCTTTCAACACATCAAGGGGACCCCGGACAGCGTGGCCATACAAGAGCTGGAAAGGAGAAAACCTTGTGGAAGCTTGAGGTACCTCTCTGTAGGCAAAGAGCAAGAAAGGAAGCCACTGGTCCCAATCCGCTCCTGTATCTTTCACAAACTTCCTCAACATAGCTTTAAGGGTTTTGTTGAAACGTTCAACAAGGCCATCTGTTTGTGGGTGGTAGGGAGTTGTCTTAATACCTTTGATCCCCAGCAATCTATAGACTTCTCTCATGAAGTTAGATGTAAAGTTGGACCCTTGATCAGTAATGATTTCTTTTGGGATGCCTACCCTCGAGAACATTTGTATTAAGCAGTTGGCAATCTGACGAGCTTTAACCTTTTTTAAGGGGAAAGCCTCGGGATATCTTGTAGCGTAGTCACACACTACCAAAATATACCTGTGCTCTGCACTGCTCCTCTCTAATGGGCCTATGATGTCCATCGCAACACGAGAGAATGGGGTGTCTATGACTGGCATAGGGATCAGGGGAGCCCTGTCACCTTTCCTTCCTGGTGCTGTTAACTGACACTCGGGACAAGACTTGCAAAACTGCACAGTGTCTGTAAACTGCTGTGGCCAGTAAAATCTAGTTGACATACGAGAGAAGGTTTTGGCTTGACCCAGGTGTCCTGCCCAAGGGACTGAGTGAGCTAACTGCAGTACTGTGGATCTTAAACTCTTAGGCACAACCAACTGGTCTCCAACCCTACTGCAGCGATATAATAGCTCACCCTTTAGGAAAAATAGCTCTCTGCCTCTCTCAGTGACCTCTGTTGCGTTTGTGACACTCTTTAAAAACAGGGGAGCTAAAGATGGATCCTCTCTTTGAAGCTGAGCTATTTCACCAGGTATGACTGGTAATTCATTACATTGTGGCACTGGAACTGGTTCAGTGAACTTTGTCCCCCTCAGCTTAACCTGTCGCCTCTGGGCTCTGCTCTTTCTTATGCGACCCTGACTTAATCCTTCAAAATCAGGAACATCACTGTTAGCAAAAGGAAATTCACCCCAACCTAAACCTTCTTCTGCGTGATGCTTATGTTTTGACCTGGTGACTGCTACCATAGACTCAGCTGTAACACTTGGGTTGATTTTCTCTCCCCTGGCTATCAGATCTCGCAAAATTGGAAGATCACGGCCCAACACAACCTGATATGGCAGTTTACTCATAACTCCCACGGAAAGTAAATACAGCTTGCAGTCAATCTGAATATTAGTGTTGGCAATTGGGTAATCCACATCATTACTGTGAACACACCAAACTTTTACCTTGCCACAAAATGTAGCATCCCTAGGAAGACATTCCTGCCTAACCAAGGTACGGCTACTTCCTGAATCCAGAAGAGCCACACATGGCTTTTCCTCAATAAAAACGCATGTGGTGCGCTCATGCTGAGAAGAGGGCGCTGAAAACTCAACTTCATCTTCGACACCCCTTGAAGAAAAGCACATATATGTGTTACTGACAGTCTGACTTGGACAATCTGCCCTAAAGTGACCTGTTTGACCACAAGAGTGACACACTAAAGGCCCACATTGCTTGATTTCCCTAGCCCGACTACTAGAGCAGGGCGATATGGGCAAAAATATTTATCACGATATATATTTGAAAATTTGCGATAACGATATAACTGACGATATAATTTATGCGAGACAAAATACAACTCCACAACATTACTAGCGCAAAAGGACAACCTTCCATTTATTTTCACTTAAACAAGAAGCTGGTTTTTATGTACATTAAAGCTTTATAAAAATGTAACAGTGCAAATGCAAATTCCTTGCTGAAAGTTTAACCAAAAGGCATTTCCAGTAGAAATGGGCTGACACATCCTGAGCATAACCATGTATAATATCCACTGAAGTTAAAAAGAGGCGCTTTGCAACATTAAACTGCCGTGTGCAGTACGTATTTTTTGGACCATAAGGTGCACGGGATTATAAGGCACATTAAGCGAAACAAAGCAGTCAGATAAATCAAACTTTATTCAAGCTTCCTCCACTTCTGTACCATTGATTCATTAATGCTGAATTCTCTGGCAGCTGCTCTATTACCATGTTGTTGCAGTATATTAATGACTAACCTTGTATTGTGGATGGATTATCTCAGTTGTTCTCCTGACTGAAGTTTGGTCCGTTTACAGCATCCTGCCATGCGATTACATTTGTCTCTAACTGTTAAGGAAAATGTTCTAAAACACTTCTTCAGTAAAGACTCAGAGAAGAGAAACACACAGAACTTCTTGCTAGCAAGAGCAGCCTCCAGACTGAGACTCGCACTAAGAAACTGCCCCGGTCTTTATTTATATTTCAGTGAGCGTTTGTTCTTTACATTGGAATGTGGAGGTGTACGTGTGTGTGTGTGTGTGTGTGTGTGTGTGTGTGTGTGTGTGTGTGTGTGTGTGTGTGTGTGTGTGTGTGTGTGTTACTGATCAAAGGGTCATATAACATGAAAGCACAAAAGGAAACATCCTTGGTCAGGAAGAGGGTAATCTCCCTCTCACCCTAGATGGTTCACCCTAGATAACACAGTGAAGAAGTCCAGCAGTTCATCTAGACAAAAAGGCACTTACACTAAAACAGACATAGCTATGTTAAAACAATAAAACAATAAAACAAGGTGCGACCTCTCTCATGCTCCCAGGACGTGGGGGTGAACACCCTAGAATGTTACAGACCTCCTAGGATGAGACATTCTTTCAATATGCCACCAACTATATACTTCTACACACAAATGATTACATGCAGCATTCTACCATATGCAAACTTATATCACTAAAAGATTATACTGACTACTAAATACAATTTTCCATTGACACTAACCATGAGGAACTTTAACGTTAACTTTTATAAGTGGAAAAATGTTAGTGTTCGTCCTCCAGGTTCACTGTTTATGTTATGCTAACATAGCTGTGTCGCTAGCGATCACGTAGCACATCATTATATACCAGCTAGCCCAACTTCAGTAACCCTACAAACGTCACTGCTGTTTAGTTTCCTGTCTTCATTTATGTTGGAAGTGATAGCAGAGCTGTACGTTTGATTTTTTTCAGAAGTCTCTCAGTCAGAACATGCAATATCATGCTTAGGTAACTAGCGAAACTAGCGAGCTAACTTCCGCTAGCTTCCTGCTAACTTCTAACTCCGTTAAATGTAATACATTTTGTTTTCATGGATGCCTTTAAGTTAAACTTCATAGTTACACCTGGTAAAGCAGCAATGCTGATCGTTTTATTAAAGATGAAAGAATTTAGACAGTTTTTAACTCTCAGTGATGCTGCAGTGTTCGTTTGACCTGAAGAGGGGGGTTTAGGACCCAGATTACTCCCAGATTTAAGAGCATCTTAGTCCGACAAATACGACAATAACGACGGCCGCTTGCATGTTCTGCAAAAAAATGTGCGTTGTGTTATGACCCGGGTCATTACTTGCAGTACGGTGTTGTTATTGTTTGTATTTGTATTCAGTGACGCTTGTTATGCAAGTTTCCAGGTGGAGGCCGCCCATTGGTGGAGGAAGGAACGAGGCCAGTTACAAAAGGGGTTGGACTGGGCCGGCGAGAAGACTTCCTGGTTTCCCGTGAGCTGTGTGTCTGGGGACCGTCGTGGCGTGTGACTGCGCGGGGCTGCAATATAAATGTTGAGAAAGGGTTGTACCTGGGCCTGGTAGCTGTAGGGGTTCTAGAGTTTTGCCTGAGGTGGGGGGCGTTCTCCCCCGCTCTCGCGGCGCAGCCCTACGGTGGCCGCTGGGGACCGCCGATGTTTTTATTGTCATGAGCTCGGTCATCTCGTTGCTTCTTGTCCCGTGCTGAGGGCGAAGGAGGTGGCGCGGACCAACATTTCGCCCGGGGGGGGGGGCGTGCAGTGTTGTTCTGCGGTACCCCGCCCTGGATTAATGCCGGTTGGCGTCGTGCCGCGGGGGATAGATGAGGTGTTTTGACCATTTGTTTCGACGGGGTTTTTATCGTTGTCTGGTGATGCGGGGGACTGGGTTCCGATCACCATCTTGAGGGATATGGGGGCGAAGCATTCTGTGGCGCGGCGTGGAGTCCTGCCTTTTTCTCAGCAGTCGTATTGTGGCTCTGATTTGCTGGTGTGGGGAATCAAGATGAGTATTTTACGCATGCCACTCCATACGGTTACTTTGACCTCGTCCTTTGTATCGGGCGCTGTGCGGGTGGGGGTTCGAGATCAGCTACCAATTAAGGGCATTGATCTTATTTTGGGAAATGACTTGGCCGGGGGAAAAGTGTTTCCGGCTACTCCGGAAGTTACTGAGTGTCCTACTTCGGATCGTTTATGCCAATTCCCGTCGGAGCTGGGCGACTCCACAGTTTTTCTGGCATGTGTGGTTACTCGTGCTCAAGCTCGTCGCTTGGGTGGCGTGGTGGACATATCCGAAATGTTTCCGGACGGTTCTGAGCCGCATGTTAGTTCTGTTCCGGGGGTAGATGGTGAGACGGCGAAGGTTTTTAGTGTGGTGTCGGAGGATTTGTGCCTGGCGGTAAACAGGGAGCAGCTCATTGCGGCTCAACAGGCTGATGATACGTTGTCTGCCTGTCGAGCTGCTGCCCTGCAGCCAGGGGCGTTGCCTGGTCCTGCATCTTATGAAGTTGACCACGGGGTTCTGTTACGCAATTGGGCTCCGGTGGGTGGGGTGGGGGGTGAGGTGGTCACTCAGGTGGTGGTGCCGACGGAGTACCGACCCCAGGTTTTGAGTCTGGCCCATGAGCATCATCTGTCGGGCCACCTGGGGATTAAAAAAACATATGACCGAGTGCTTCGTTATTTTTTTTGGCCGGGGCTTAAGTCTGATGTGGCGTGTTATTGTCAGTCCTGCCATGTGTGCCAGGTGTCGGGTAAGCCCAATCAGGTTATTCCACCCGCCCCGTTACATCCAATTCCTGCAATAGGGGAGCCCTTCGAGCATGTTATTGTGGACTGTGTAGGGCCTTTACCGAAAACTAAGGCGGGTTACCATAATGTGTGCGGCCACACGGTTTCCAGAAGCTATTCCCCTGCGATCGCTTAGGGCTAAGGCCGTGGTGAAAGCCCTAGTGCAGTTCTTTTCTACATTTGGGTTACCGAAGTACATTCAGACCGATCAGGGCTCTAATTTCCTGTCGGGGGTTTTTGCTCAGGTGATGTCTGAGTTGTCGGTTAAGCACCGGGTGTCTAGTGCTTATCACCCAGAAACGCAGGGGCCATTGGAGCGATTCCATCAGACCCTGAAGGCCATGTTGCGGAAGTACTGCTTTGAAACTGATTCCGAATGGGATGTGGGCCTGCCGTTATTGCTGTTTGCCATTCGAGAGACCACACAAGAGTCCCTGGGTTTTAGCCCGGCGGAGTTGGTTTTTGGGCACACCGTGCGTGGACCCCTACGTCTGCTCCAGGAGGGGTGGCTCGCGCAGCCAGACCGTCGTGGCGTGTGACTGCGCGGGGCTGCAATATAAATGTTGAGAAAGGGTTGTACCTGGGCCTGGTAGCTGTAGGGTTGGGAAGCCGTTTTCTTTCATTCCCCTCTTTTCTCCTGTTTCGGGTAGGGAGACAGGTTAGAGAATTGTGTTTTGTTTTGAATCGTGGGAGGTAAGTTAGCTCTGTTTTCCTTTCTAGTGTGTTTTGTTTGTTGTTTTGGCATTGCCCACCCTGAAGCTCGCTACCTGTTCAGTCAATAAATTAACTAATCCTCGTCAATCTGCCACGGTGTGATTTATTTTGTCGTTACTATGTATAGGGTTTACCTTTTTGTTGTGTTGCACCCCGGCCTTGGGCCGGTGTGTAACAGTTGTCGTGTATCTGACGGACAAACACCAAACCAGTTCCACATCACTGAAGTTGCACCATTTTTACAAACCAATTCTGGTTCATCTGTTTCACTCAACAATTGGCCATGTGCGTATGAAAACAAAGGCACTGCGCATGCGCGTTTTACTCATATTCTATCGCGATATTTCATTTTCCTATCATTGCCTAACATTATACCGGTATTACCGTGAACGGTATAATATGGCCCAGCCCTACCGACTACTAGTGGAATTATGGGGGCCCTGCCTGAAATTCCTAGTTTTTTGACTGTTACCACTCTCTGTCCTACCTGCTATTACAGGGGCTAATTGTTTGGGACTTGCATAGTTCTTTAGTGGCCGACGGGCTGCAAGAAAAGCGTCAGCCAGCTCTGCTGCTTGCTTAGACGTGGTTGGGTTATGCTCCTTTATCCACGTGCGCAGTTCAGGATTGAGAACTCTCAGGAACTGCTCTAAAACAATGACATCACCAATTTCATCTTTGGACTTTTCTCTTGGAACTATCCACTTATCATACAGTTCTTTCAAGCGTGTCCTTAACTCTTTAGGTGTCTCGCCATCGCCCAACATAGTGGAGCGAAATCGGAGTCTGTAAGTCTCCGCACATATTTCAAACTTTTAAAGAACAGCTTTCTTCACCTTTATATAGTCCATAATCTCATCAATGTCCATGGCTACAAAAGCAGCCCGTGCCTTACCAGTGAGAAGTGGAGCAAGATGTAATGCCCAATCCTCGTGTGACCACTGGCACCCGCTTGCGATCCTCTCAAAAGTTGTTAGGTAATACTCAATGTCTTCATCCTCGTTATAAGGCTGCATTTTAGGCCCTTTCCAAGCTGGTGGTCTTGTTAAGGAGGCAGACTGAGATGCTGTTGCGGCCTCCATGACGTTAGATTGTAACTGAGGCATTGCTGGATGCTCCGCAGTAGGCCTCAAACGTGTCTCTGTATCTGCTGTTGCACCTTCCACCAACAGCTGGTGCTCTCGACGTTCTGATTGCACTTCCTGCTGGAGCTGAGTGAACTGGTGCTGAATTTTCCGCCAGCGATCTTCCTGCCGCTGCTTCTCCAGTTCCCATTGGGCCTCTCTGTCACTTTGTTGCCTCATAAAACCACGCAGGAGGTTTGAAAGTTCAGCAAGGTTATGCAGTTCAGTACCTTGCTCTTGCTCTGCTTCCTCTAGCTGATTGAGCACTGGAGGCTCCTCACTTGCAGAGCCCATTGGCACTTGGTGCTTTTTTGGTCTGGCCCCTTTCTGCATTGCTGCTACCTACTGGCCTGGAGCCACTGCTGCCACCATTTGTGAAGTAGTCAGACTCGAACATCAAGGAAGGTGGTAGGGAAGCAGACTATGCAGACATTTTAGGTTTCCAAGGTGAGCAATTTATTTACAGTGAACTTAATTTAATGTATAACTTAACAAAACTTCCCCCAAATCAATTCAGTTAACAAAACTCAACATAACATGGCTCTGGTGACACAGCTCACCTCTCCTCCCTCCTGCATCTGGTAGAGACTGGCTTTAAATAGGGCCATCAATTTCCCTCCAATTGCCCAGCCAGTACCACTCACTCAACTGAGGGATCTAAAACTCTACTCAGGTTATCTAAAAACACAAAACCTCAACACACTTCTAATATGCACATTTACACAACTAAATGGCAGTATTAACAAAAGGAAAAAACATTCAACAAATCCCTTTAAACCTTAACACAAACAAAAGGAAGCATCTCTCTGGAAAAAGAAACCCCTCCACTTGGTTTGACCTGATGATGTGACATGATCAGGACTTTAAAATGAGGAAATGCCAGGCGGGCGTTTCCCCACACCTGACCCTCATGATGACTGAAAAGACATACAAAGTAAGTATGAACAAATGACTAAGGCTACGTTCACACTGCAGGCGAAAGCGCATCAAATCTGATTTTTTTTGACCCTATGCGACCCATATCCGATCATGGTATGACAGTGTGACCGGCACAAATCCGATATTTTCAAATCTGATCTGGGTCACTTTCGTATGTGGTACTGAATCCGATACATATCCAATGTTTTAGAAAGCGACTGCTGTTTGAACGGTCAGGTCGCATTAAATCCATCTTTTACGTCACTGACACAAGACAGACGCCAATTATCAGCGCCAGAGAAGCGCCAGAGAAGACATCGCGAACGCTTCTCTGGCCATCCCGTGTAGATATCAGTGAAACTGTTGGGAAGACAATGTTGGAGAAACGTGAACATTTTATTTGTACTGTATAATCTGCAGATTCTGACAGAAATCTGCAACTATCCTTTGAAGCACCGCTCCTCTCTAAAACAGCAATAAGGATCATTATTAGGTTATTTACATTATTATGTAAATAACAAAATAACTTAAAGCAAAAATTGGGAAATGTAAAGTCCGAACTCTTTATATTAAAGGCCATCTATCAAACAATACTGTTTGCTCTGGGTCTAAACAGAGCGCGTTGTGTGTGAAGTCTTCTTTTGCGCATGCGGGCCGCTTTGAGCGTTCACACTAGAGCGCGTTTGCTGTCGCATTTTATTTGTAGTGTGAACACGCAGACAAAAAAATCGGATTTGATCAAAAAATCGGAATTGAGCATTAAGACCTGCAGTGTGAACGTAGCCTTAATCTGTAACATAATAAAGTATAAAGAAACATAACTTAGTATTTGTCTTAATTTGTAGAATGTTTGATTTGCCGGCAACAAAACGCTTACACAAACAAACCCGGGATAGTGAGTGAAGCAATGTTACTTGACAAATAGCAAATCATAGCAAATACATAGAAACAGAATAATGTGTACAATGTGCAAAAAAAAAAAGGTAAACACAAATGGCACAAATGGAGAGAATTACAACTGCTTCTCCACTTTGTCACAAGCTGCTGACCAAAAAAGAATCCAGACGAGAGTAAGAGTGATGGACATGTGAGAAAAAAGTATATTCCTTACTGGTGTGGTGAAGGGAGCACCATGCATCGCAAAGACCAAAGTCGCTCATATACTGTTTGATTATATTTGTGGACTGCCAATTACGCTGAGTTCCTGCTGTATTGAGCCTATCAATTTCTTCATTTAGTCCAAGGTTGAGGTCGCCTCCAAGAACAAGTGTGCCACCTAAGTGTTCAGAGAGTGCACTGAAAAAAACGTGAAAGAATGAGGGATCATCAACATTTGGACCATATACACTTGCAATACATAGCTTTTTATCAAGTATAGATAGTTTAATGATTAAGAATCTGCCCTCTGGATCTATAACTGTATCGAGTACTGTGAAATTAATATTTTTATGTATTAAAATTGCTACTCCCCTTTGTCTAGAATTATAACAAGCTGAGAACACATTAGGAAACTCAGGTGTTTTAAGTTCATTCAAACCTCTAAGAGGTCTGTGGGTCTCTTGTAAAAGGACAACGTCTGCCTGTAGTTTTTTGAGTTGGTTAAATATTTTTAACCTCTTTTCTCTGGAGCCTGCTCCATTTATATTCCATGTAACGAACCTCAGTACACCCATAGATGTTTGTGTATAACTAGGGATGTATGCTGTGTGGGTCGCTTAGACAGGTGGAGAGAATACATCACTTGTTCATAAATAAAGAGAAGGAGAGAGAGAAAAAAATGTGTGGCGAGATGCTCCTTGAGTCTGACTATGTGTGTGCATATTTACTAATATGAGTAGGCTTGGCTTAAGTGTGTGTATCCTATACGACTGTGTGTGCTGTCTGACTGATGTAAATGTGCTGCCGTTGAGCGCATGACTGTGCGTGATTGTGCTGTGCGTATGTGTCGAAATAAAGGATGATATTTGTGGATGAGTGTCGAAGCAGGTGATCGAAGCAGTGAAAGAAATAAAGAAAGAAACCAAGGACAAGGGTGAGCAGCATAAAAACAAGAGGGGGAAAAGAGAGGGAAAAAAACGAGAAGAAAAAAACCCAAAACGTAAACATTCCAATTAAATCACTGACGGAGAGTGACGGTGTTAATTCTGCTATGAAATCACACTTTAAGATGCGATTTGATACCGGTAAGTTAAACAGATATTAATGCAAGTTAGTGTGAGTGGATAGGGAAAGGGTGTAGCTGATTCTTATCTGGTGTGAGGTTAATACAGCCACGGAGTGATGTTGGGGTCGCGGTGGAGCTGTCCATCCACGTAGGGCCGGTCCACAACGATGACAGCGCGGGAGTCCTTCTGGATGAAGCCGCGTCGGATTGGGAAGAGGACCCTGCGTCGTTCCAAGATCTCTTTAGAGATCGTTGGAACGACCGGTCACGGACTTCAGCGTGACCGGTCGTTCACGCTGAAGTCCGTTCCTTTTAATTCCCTGCCGCGGCTTTTCACATGTTGCTTTTGTTTCAAGTGGCCGAATTTTGCCACATAGGACGTGGTCTCCCGGCCGTAGCCCGAATGGGGCCGAGGCGATGCACCCCATCGAAGACACCTGAAGCTGTCCTCCGGCAGCTTCAGGTGGGTTTTGATGAAGCTTTTTACCGTGGTCTCCGCGTCCTCTCCAGCGGCTTCTGGAATACCAGAAAATACCAGATTATCACGCATGCTACGAGCTTGTAGATCAATTACTGTTTCATTTATTTTTTTATTTTCTCTATTGAGCTGGGTAACATTTTCTGTGAGACATTTCACCGACTCCCTTAGCGTGGCATTTTCAGCAGCAAGCGTTTCCACTTGCTGCTGGCTGAACACCAGGGATTCTCGCAAGCATTTAAATTCCCGGTGAAGAATCTCCACCAAGGACAGCCTTGCGTCGAAACTGGACAATCGCTTGTCGATCGACTCCAGTATGTCGGCAATATCTTTGCCGGCTGGCGATGTTGTCCCGGGGGAAACTAGTATTAAAATACATCGAGTCTGTTGTTTTCCAGGTTTTACGCTTTATTGCGTCGACTGCAGATCAGTGACAAGTAGTGTACAGAACGAAGCTGGGCAAGTGGCTCCTCCTACTTTGCTCGCTCCCGTAGATGGGGAAACAACTTTTGCCAGGGGTAACTACTTTGGCACAACACCGCTACGCTGCTCCATGTCTCTCCTGCTGCCCTACGTCCAGCCATACACGTCCCCTTCTCTGACCTGCCAGACCCTCCGTTGGCCGCTGCCAACAAGGGAGGCCCGATTGATTCCTGTCCCCTGTGCCCTCCAGGTGCATCTAATTGAGGAAGCAAGGGGACGGAGACTCTCCGGGAGAAGTCCCAATAAATACAATAAAAGCATGCAACACTAAAATACACTCAACATTAAAACAAAAAGCATGCAACCACTCGATAATAAAAAATCCTTCCCCGGATGACATTTGCATAGCTTTACGATGTAACCCTGGAGACAGAGTCGATCACATTAGCTAGCGGTGCATGTTTACTACAGTGAATGAGGTGATTGTGTGCACAGTGTCCACACGCTGCACAAGGTATTGTTTTATATTTATATATATTTACCTTCTGTTGACCATCACCTCAGCTTCCGCATTACACTTTCAGCCTACAAATGTACACTGTCTAAATATGAACACATTCAAAAAATAAAGTTGCTTACAACATTCATGTCTCAGAAATAAAGCACAGCTGTTCATGTTTGTCATTAGTTTTATTTGTATGAAAATTATGAACTTCACATTGTGTATCTATTTAAAGAACATTTGATAAGTCTGATTTACTCCTTTGCCTTATGAGAGCTGGAATAAATATATATCCTGACGATTACAGTTGAGCAACCTTCAGCTAAATCTTCAAACAGTAGAGACAGGAAATGGGATCAGATTAATCTTTGCTTAGTCAAAAGCAGATACCTCCTTGTTCAGTTTTCAATTTTTAATAACAAACTGTAACATGCACTAATATTATACATCTCACAACAACAATACATTTTTCAAACTTTTTGATCGTTGCAGTGAACAGACATGTTGCTTTTAAAATCACATGCAGTGTGTGACCATGATTGGCACACCGTTCACTGAGACCACGAATGCCACTTCGTTGAAGCATTCTTCTTCTTGCCATCAAAATGGAAGCAGAAAGAGCGCAAGCTGCTTTGATCTACTGAAAGGAAAAAGCAGAACATCTGAGCTGAAACCAGTCAGCTGAAATCATTAAGATAGAAACAATAATTCAATAATTCAGGCAGCGTAGCCTACTCGGTGCTGTGCGGAAGGTTAGGGGGGTTTTTTTCGCTGTAAAAAGACGTTTTCTTCGAACGGCGGACGCTAATGTTTTTGTCACGTTTTACGGAATCAAACTCAAAGTAAGGTCAGTACTTCCATGCTTTAAACGCTGCATGATCATCCTCTCTCCCACAGTCGATATATTATCCATTGTTGATCTGCACACAGCTGTTGCCACGAACGTCGCACTCGCTTACGTCATTGTCATGAGACACTCTCGCAAAATCACGGTTTTAGTAGCGCAGTAACAGTAATCTAATTACCTTTTTTTGCAATAGTAATCCCTTACTTTACTTGTGACTTGAAAAAAATAATCGGATTACTGTAACGCGTTACTGCCCATCTCTGGTCATGACAGAAGCTAATATTTCTGTCATAACAGCCTCGCTTCTGTCACTCTGCCCCAGGGCAGCTGTGGCTACAACTGTAGCTGCCTCCACCAGTGTGTGAATGTGAGAGTGAATGAATAATGGAATTGTAAAGCGCTTTGGGTGCCTTGAAAAGCGCTATATAAATCCAATCCATTATAACATCGTTTAAACCAGTGGTTCTCAAACTTTTCACAGTGAGTGCCACCTCATGAAATATCTGGGTTTTGAATTACCTGTCATGAAACGCTGAATGCAGGCAGGAGAGAGACCCAAACGCAAACTCACCAGAACAGGGACTTAACTCAAAATCTAGCTTTATTAACAGAATGGGGGGAAAGGCAAATACAAATACAAACAGTATGAAGCTAAACTAGGAAAGCTAAACTCACTGGGAAGACATGGGGAAGGTCATACAGCTAAGAGGGAGGACGAGACTCTTGTGTCCACATACTGTTGCATTTGTTCTGTAGATGCATTTACCAGAAACTCTATAGAGGACGGGAATGAGTATGTTGTTGTTGTGGTATTTGGGAAGAAGAAAAAATAATAAAAAAGGAGTTATCTCCAGTGATCCTCTGTTCCTACCTGCGTGTGTGTGTGTGTGTGTGTGTGTAATGCCTGCTGAGCCAACACCACACAGCAGCGACACAGAACTAAGGGAGACACGGACATAAATACACAGAAGGATAACGAGGGACGTGGGAGCACACAGGGAACACAGCTGATACTAATAATTATAACAAGACAGGGCAGGATCAAAAAAACGTGATGTACACTGACGGGAGACTATCACAGTTAAACAGGAAGTACACAGAGACGCAGACAGGAGGGAGAGAGAAAACACAGGAGAAATGAGACATGGAAACTCTCAGATATATGGAGAGGGACACGGGGTAAATACACGAGGAGAAAGCAAATAAACTAACTGAATAACCTAGGAACCAGCTCAGTGACCCCTGGGCGGGTCTCCACGACATGGCTATCTTCGGTAATTGTTCCGGATGTTGGCAAAGAACGTGACCGGCGAAACAAAATCGTAGCTCTAATGTGATTGTTAAGTGATGACGTGAGGAATCCTACTTCCGGGCCTAAAGTAGTCTGCGTTTAATATGGCTTTTGTGTTATTAACATGCTTAATGTTATGTATTTTCTTCTATTTAATCTCAAAAAGCTCCTAAAACAGTCAGTGATCACTGTTGACCTCCCTCGGCTTTTATTACCGCTAATCATTTATTTAAGCTCAGTTTTTAAAACCTTAGAATGTAACTACAGCCCATCCCATGCAGCAGTATATGAATGACTAACCTCGTATTGTAGATGGATTATCTCAGTTGTTCTCCTGGCTGAAGTTTGGTCCTTTTACAGCATCCTGCCATGCGATTACATTTGTTCCTGACCACCGAGAACACTCACGTTAACTTTTATCGAGTAGAAAAAAAGTTAGCTTGTTTATATTATGCTAACATAGCTGTGTCGCTAGCGGTCACGTAGCACATCATTATATACCAGCTAGCCCAACTTCAGTAACCCTACAAACGTCACTGCTGTTTAGTTTTCTGTCTTCATTTATGCTGGAAGTGATAACAGAGCTGTACGTTTTAATTTGTTTCCAAAACCCAGCAGTCAGGACATGCTATATTGTATTTAGATAGAAGCTAGCGAGCTAACTCCCTGCTAACTTCTAACTCCGTTAAATGTCATAAATTCCTTTTTCATGGATGCCTGGATGTTAAACTCAATTGTCACACCTGGTAGAGCAGAACGCTGATCATTTTATTAAAGATGAAAGACTTTAGACAGTTTTTCAACTCTCAGTAATGCCATAGTGATCGTTTGATATATGGACCTGCAGCGGAGTTTAGGTCCAGACGCGGCTAGTGACGTCAGACTGAACAACCGGATACCACATCGGCTAGTGGTCATGAGGTGGTGCGCTGAAGGACCTTCCTGTTGATGTCGAGCGAGTCCAAAATCCCATTATTTGTACGGACGCAGCAGCTTGACTCGTGGTAGATGTTTCTCAGGGCTTGTTTAATCTGAACAAGCCTTTAAGGTCACATAATATGGAACGCCAGGACTGCCATAATGAATTAATTAAATACACCATTAAATAATTAATTAAATGTGGCAATAATTAATTAACTCATTCACTGCCAGCCATTGGCACTGAATGAGTTAAACCCATTGACTCATTCACTGCCATTGACGGCTATAGACGTCAATGGCAGTGAATGAGTTAAAATGTGAAATACATAAATAATTAATTAAATGTGTCAATAATTAATTAATTACATGTGTCATAACTATTTATTTAATTAATTAATTCCAATTTTAATTAATCTGAATCAGAATCAGAATCGTGTTTATTGGCCAAGTATATGTGCAGACACATACAGGGAATTTGGTTCCGGTAGATGGTGGCTCTCAAGCACAGTAATGTAAATCACACACACACACATACGTGTCTATATACACATTACACATACGTACACAAAGCTGTGTAAATCAACTATAAATAACGAATCTAAACTTATATACATAAAATACAGAAATGAATGAGGTGAAATGAATACTACAAAATGTACATAAGGTGCAGCTGCAGTCTGGCAGTGGGAGCAGTGTGACAGGTCAACTGTTAAGAAGGGAGATGGCGAGGGGAAAGAAACTGTTCCTGTGTCGGGTGGTCCTGGTCTGCGGGCTTCTGTACCGTCTGCCAGAGGGCAGCAGATCAAAAAGTCTGTGTCCAGGGTGTGAGGGGTCTGTGATGATTTTCCCTGCCCGTTTCCTGGTTCTTGAGAGGTACAGATCCTGGATGGAGGGCAGGCCGATGATCCTTTCTGCTGCCCGTACAGTCCGCTCCAGTCTGCTCCTGTCCTGTTTAGTGGCTGCTCCATACCAGACTGTGATGGAGGAGCACAGGACAGACTCAATGACCGCAGTGTAGAACTGGATCAGCAGCTCCTGTGGAAGACTGTACTTCCCCAGTTGTCTCAGGAAGTACATCCTCTGCTGGGTCTTTTTGAGGATGGAGTTGATGTTGGTCTCCCACTTCAGGTCCTGGGAGATGGTTGTACCCAGGAACTCGAAGATCTTCACAGTTGACACAGGGCTGTCTGATATGGTGAGGAGGAGCAGAGTTGAGGGATGTCTCCTGAAGTCCACTGTCATCTCTACAGTCTTAAGAGTGTTCAGCTCCAGATTGTGCTGACTGCACCAGAGTACCAGCCGCTCAACTTCCTGCCGGTATGCAGACTCATCACCATCTTGAATGAGGCCAATGACAGTGGTGTCATCTGCAAACTTTAGGAGTTTGACAGCCGAGTTCTTGGAGGTGCAGTCGTTAGTGTAGAGGGAGAACAGTAGTGGTGAGAGGACACATCCTTGAGGGGCACCAATACTGAGGGACCGGGTTTCAGAGGTGATCTCCCCCAGCCTCACTTGTTGCTTTCTGTCTGTCAGGAAGCTGGTGATCCACTGACAGGTAGCTGGTGACACGCTGAGCTGGGAGAGTTTGGAGGAAAGAAGTTCAGGCACAATGGTGTTAAAAGCCGAACTAAAGTCCACAAACAGGACCCTGGCATACTGTAAGTTCCCGGGTGGTCAAGGTGTTGCAGAATGTAATGCAGCCCCATGTTCACTGCATCATCCACCGACCTGTTTGCCCGGTAGGCAAACTGCAGAGGGTCCAGCTGGTGGCCTGTAATGTCTTTCAGATGGGCTAACACCAGTCGTTCGAAGGATTTCATGACCACAGACGTCAAGGCGACAGGTCTGTAGTCATTCAGTCCTGTGATGGTGGGTTTCTTGGGAACAGGGATGATGGTGGAGCGTTTGAAGCAGGAGGGAACTTCACACAGCTCCAGGGATCTGTTGAAGATGCGAGTAAAGATGGGAGCCAGCTGTTCAGCACAGGTTTTGAGGCAGGAGGGTGAGACGCCGTCTGGTCCGGGGAAGAAAAGTGCGAGAGAGCGCAGTACCGAGGCTGTCATCCGCGGCGCCATCTTGAAAAATAATTATTGCCATATTTAATTAAGTATTTAATGGTGTATTTAATTAATTCATTATGGCAGTCCTGGCGTTCCATAACTTAAAGGCTTGTTCAGTTAATGATCACTGTCAGCCTCTCTTGGTTTTTATTACCACTGTTCAATTTAAAGCTCAGTTTTTAAAACCTTACGATGTAACTACAGCCCAGCCCATGCAGCAGTATATGAATGACTAACCTTCTATTGTGGATGTGTAACGGAGTTAAAAATACCTCTGAAAAACATGCACTTACCTGTTCTTAATTATTATTTTAAGTGTGAATTTTATCATTTTTTTATTGTATTTTATTTTGAAAACCCAGAAACCGGATCTCACCCTAGCATTTAGAAGCTGCTAAGGCTTCTGCTCCTCACAGCGCGCGTTTTCACTGTGAGGGTAAGTTCTGTAATGAAAGGCTCTGGCATTTTTATGGTTTCTGGTGTGAATGTTGTTACATAAGTTGTACATGTCGATGTATATAGGTTCATACTGATGTTAGAAAGTTTCTGTGTAACCGAAACAAAGGCTGGTTGCTGTTAAACAGTGTTTCTGCCGTATTTATGCTCTTTGGCAGTAAGCTTTTGTCAGCTCCCTAGTGGTTGCTGCGCATTTCAGGAAATGTGTTTGGATTTACTGTTTTTCTGTGCTTTTTGTGATGTTGTTTTACATTGTAGGAGCTACAATTGCTGGTACCATCAGAAGACACCTGTTGAGTGTGTTTTATGTCTTCTGCAGGAATAAACTGTGAAAAGCCAACCTTTCTGAGCGTCTGTGATTTTTGAAGAGCTGGAAGTGTTACAGATGGATTATCTCAGTTGTTCTCCTGACTGAAGTTTGGTCCGTTTACAGCATCCTGCCATGCTAGGGGTTTGTCTCTAACCATCAGGAACCCTCATCAAGTGGAAAAAAGTTAGCATTCATCCTCCAAATTCACTGTTTATGTTATGCTGGCATAGCTGTGTAGCTAGCCAACCATGTAGGACATCATTATATACAAGCTAGCCCAACTTCAGTAACCCTACAAAAGTCACTGCTGTTTAGTTTTCTGTCTTTGTTTATGTCGGAAGTGATAGCAGAGCTAGTGAAATACACCTCTCTCAAGGCTACTCCCTCTCCGATGCAGAGCGGGCCTAGAATCCTCTCTCTCTCAGCCCTGGGTGATGCTCTCGAGCTCATGGAGAGCATGCTGTTCTTGCTAGGAACGGATGACGGGGGATTCCTCTTCACTGATGTTTTCTTTCAACAGTTGCCAGCTCCAGTGCGAGCTGGCCTCGCCAACTCCCCACTGCTGGCCGCGAAGGACTACCGCTCACTCACAGAAGAAGCGTATCGCATTCTCCTGGCTACCAGGAGCTTCAGGATCCAGGCGATAGTTCCCGACTCACTGATGGCATCTCCCGTGCCCCCGCCTATTCTCCCGGGCTCCTCCAACTCATTGATGGTGGCTGGAATCGCGCGTGACAGCACCGTGCCGCCTTTGCAGTTTTAAGGGAAACGAGCCCGCCAGCATTTTATAGCGGCTGCGACCGCTGACAATAAGGAAAGGCTGCTCTTCATAGAGGACACACTCTGGGAGACGTTTTCTGGTTGACTCCGGCACTCGTTGTATTACTAACATCGCTTACTTTTAATAGTCATTCTACGAATGCTGTCCGTTTAAATGGTCTTACCTGTAAACTCTGCGGTATTCACCAGATTCCAGCGAGAGTGGATTCTGGAGTACTTCCCATGCTCCTGTTAGTGATCATCCATCTGGATGGATGATAACAACCTTCTGAACAGTTTATTATCATCCATCTGGATGGATGATAACAACCTTCTGAACAGTTTAGGAGGTAGAGAAGGTCAATCCTGGCCCATATCTATGGGACTGATTTCTGCTAATAACGTCCACTGTATGGACTGATAACATCCGAAGCGGGTGTACCCCTCACAATATGGGCATTTTTAGGGTCCTCCATGAACAGCCAGAGACTCATTAAAGCTTAGAGAAGTGACCAGAAGGCTGACTGGGCTAACAGGCTAAGAGACTGTGAAAGGTATATTCAACTTGAAGAGCTGCACTTTGTAGTTATTTTTCCTTTGTCATGACTAAGAATGAACTAATATACACTCATTGGACACTTCATTAGTTACATCTTGGTTGTACCATGTTGGACCCCTTTTTGCCTTCAGATCTGTGCTTGTGGCACAGATTCAACAAAGTATTACAGAGTGTCATAGAGTTATAGAAGATTTGTTGGCTCCAAATCCATGATGTGAATTTGCTGTTCTACCACATCCCAAAAGTGCTTTTTTAAATTTAGATCTGGTGACTGGAGGCCATTTGAGTACAGTGAACTGTGAACGGTGAACAATCCCCAACAATCAGACAATCCTGTTGAGCAAGCACTTGGCAAATGTGGGAGGGAAAAACCCTTTTCAACAGGAAGAAGCTTCTAGCAGACCCAGGTTCGGGGAGGGACAGCCATCTACTACAACCAATTGGAGGTGAGGTGAAGGGAAGCCCCACTCCTTCGTGTCTGCTTGCTGTGGAGGCTTTTTAAATTATTTTATCCGGAAATATTTCAAGAAAATATTTTCAGGCTTAACGCACACACACACACACACACACACACACACACACACACACACACACACACACACACACACACACACACACAGAAATAATTAGAAAACATGCAACAAAGAATACCGCCAATAGAGGCCGGTATTTTTTGCTTTATGGGTTAAAAAAGCTCCATAATATCAATTATGAAGGATCAGAACTTGTTAATAATCATTCCTAAACACAGATATATGTGATATGTTTTAAATGTGCAGAAATCCTTTTACATGCACAGAATTGTTGCTTGCTGAAACACATCTAAAATGTTAAAGTTTAGAAGCAAATTAAAATATATATACAGTTCCCTTCAAAGCTGATAGTTAAGGTTGTGGTTGTTTGTGTATATAGTGATGATAATATGAATCTGTGACACATCCACTTGAAGCCGGTTTACTCCTACTTTCTAATACTTTTTTTTTTTTTGGTTTATTAATAATTACCACTTTCTGTCTATTTTCTTCGGGACTTTACCAGTTCGAGAAGTTGACATAATGATAGTATGCTGTTACACAACAGTCCACACACACACCGTGCTCCAGAGGTGTAGGTCCTGCAGCTGGTTGGCTGAGCCCTCCACTGACAGATGAGGATAATCATTGCTTGATAGCAAACGGCTCTTCCTTGAGGAAATATTCAAATATCTGAAGAAAACAGGACAGGAAGCGGGGGAAGACAGCTGAGGAGAAAGTTCACTTTCTGTCCGATCCTCACCGCTGAATGAAAGTGCGCAATGGCGGGCAAAGGGAGTGTTTGCTCGGCCGGAGAGAGCCAGCTTCAGGACTTCTTAGAATCGGACTCTGACCCGGAGGGGGAACCCGCTCGGGTGGCCGGCACCGGGCCGTCGCCCGAAGCTTTCCCCCGCACTCAGGTGATCCACAGCGGACACTTCATGGTATCCTCGCCCCACAGCGACTCTGCGGCGCGGAGGAGGAAGAGTGGAGGGTCTCTGAGGTACGACTTTGACACGGTGAACAGAACGGGGTGTCAAACGTACCGCTACGGTCCACTCAGCTCCGGGAGCCTAAGCATCGACCCCACTCTGACCCGCCTGTTCGAGTGCATGTCACTGGCCTACAGGTGGGTCCCTGCTGCGTGCAGTAGGGGGAAAGAATGAAGTCGGGGTTTTAATCAGCATTTTTATTTTCAGCTTTCTGCTTGTTCAGTTCAGCTAAACCATGTGGAAGAAAATATCTCCAAAGAATGTGAAAGTGTCTCATTCTGAGCTGACATTTAAAGCAGCGATATGCACAGGGTCAGTCTCTGTTTTAAAATAAGAGTATTGTAAATTAACCGAAGCTCACTAAACGAACTAAACTAAACCATATTTTAAAATATATTTTTTAATATATATATTTATATTTGTCTTAATAGAATTCCCTTCAAAGCTGATAGTTAATGCTGTGGTTGTTTGTGTATATGTGTTGTCAGTCTGTTGCATAACCAGTTTGGAAATTTTCACCAAAAAAAAGTGGACTTTGATTCTAGTTGGCAGGACTGGACAAAGGACAGTGTGACTGATGCAAAGGAAAGAAACTCCTGACACGATGCCCTAGAAATTTGTTTTTCTGTTTGAGAGCAGCCATTTGTTACAAGATGTCACAAATAGCTCCTGCATATAGCAGGAGCTATTTGCAACTATAGCAGAGGAAGCCGCCGCACTTAAAACAAACCAAATACCAAAGAAACCTCCCTATACTCTCTAAACATGCTTACGTTTCAGTAACATCAGACTACACATTGATTTTTCATTTACTTAAAAAATGAGGACCACTTTCTTTGAAACCGTGTTTATAAGAGCTTTCATCAACCCTTGGCCCAAAGAAGACTTTTTTTTTCTTTCTTTTTTTTTTAAAATCTGCTGTCACTGGGTGGAAAATTGCATTTGTTTATAGATCTAGTTTCACAAATTGTGGCACTGTTTCAGGATTCATTGTGCAACTATTATCAAACACAAAAAAAATAGATTTAAAACAAGTACTTTTATTATATATTTATATATATTTTCCAAGACTATGACATGGCCTCTTATTCCGCACAGATTGCTGCTCTGCTTTCCGCTATTTATCATTAACCAGACTGATGTAAAGTGGTTCCTCTGCTGATTGCTCTTTGTTTTTTCGCAATAGGCTGTCTCTGCTGTTCGGGCTGAATAATACGCAGCCATGTCAGTCCATTAAAAGCATGTTGAGAATGATTTCCCCAGGCTTCCTAGCAACTCCTTGAGCACCTCACATTAGGAGCTCTATTCTCAGCAGGCAGAGAAACAGTGAGGGAGGGGGGGGGGGAAAGCACATAAAGCCGGGTTGTATACCGGGGAATAAGTTGATTGGCTACTATTAGTCAAAATCAGGGCAGGTTTGAGGCAGTGTTCCTATTGTTTTTTTCTAAAAGAGGCATAAACGTCATTTATGCACGTTTATGCCTTTTTGCCTCAAAGACTATAAATGAAAGGGCTTTCACATTTTCCCCGAAACAAATACATATTCCACCTTTCTTTTCTCCACAGTGGTAAGATAGTCTCTCCTAAATGGAAATCTTTTAAGGGTCTGCGGTTGCTGTGGAGGGATAAGATCCGTCTGAACAATGCAATCTGGAGAGCATGGTTCATTCAGTGTGAGTGCTGGTGCTTTTTTTTTTTTTTTTTTTTTTAAATTGTGAGACTAGAAGAACCGGGTGACCTAACATGGGTTGAGAGAATCCACATTTCACCAGAATGAATGTCTACGCCGCAGCTGATTTTTCTTGTCCTTTTTTCCCTCTTTCTGCTTGGCTCAGATGTGGAGAAGAGGAAAAACCCAGTATGTGGCTTTGTGACCCCGCTGGATGGCTTGGAGGCAGATGCGCATCGAAAGCCCGAAGTGAGTGAATGAATGATGTAGGTGTTGCATATTTAAGCTCATCCTTGGAAAAAAAACATACTTAGTGTTTCACTGGCATCCTGTCAACAGGCGATCATATTAGAGGGCAGCTACTGGAAGAGAAGGATTGAGGTAGTGATCAAGGAGTACCATAAGTGGAGGATTTACTACAAGAAGAGGGTGAGCGCTCACCTTATTCACAGTACATCTTTAAACTGTCTCTAAGTCAGTACCAGTACCTATTGGTTGGACAGTTTGTCACGTTTTCATAGTCCCCAAAGGATGAACCCCAATGGCCCCACTTTCCAACACTTTTACCTGATCAAAACTGTAATTAGTTAACATAAGGTGATGTGCATAAAAACAAAAACATGGTTCATTTCCACACTCGCTCTGTCTTTTTCTGCTGCAGCTTCAGAAAAAGAAGGATGACATCCTATTAATGCTTCAAGAGGTAAGTCAGAAGTCACACATTACTTCATTATTGCTACATTATTGCAATATTGCAAGGAAATTAAAGTTGAAAAGTATTGATTTTGAAGAGTGGAGGCTGAAGCTGGCCAACTGACCCAACATATATTGTAATTTTTGGGTGACCTGCTGGCATTGTTTACTTTTGAATGTCCTTGTAGTGACATAGGATCACTAAAGACCACCAAGCGACTATTTTTAGCATTTGAATTTAGCCTCCCTGGCTGAACAAGGGAGGAGGGGAGAAAAAAAGAGATTTAAAAAAGAAAATAGAAATGGGCAAAACAACTTGGGCTGTGCGTCACAACCTGACATATGAAGGCAACTGACCCAGCTAACTGCCTGCTGCAACAATACCCATAACTCTTAATCTTTATTCAAGAAAAATGGTGAAAAAAATGAATGTAACCTAATCAAATATGACCTACTTCCAGCAGCACTTGGCAAAAACCGGGCAGCAGAGGGGCATCTGCTTTCGACAGAGACGCTAAGGTGGCAGAGACAAAATATTTAGTGGCAGAGAGGAGAAACAGCGGGGGGGCAGAGAGAGGGAGGTGCCTCATTCATGATAGTATTCCTCATATTTCATCTTTCATGGGCTCTAATTTTTCATTTTTCTGTAGATGTGCTGTGGCACTGGAAGTCCAAGCTTTACTTGAGTTCAACATTAGGAAAACTTCAATAATAATGCTGTGTCTGACCCGTCTTTTGATGGATTACGCGGCAAGGCCAATATCAGCAAGTAGCTGACAGGTCAAAGATCACTTCACTGTGTTTTTATGCTCTGTGCACTCATATCCTTATCACACCATTCTCTTAACAGATTACATTTAGTGCTTAGAAAAACACTAGTCAAAAGTGTGAATGTCGTATGTCATATATGCAGTTACACAGTTACAGTTGTGCACTTTTAACCTGTGACAGCCCTAGTCTAAAATTTAATTGGCTTTACATTTTTAGCATCAACCACTTTCTAATAAAGTAGAATTGTAAAATAACGTTCAGATTATTATCTACAGTGACAATGTATTTCAATAGATTTTTACACAGTTCATTTACAGACTGTAGCAGGGTGTGGTTTGTGGCTCAGCTGCATGGGAGAGGTGGAGCAGTGGGTTCAGGGGAAGCTGACCCTGAGCTGTTCTTCAAAACCTGGTCACACCTTCCCTATTTCAGTAGGTTGCAGGGACCTGAAGGATGTAGTGTGTGGTTTAGAGTGAAGAAGGCAGCTGGAAAGCTGCTCTAATAATAACACGAAAAAGGCTGAAAATTAAGATCACTAGACTTAGCCCTTATATTCAGTCTGAGAGTGAAATAATATCCTATTAGGTGATAATGCTGTGTAAAAGAGTAAGGAAAAAAAAAATCTCACTCTGCAAGAGGGAGACACACACATAAGTAAACAAAATGAACACACACTACAAGCACTGTACACTCTGAGCCATCAAATAATTTACAGAAAAATCAAATGTTTTTGAATACATTATTTAATGAACAACAATGAAAAACAATCACACTGACAATGTAGCAGTCTCAAAACCTCACCCATTAAATACGAAGCACTTGGTGTTACAGGGTTAAGCTGCCTTTTTAAACGGGCACAAAGAGAATTGAGCTGTTCTGCAGTTTTGGAGCTAAGGTGTGGAAGGCACGATCAACCTCATTTCTTGGACTGGCACACGGAACCGTAAGAAGACCCCTCTCTGAGGACCAGAGAAGTCAACTTGTAGTGCAGGGATGAAACAGTTCAATAATTTAGGTGGGCCCCCTCTCCACCAGGAAGGAAGGACCAACGTCGTTGAATGAAATTCAAACTTGATAGGTGGGAGATGCAAATGTTTTAAAAGTGGGGTAATCTGTAGGGTAGGGTAAGGTTCACTAATAGCTTTGATTAAAAAAAAAAATTGCGTCCTTCTGGATACCAAAGTTTAGTTAGATTTAGATCTAGGAGAATCTCTTTTGAAATGAAACTTCTCGCCAAACGATGTAAACGCACCCTGTCGATGCTGCAGTCTTTCAGCCGCTCATATGCATGTGTATATTTTCTCCAAGCAGCATCAGTTTGTGTTTAGCAGGGGCCTTTTACAGTTTGCATGCACGTGTGTGTGTGCGACTCCCAGAATTAGGTCAGGGACAAAAGGCTGCCGCTCTTATTGAAATGGTGAGACATCAAAATAAAGAAATGAACAAAGCCAACATAATGAAAACCTGTGAGGGCCCACTGTTTCTGAACAATGTGTCAAAACAGCTTTTTCATGATGCACCCCACATGCACACGCGCACACATACACACATACATGTGCGCACAACAATCTTACCTCATTTCTGCTCGTGCGTGCTTGTATTCTAAGAGGGGATGTCGTGTGTTCAGACGTAATCAGAAATAGTTTCCGGCTCAATCTGGTGGGCTTCCCTATAAATGTGGCCCTGGGCTTAGAAGTGGAAGGTAAAGGCGGAGTAGAAGATCGGGGTGAAACAAAGCATCTCAAACAGGCTGGCTTTGGCACTTCATTTCTGTGAGTTGTTCACTGGGTTTCCAAAGGAGAAGGGGCAGAAAGGGATGGGGGGGGGAAGAGATGACAGCTTAGCACATGTTTCATGTTGAAGTTGTGAATGCTGTAGGTGTGCAGTTTTGTTTTGTGTGTAACTGGAGATAGATGTTTTTTTTTCTTGCTGTTTTAATATTAGTTTTGAGAGGCATTTTGTCATTTATCAGCGGAACAAACGTGACACAAAGTTTTCATAGAGCACTAATTGCAGGCACAGATTGGGAGAACTAGAAGTCATTGATGAATTAGGACTTTCCAGCTCTATTTATGTTGAGCCCCTAATGGATAGATCTGGGATTAACTTGGCATGTCAGATCCTGTAAGTGTTCTGATTCCTTGTTGATGTTTGGCAGGGTCAGATCTGCCAAGCCAGGCAGGACAAATGGCCCTATCAGACATACCAGGAACCTGAAGCTGTCCCCGCGGAGGTCCACATGTTTGACCTGGACTGCCTTCTGTCCGACATCTCTGACACCCTATTCACCATGACACAGAAGCCATGTCCCTGGACCAGCGAGCGACACAACAGTGAGTAGTAGACAAGTTTGTGGAATGACTTTCAGCAGGGACTTGTGTCTCAAATCCTGCAGAATTTGATCGGAAGCATTTAAAAGCAAGGCTGATCGTAGGCTGCATAGTGCATGGATTAAATAATTGATTCCAATTAGTTGTTACTGGGCTGAAAATTATATCCTGGTTCATTTTACTTTTAGAATCAAATAAATTGCCCAAAATAATATTTCTAACTCAAGTCTGTCATAGACAGGAGCTTTAGGGACAGATTTTCAGCAAAAAAGGAACATAATCATAGAGATATGGTTGGACTTTTATTTCTCTCATTTTAAATGTGGTCTTGTTTTCAGAAATGAATGCCCTTTTCCAAAAAAAAGGTAAATAACAGCAGAATGCATTAATTTTCAAATAATTAAAAGTTAAATTTGATGGAAAATAATACATGGGCATCATATAAAATGCAGAGAAATTGAGAAATACACATATATTTTTTTTTTTCTCTTTAAAATTTGATACCAGCAACATATAAAAGTAGGGATGGGGCCTGTTTACTGCAGTGCTACATCACCTGTTTTTTTGTTTGTTTGTTTTTGTGTGTGTGTGTGTGTGTGTGGGGGGGGGGGGGGGGGGGGTTTGGGGGTTTTTAACAGTAGCCTGTCATCCATTCGCACTTCCCAACGCTCTCATTATCTGTCTGTTCAAAGTATGCCTTTACCCAGCAGATGGTTGTCCTAGCTTAAAAAGATGAAAACATGGGTAAAAAGGCAATGTGGATCAGCACGCCTAAAGCTCAGTCAGAGCTGGGGACTATCAGACACAATACATTTTGGAGTCTGTGCTGTTTTCCAAGCCATCTCACGGTGACAAGGGAACAACAAGGCAAAGCAGGAAGTCCCCATCAACACTTTGTTTCTTGTGCAACCTAAACAAATAAGATATGTGATTTCTTCAGCTGGCAGGTGGACAGGTTGCCTTTAAACACAGCCAGCTGGCTGTTTCTGCCAGTGTCTGGGGTGACTGTAGCTCAGGTAGCAGAGCAGGTCAGCCTCTAATCAGAAGGTTGGTGGTTCGATCCCAGGCTGCCTCTTGGCTGCATGCCAAATATCCTTGGGCAAGATACTAACCCCATGTTTGCCTACTGGTGGTGGTCAGAGGGCCCAGTGGCACCAGTGTACGGCAGCCTCGCCTCTGACAGTGCGCCCCAGGGCAGCTCTGGCTACAACGTAGCTTGCCATTGCCAGTGTGTGAATGACTGAATGTAGTGTAAAGCGCTTTGGGGTCCTTAGGGACTGAGTAAAGTGCTATACAAATGCAGGCCATTTACCAGTGTCCACTTTTTGCTAATCTATGTTAAAAACAGCCTTTGATGAAAGATCCATCTTCTAACTCTCAGCAAGAGGGCAAACAAATCCAAACTATGCTTTAATATAATGTAGAAGTATTTCACTTTCTAAGTTCCTACCTCAGTTTGGTGACTCTGTCTGCTGGTCACATGGGTTAGCAATTCAGCCAATGAAACCCACATTACAAATAAGGAAATTCCCTATGATGAAAGATGACTTGTCAAAAAAAAACAAAAAACAAAAAACACAATAGCACTAGAGCATTTCTTTCTCACGCATGCATCTATTATTATGTTCTCTTCCACTTCAGCATACACCAGCAATGCTGACATGATTCAACCAGGCTTGACTCCACTGCAGCCCAACCTGGATGATTTCATGGATATACCAGGTACTTTCTACCCTTTCATATGTCCATCTGTTTATCTGTAAATGTGAACATGTGAAGAACTGATTAATGCATCCAATCACAGGTTGATTACAGTTAGATGCTTGCTGACAGTGCATGATATAGTGTGAAGAGTACTTGAGTTTTTAAGATTAGATTCTTATCAGCCATATTTGGCTAATGATTATCTTAATCATATTTTTGTAGTACATAAATTAAGTTTCTATTCCAGATGTTGATGAGTGAAAAAACCTTGAGGGACACTCCTCTGATTTGTGCTATGTCAGCAGTATGTTCTTTGGCATTCATGAGTTAAAGGATTGTCAAAGGCAGGGTTGAACTGGGGAAAATGGGGAAGTGGAAGAGGATGTATTTAACCACTATTGCTACTTTTGGCACCACCTAGAAACTAGGGAAATAAATATTGATGGGCTGGAAGATGATTATGATGATTTTCTATTTTTTTTATAAAGTAAAATTATGTTGTTACCACAATTCCTATTGAGCTGTAGCTTTCAGGTCTGTGATTTCATTTAATTTTGATTGGATTTTATAAATTCATGGCATAGGGAGCTAATATAACATAAATTGAGCTGAAATGAATGAAAGTTGCACTAATATTGATTAGATGGACCAACACATGGCTTCACACAAGTTTCACTCCTGCTTTGTATCATTTAGAGGTATAAATATGCAACTGTTAGCAAGCTTGCCGGCTTTAAAAGTGATAGCATAGCTTTTACAAATGGCTGAAAGTTAATTGATGCAAGGTAAAGTAAATGTCTTTGTAAAGCATGACTAAATGTAGAGAACCTAACTTACCAAGCTGACACGTACTGGACAAGAAGCCAATATGGCAGTATGCCTGGGGTGTCTGCTTTAGTCTTTATACTGAATCGAGTCAGCCTGCAGCAAAAGAGGAGCAAAGCTTCAAGCAAGAGGAAGGAACCAGGTTAGAGTTTAGTTTCTTGCTCAGGGCAACAATGGCTGTGATTTTTCTGGCATTTGTATTACTTTCAGTGATGCAATCCTGCAGCCCCATGGCTACAAGTAAGTCTTTGTAACCAACAGACAACCTGTTGCCCACTGCTGTGTTTGTGTGTGTGTGTTTGTTCTTACTGCCCTGACAGGCTCCTGAAGTATCAGCTGTGTGGTGTCTTTGCTTTTTTTGTCACAGTGACCAGGCAGCTAGTATCTGTCAGCGCTCTTAATTAATTCATGATTTCTCTGTATTTCTCTTACATGAAAATACTGAGTTTTCTTTTTACTGAGATAAAAAAAGAGCTTTTGGTATGCATTACCTACTGTGAGATCATGAGGCATTCTGAACAATGTGTCTTGATGAAAGACGCTCAGTTCAGGAAAACTTAGGGTTACTGCCAGTTTGAGTGAAGACAGTTAATATTGACTGCTCAAACCTTAAATAACATGTGAAAAAACTGGCAACCTGCCAGCATAGATTTAAAACTATGTGACCTGGCAAATAAAATGTAAATACCCTGACTGATTATCTCAATCAGAGAGCTTCACATTGTGTGAGGGTTTAATTTTCCATTTCTGTTCTTTGTCTCTTTTATCTTAAAATAAAGACGGAAGAGACACTATACTGCAAAAAGTATTCAGTTGTCTGCCTTCACACGCAAATGAACTTGAGTGACATCCCATTTTTAATCCACAGGATTTAATATGAAGTTGGCACACCCTTTGAAAATATAACAGCTTCAGCTCTACTGGGAAGGCTTTCCACAAGGGTTAGGAGTGTTTATGGGAATTTTTGACCATTCTTCCAAAACTGCATTTATGAGGTCAGAAACCGATGACTGATGAGAAGACCCAGCTTTCAGACTCCGCTCTTATTAATTTCAAAGGTGTTCTGTGAGATCAGCACTCTGTGTAGGCCAGTTAAGTTCCTATCACTGGAACTAAAAGGCCGAGCCCTACTCCTGAAGAGCAATGCCACACTATAATCCCCTCTCCATCATACTTAATACATACACAATGCAGTTAGACAAGTAGGGTTCTCCTGACTCTGCGGAAAGTTAGTGACCTCTGTTAACTATGTGCCTCGGCATCCACTGACACTGCTCTGTGAGTTTACGTCGCCTACCACTTTGTAGCTGAGTTGCTGTCGTTCCCAATTGCTTCCACTTTGTTATAAGACCACTAACAGTTGATTTTGGAATATTTAGCAGTGAGGAAACTTTAAAACTCACTGCACAGGCAGCATCCTGTCACTAGAATTCACTGAGCTCCTGAGAGCGACCCATTCATTCACAAATGTTTGTAGAAGCACTCTGCATGACTAGGTGTGTGATTTTTTTTTTTTTTTTACTTTTTTTTCTTATATACACCTGTGGCCATGAAAGTGACTGGAACACCTGAATTCAGTGATTTGAATGGTTGTGTGAATACTCATGGCTGTACGGTGTAAGTACTAGTGTTATACAGTGGGGCAAAAAAGTATTTAGTCAGCCACCGATTGTGCAAGTTCCCCCACTTAAAATGATGACAGAGGTCAGTAATTTGCACCAGAGGTACACTTCAACTGTGAGAGACAGAATGTAAAAAAAAAATCCATGAATTCACATGGTAGGATTTGTAAAGAATTTATTCGTAAATTAGGGTGGAAAATAAGTATTTGGTCACCTCAAACAAGGAAAATCTCTGGCTCTCACAGAGCTGTAACGTCTTCTGTAAGAAGCTTTTCTGTCCCCCACTCGTTACCTGTATGAATGGCACCTGTTTGAACTCATCATCTGTATAAAAGACACCTGTCCACAGCCTCAAACAGTCAGACTCCAAACTCCGCCATGGCCAAGACCAAAGAGCTTTCGAAGGACACCAGGAAAAGTATTGTAGACCTGCACCAGACTGGGAAGAGTGAATCTACAATAGGCAAGCAGCTTGGTGTGAAAAAATCAACTGTGGGAGCAATTATCAGAAAATGGAAGACATACAAGACCATTACGTGGTCAGTACACACAAACAAAACAGTGAAGAAGGCGCAGCAGCGCCTCTTCTTTCTCAGGAGGCTGAAAAGATTCGGCATGAGCCCCCGCATCCTCAGGACCTTCTATCACTGTGCCATTGAGAGCATCCTCACTGGATGCATCACCACCTGGTATGGCAACAGCACCGCCTACAACTGCAAAGCTCTCCAGCGAGTAGTGCGGTGCTCTGAACGGATAATTGGAGGTGAGCTTCCCTCCCTCCAAGACATCTACAGGAAGCGGTGCCTGAGGAAAGTGGGGAGGATCATCAAGGACTCCAGTCACCCCAGCCATAAACTGTTCAGACTACTTCCATCAGGAAGGAGGTTCTGCAGCATCCGGTCCCGTACCAGCAGACTGAGAGACAGCTTTTTCCATCAGGCCATCAGACTGCTGAACACTTCATAGACACCTCAGCTTCACTACTGGAACTTTAACATTATGCACTCCATACTGTACAGTAACGCCACTGTTTTGCACATGTCTCACTCTGTATATTTTATTTTATATATTTTATTTATTGTTTACTCTATTTAATTTGTAAAATATGTGTACACACACACACACACACACACACACACACACACACACACACACACACACACACACGTAGAAAAATATTTAGTATACACATCCAGAAATGCATATACTATTATATATTGTACATATATTTATTAGTTTCAGATGTAGCCATTCTTGTATTTTGCTTGTTTACATTATTGTATTTTGCACAACTCTGTTGCTTGTGAAGCTCGCACACAAGAATTTCACTCACATGTGCTGTACCAATGTACCTGCACATGTGATGTGACAATAAAAGTGATCTGATTTGATTTGATTTGATTTTGATAATCTCCCTCGATCTGGGGCTCCACGCAAGATCTCATCCCGTGGGGTCAAAATGATCATGAGAACGGTGAGCAAAGATCCCAGAACCACACGGGGGGACCTGGTGAATGACCTGCAGAGAGCTGGGACCAAAGTAACAAAGGTCACCATCAGTAACACACTACAACGGCAGGGAATCAAATCCCGCGGTGCCAGACGTGTTCCGCTGCTGAAGCCAGTGCATGTCCAGGCCCATCTGAAGTTTGCCAGAGAGCACATGGATGATACAGCAGAGGATTGGGAGAATGTCATGTGGTCAGATGAAACCAAAGTAGAACTTTTTGGTATAAACTCAACTCGTCGTGTTTGGAGGAAGAAGAATACTGAGTTGCATCCCAAGAACACCATACCTACTGTGAAGCATGGGGGTGGGAACATCATGCTATGGGGCTGTTTTTCTGCCAAGGGGACAGGACGACTGATCCGTGTCAAGGACAGAATGAATGGGGCCATGTATCGTGAGATTTTGAGCCAAAACCTCCTTCCATCAGTGAGAACTTTGAAGATGAAACGAGGCTGGGTCTTCCAACATGACAATGATCCAAAACACACCGCCTGGGCAACAAAGGAGTGGCTCCGTAAGAAGCATTTGAAAGTCCTGGAGTGGCCTAGCCAGTCTCCAGACCTCAACCCCATAGAAAATCTGTGGCGGGAGTTGAAAGTCCGTGTTGCTCGGCGACAGCCCCAAAACATCACTGCTCTCGAGAAGATCTGCATGGAGGAATGGGCCAAAATACCAGCTACTGTGTGTGCAAACCTGGTAAAGACCTATAGTAAACGTTTGACCTCTGTTATTGCCAACAAAGGTTATGTTACAAAGTATTGAGTTGTATTTTTGTTATTGACCAAATACTTATTTTCCACCCTGATTTACGAATAAAGTCTTTACAAATCCTACCATGTGGATTCATGGATTTTTTTTTTATTTTTTTATTTTTTTTCACATTCTGTCTGTCACAGTTGAAGTGTACCTCTGGTGCAAATTACTGACCTCTGTCATCATTTTAGGTGGGGGAACTTGCACAATCGGTGGCTGACTAAATACTTTTTTGCCCCACTGTACCATGTCTAGAAAATCTGCAAAAACTGGTTTTTATCGGAATGCTACACTGGTCACTGTATATACAATGTAACAGAAACTGCAGTACACAAAATACAAAATCCTTATTTGGTATAACCTCTGTTTCTTCAGTTGTCCACCAGAGAGCACTATCCTACTTTCCATGTATTATTTTACCATGAAGTAAAATATCTAAGGTGTGTGTGTGTGTGGTGTGGTGTGGTGTGGTGTGGTGTGGTGTGGTGTGTGTGTGTGTGTGTGTGTGTGTGTGTGTGTGTGTGTGTGTGTGTGTGCCGCTGGCAGGCCTTTAAAAGTAAGAAGAATATTTCTATCATTCATTAGACAGGAAGGCGGGGTAGGATCATTTAATTTTCTACTTCCTACTTCCTTTTCAGCATAAAATTTGAGTTACTTATAAACAGTTGATTGATATATTGGTTAGTTTTTGTTGAATGTCTATATATGCCACGTGTACTTTATTTAATTAGATTATTCTTTTAAATGTTTTATCTTCCTGCTGTATCAGAGCCTTTTCCAGTTGATATTCTGAATAACATACTATATATACTGTACTCTTTCTCAGATATCTTTATGAACAACCGTGGCCAACCCACCGAGCACACTGGTTTTGCGGACTGTAGCTATTTTGGGAGTTCTTCTGGTGCAGCGTTTGCTCCAGTTCCCTCCCCTGTGGCAACAGCGCCCCGGCTTCTCATCGACACGCAGCTGGCTCAGGTACTGCTGCTGTTATCAGCTTCTTCTGTTTGTGTTTATTGTCTGCTTGTGCAGAATTATTCAATTATTCCAGCATCTAATGTTATTCTTGTTTAATCAGTAAAACAGATTAATTTTTTTCCCAGCCCAATCTACTATCTGACAATCTGTCCCACCCCTCTATATCTAATACCCGGCCAAACCAGACCAGCTCTGGCCAGGATTGTGGAGAATACCACACATCCAACATCATAACAGAAGCCATGCCTTATGGACATCAGTCATACCATGATGCACCAGTTTCTATAGCATTTAGCAGCAGCACTGAACAGACGGCCTCTGCAAGTATTCCCTTTTTGTACCCACTGCCATGCCACAAGTTTGGTTACTATACGACAAGCAGTGGAACCTCCACTGTCATCACTCACACAGCCTCCACCATGGGGGCTCAGGGTGCTGCGCAGCAGGCTCACGGATACCCTCACACAGGGGAAACGTACTCCCAGACTCCCTGCCACTCTCTCTCTTACCTAGCTGTTGTATCTGACCCGGTCCATGCAGCGCTGCCCTCTGTCACAGCAGCTCACTGCTTCTCAGTGCCAGAACAGGTGACATTTACGGGGGCCAAAGGGAAGCATAAGCAAAAGACAGGAGGAGCGAGGACAGCTGCCCCCCCTGTACTTCCATCCACTCCCCCACCCACTAGCTGTCTGGCTAAACTGCTCTCCACTGGGGCTCATGAACGTGAGTGAATTCTGACATGTTCTTCCTCAACTAACAGTTTTTTAAGTAAAACAAAAATAAAAAATGCAGTGGGCTAATGTTTAATTTTGGATTTGTGTTATCAGGAAAGCCAACCCTGGGATTTGATACTGCTCCAGTGACAGCCAAAGCTCAGAGGTCATCATCCTCTAGCTCCTCAGTGAGTGTGGAAAACTGGCTTAGCACAGCATGTCAACAAGAAATAACTAATGAACTTTAGTGACTTTTACCAAGTGCTACTGGAGAATGGATATTCATATCATCAAGGCCACTCAGCATTGTATTACTGATATATGTATGTAAGTATGAGCAACTAAAGGAGTGCTGTGTGCTGGCAATAGACACAGGTGTCCTTAGTAAGCCGCACCTTAGTGTTAATGTTTTTGTAGAAGACTGCAGAAATTTTCAAAAGCTTACCTGATAAATAGGTTACATCTAAAAGTTTACTCATCTAACCTAAACAAAAGAGGACATAGCAAGCGGTCTCTTTTCATTCAGCAAGCAGATTTATGTCCATTATAAGTTCCTAATCTCATATATATATATATATATATATATATATATATATATATATATATATATATATATATATATATATTAGGGGTGCAACGATATTCGTATCGATATTGAACCGTTCGATACAGTGCTTTCGGTTCGGTACGCATATGTATCGAACAATACAACATTTGTAATTTATTTTATCAATTTTCCTTCTGACGATGCTGTCTGTGTGGAGCGCTCAGTGAATCTGTGTTCGACTACTCCGCCTAGGCTGCACTGTCGAGCGCAGATCCACTGAGCGCTCCACACAGACAGCATAGTCAGAAGGAAGAGCACAGGGCAAGCTAGCGAGACAGAAGTTAAGCTCTCCTTGCAACAGGCAAATTGACCCTCATTCAGATCTGGCGTTTGGAATTATTTTGGTTTTCATGTGACGTATGACCCTGAAGGGTAAGCGAGTCATGGACTAAAGTAAAACAGTATGTTGGATGTGCCATGCAATGCTCAATTACATTGGTGTGAACTAGTGTGTTAGCGCAGTTAGCTCGTTAACGTGTTGGCCGTCTAGCCCCATGCACGGAGTGATCGGCGGTAGCTCGTTAACGGAGATTTGCCGTGTTGTGGCGTTAAGGTCATTTCAACGAGATTAACCTGAAAGCACTAGTGGGAACACAACGAATATGACTGCACATTTACACCGACATCATCCTAGTGCAAAGACAAAAACAACAAGCATGCTACTAACTTTAGCCGAGTCATTTAGACAGCTGTTAGCACATGATTCTCCTTATGCTGCTGAGAATATAGCCCAGAAGAAGCGGATAGTATAGCTTTTATTTTGGAAAGAGCCATTTCTCTGTAATAAACTCTCTTTTCCAAAGATGAGTGATTCCTCAATCAGATACAGGGCTTGCAATATCGCTAGCCCGACGTCCCGGAGCTAGCGATTTTTTCAGTCGGGCTACCAAAATCTATCTCTTCCCTGCCCGTCGGGCTATTGTAGGAAAAATATATGTCAATGCTTTTGCATTCTTTCAGAAATGTAGCTGGGTAATTATGTCATTGGCATCGGTGAGCCACTGTCAATATGTGACATATTGAAGTCGCGTTTGAATTTGCGCTCGTTTTTTTGCTTTCACTTTGCAATCGTGCGAACTGTGTATAGAGAGCGACAGTACTGATCTGTGAGTGATGATAATTTGTGCACCAATTCCTCTGACATCGTCTTATTAATCGTTAGCTTACTATGCAAACATGACAAGTGAAATCTCCCGCAGCAAGCTTAAACATGTGAGAGGTTGATCGCGCAGAGAATCGCTGAGTGCGCGTGTAAAAGCATTTCAGTTCTGCTGAGCCAAATAAGACAGGTCAGGGTGAAGAAGTGACAGCCAAATAAAAGCTTACCACAAAACGGAGAAGTTATGACAAATCAGACTATAAGGCAAAAAGAAAGTGCAGCTTTATGGTTTCATGGACAAAATAATTTCTGTGGCTGCAATATGACGAGCTATATAACCAGGGCTGCACATAAGTGGTCCGCAGGTGCGCATTCGCTGTCAAAATAAAAAACGCGCACAAGGGTTAGGGTTAAATTTAAAAAACTGTACTTTTGAGTTAAAATATATATTTATAATTTTAATAAATGACAAATTAAAAATGCATGAACATTTTTTTTGTATTGAAAAAATATCGAACCGTGACACCAAAGTATCGAACCGAACCGAACCGTGAATTTTGTGTATCGTTGCACCCCTAATATATATATATATTAGGGGTGCAACGATACACAAATTTTTAATTTGTCATTTATTAAAATTATAAATATATATTTTAACTCAAAAGTACAGTTTTTAAATTTAACCCTAACCCTAACCCTTGTGCGCGTTTTTTATTTAGTATTTAGTATTTATTTATTTATTGTCATTGTCAAGAACAATGAAATTGCGTTTGGGGCTTCCATACAACCCAAAAAAAAAGAAGAAAATAATAAATACCCCTTAAAACCCAAGTGTACATATTTAACCCAGTGTGACTCCAATGCAATAAGACAATCCTTAGCAATAATGTTCGTAGAAATTCAGACAAAGACCTGAGAAACATGACAAAATACAACAATGCAACCCATTCAATATTATTGTACTGTGAGATATGATATCAGATATGATAGTTATCTATTTAAGAAAGAGGGGGGGGCAGGAGGGGGAAGAGAATAAAGATATGATGCACCAATGCAGACCAGTTCATTGCTATTAAGAAGTTGGATATGGTTATTGTCCGTGAGAGCGAATGCGCACCTGCGGACCACTTATGTGCAGCCCTGGTTATATAGCTCGTCATATTGCAGCCACAGAAATTCTTTTGTCCATGAAACCATAAAGCTGCACTTTCTTTTTGCCTTATAGTCTGATTTGTCATAACTTCTCCGTTTTGTGGTAAGCTTTTCTTTGGCTGTCACTTCTTCACCCTGACCTGTCTTATTTGGCTCAGCAGAACTGAAATGCTTTTACACACGCACTCACATAAGCTCAGCGATTCTCTGCGCGATCAACCTCTCACATGTTTAAGCTTGCTGCGGGAGATTTCACTTGTCATGTTTGCATAGTAAGCTAACGATTAATAAGACGATGTCAGAGGAAGTGGTGCACAAATTATCATCACTCACAGATCAGTGCTGTTGCTCTCTATACACAGTTCGCACGATTGCAAAGTGAAAGCAAAAAAACAAGCGCAAATTCAAACGCGATTTCAATATGTCACATATTGACAGTGGCTCACCGATGCCAATGACATAATTACCCAGCTACATTTCTGAAAGAATGCAAAAGCATTGACATATATTTTTCCTACAATAGCCCGACGGGCAGGGAAGAGATAGATTTTGGTAGCCCGACTGGAAAAAATCGCTAGCCCCGGGACGTCGGGCTAGCGATATTGCAAGCCCTGTATCTGATTGAGGAATCACTCATCTTTGGAAAAGAGAGTTTATTACAGAGAAATGGCTCTTTCCAAAATAAAAGCTATACTATCCGCTTCTTCTGGGCTATATTCTCAGCAGCATAAGGAGAATCATGTGCTAACAGCTGTCTAAATGACTCGGCTAAAGTTAGTAGCATGCTTGCTTTTTTTTGTCTGCTTCCACTTGTCTTTGCACTAGGATGATGTCGGCGTAAATGTGCAGTCATATTCGTTGTGTTCCCACTAGTGCTTTCAGGTTAATCTCGTTGAAATGACCTTAACGCCACAACACGGCAAATCTCTGTTAACGAGCTACCGCCGATCGCTCCGTGCATGGGGATAGACGGTCAACACGTTAACGAGCTAACTGCGCTAACACACTAGTTCACACCAATGTAATTGAGCATTGCATGGCACATCCAACATACTATTTTACTTTAGTCCATGACTCGCTTACCTTCAGGGTCATACGTCACATGAAAACCAAAATAATTCCAAACGCCAGATCTGAATGAGGTTCAATTTGCCTGTTGCAAGGAGAGCTTAACTTCTGTCTCGCTAGCTTGCCCTGCGCTCTTCCTTCTGACTATGCTGTCTGTGTTGAGCGCTCAGTGGATCTGCGCTCGACAGTGCAGCCTAGGCGGAGTAGTCGAACACAGATTCACTGAGCGCTCAACACAGACAGCATCGTCAGAAGGAAAATTGATAAAATAAATTACAAATGTTGTATTGTTTGATACATCTGCATACCGAACCGAAAGCACTGTATCGAACGGTTCAATACCGATACGAATATCGTTGCACCCCTAATATATATATATATATATATATATATATATATATATATATATATATATATATATATATATATATATATATATATATGCGCATGTGTTGGTTCAAACCTCTGCTCTAAATACTCTGTGCCACATCCTTTCAGGGGAAAGTGATTTCATTTTTGTGAGACAGGTCTTCTAATTGGATACCATGTGTTGCTCAGCAGACAAGCAGAGGATCGCATGTAGGTGGACCGTCATCACAGCTGCAGCACGGGGCCGGTTGGTCGGTAGGGATCCCCGTGTTGACACCTCTGCAAAGCCAGAGTGCCACCCTGGGCCACAGTGGACCTCAAACTAGCACCTCCAGAGGCTCTGCTGTGTCTACCCGGCTTACCCACGGTACCTCAGACACTGGCACAACCCTCCTCGTTCCCAAGACTGAGAAGCTGTCACCTGTTCAGCTCTACAGCACTGACAGGAGCAGCTTAACTGGTAGGACCTCACTGCTTCAGGGAGTGATACAACCCCATTTATAAAAAAGTGGTACAGAAAGCAATGATTTGCAAATCTTAAAAACCCTTATTTGATTTACAGTAGAATGTGAAAAACATACCAGATGCTTAACTGTCAACAGGTCAGCACGATTTGATAGTTGTTGTTTTTTTTTTTTTTTTTTTTTTTTTTTTTTTTAAATCAAATGTGGGTTGTGCCCATGAAAAATGTGCCATCTTCTCTGCAAATGTCAAACAGCTTGTTCTGCTACTGACTCTTGTGTAGTGTCATTCATTAGAGTGGATAATTGAATTCTGAAGAAACAAACCATATCAGCAATTTAACAGTTTATCCATTTAACAAACAGGGACCTTAGTAACATGTGGAAGAACCATACACAGCCACAACAGCCTGGCACCACTTCCTCATTCTGGTCACCAGCTTGGACACACAGTGCTGTGGGATGGCATCACATTCTTCAGCCAGCATTTGTTGTAAGTCAGCCTGTGTGGTTATTAGGGATGGGTATCGAAAACCGGTTCTTGTTGAGAACCGGTTCCCACTGTTTCAATTCCTTGGAATTGTTTGCCATTTTTGCAAACGATTCCCTTATCGATTCCAGTCGCCCCGAATGACGTCACCACGTTGCGGAGCGTCATTTACCTGGCAGGAAACACAGCACCTAAGCGGCTCAAACGCTCAAAAGTTTGATTATACTTTACGAGAACGGATGACAACAGGGCAACTTGCAATACTTGCAAAGTAGATACTTCATTTAAGGGAGGAAACACTACGAATATGCAAAAGCATTTCCTCACAAAACACGCGATGACCTTAAATGAATGTCGTGTTTTTAATTCCGCTCCGGACTCGTGAATCTCAACCCAGCAGCAGCGGTAACGTTTGCACGTCCTCTCCCGTTAATGCGGCAGGTAAATAATCAACTAACAGTGCATATTATGTTAGCGCGATCTGCCTTATTACAAAACCTGCCATTACTGTGCATTTAGGTGATCGTGATGAGAGAGACAGACAGAGTCTGGCTCAGATGCTGCCAGTTCTCGCTGCAGTCTACCGGTAGCATCTCCTTTCAGGCCAGGATAGACAAATGTCACCGAGCAGTGACTAAGTTTGTGGTAAAAGGCTTGAACCCATTTGCCACAGCAGATGCCCCCGATTTTCGGTAAGTGAATGTGTTTAATTGTAGGCAGGGACATTACTGGATATTCTTGTGTAATTGCCACAGAACAATTTATGTTATACTTTGTTATTGCTACAGACGAATATTTATTTTATTATTTTACATTTACAATTTTTTTTTCCTGGGGACCCTGTGACACCCCATTGAAGAGCCGTAGGCTGGATCTCTTAAGATCTCACTGTTGGGTTTGTAAGGCCATGTTACTCCTAAATGTCTACCTTGTTCAAAGAGAAGATATAAAACAAAGTTCTAAGCTGATTAGCTTAGAACTTTGTTTTATAAAAAGGAGAACACTAAGGTCGATTGACCTTAGTGTTCTCCTTTAAAAAAAAAAAAAAAAAAAAAGAATCGATAAGAGAATCGATAAAGAATCGAATCGTTAAACAGAATCGAAAATGGAATCGGAATCGTGAAAATCTTATCAATACCCATCCCTAGTGGTTATGTTGGCTGTCTATGACTTGTTCCTTCAGACTTTAATCATCCAATACAATGAACAACATGGCATTTTTAGAGAAGTAAAGTTTTACATCGGTGCAACCCACTCAACCCACAAATGCATTTTCCTTGGAAATGTGGCTTTCCAGCAGTATAAAATTTATTGCCAGCAAGCATTATTACAACAAAGAAATAATCAACTAAGCACAAATTTAAGATTCCTACATTTTTTTGTTTTGTTTTAAAGAGAAAGGCAGCGATTCACCAATCAACAAAAAAACTCTCTTTAAATTACACAGCAGTGGAGAGTAGACTTTATCAAAGTAGATGTCTTTCTGAAAGCGCTGTAACTAAGTTTAAGAATATAATCCACCCACTGTTATCATCTTCAATGCCCTGTACCAACATAGAGCAGAGCAGCTATCTGAATACTACTCCAACAGAGGTCGATTATCTTGTTAATAATTTTACCTCCTCACTACGTACGACTCTGGATACTGTAGCTCCGGTGAAAACTAAGGTCTCTAATCAGAAGTACCTGACTCCGTGGCATAATTCTCAAACACGTAGCCTAAAGCAGATGTCTCGTAAGCTGGAGAGGGAATGCCGTGTCAAAAATTTAGAGGATCATCATTTAGCCTGGAGAAATAGGTTACTGACAAAAAGTCAGAGCTCTTTTGAGCCAACCATCCCTTTAACATTAACTAGTAATGACTTCATGAACTTCTTCACAAAAAATATTTTTATCATTAGAGAAAAAATTACCAATAATCATCCCACAGATGTAATGTTATCTACAGCTACTCTTAGTAACATTGATGTTAAGTTAGACTCTTTTTCTCCAATTGATCTTTCTGAGTTAACTTCAATAATTACTTCCTCCAAACCATCAATGTGTCTTTTAGATCCCATTCGTACAAAACTGCTCAAAGTCCTGCCATTAATTAATTCTTCGATCTTAAATATGATCAACCTATCTCTAATAATCGGCTATGTACCACAGGCCTTCAAGCTGGCTGTAGTTAAACCTTTACTCAAAAAGCCATCTCTAGACCCAGCAGCTAATTATAGGCCAATCTCCAACCTTCCTTTCATGTCAAAAATCCTTGAAAGAGTAGTTGTCAAACAGCTAACAGGTCATCTGCAGAGGAATGGTTTATTTGAAGAGTTTCAGTCAGGTTTCAGAGCTCATCACAGCACAGAAACAGCTTTAGTGAAGGTTACAAATGATCTTATGGCCTCTGACAGTGGACTCATCTCTGTGCTTGTCCTGCTAGACGTTAGTGCAGCATTCGATACTGTTGACCATAATATCCTATTAGCGCGATTAGAACATGCTGTAGGTATTACAGGTACTGCACTGCAGTGGTTTGTATCATATCTATCTAATAGACTCCAATTTGTACATGTAAATGGAGAGTCCTCTTCACACACTAAGGTTAATTATGGAGTTCCACAGGGTTCAGTGCTAGGACCAATTCTGTTTACATTATACATGCTTCCCTTAGGCAGCATCATTAGAAGACATAGTATTTTTACATTTTCACTGCTATGCTGATGACACCTAACTCTATCTATCCATGAAGCCAGATAACACACACCAATTAGTTAAACTGCAGGAATGTCTTAAAGACATAAAGACCTGGATGGCCGCTAACGTTCTGCTTCTTAATTCAGATAAAACTGAGGTTATTGTACTCGGCCCTGGAAATCTTAGAAATATGGTATTTAACCAGATTCTTACTCTGGATGGCATTACCTTGGCCTCCAGCAACGCTGTGAGGAACGTTGGTGTGATTTTTGACCAGGATATGTCCTTCAACGCACATATTAAACAAATATGTAAGACTGTGTTCTTCCATTTGCGCAACATCTCTAAAATTAGAAATATCCTGTCTCAGAGTGACGCTGAAAAACTAGTTCATGCATTTATTACTTCCAGGCTGGACTACTGCAATTCATTATTATCAGGATGTCCAAAAAACTTGCTGAAAAGCCTTCAGTTAATCCAAAATGCTGCAGCAAGAGTACTGACAGGGACTAGAAAGAGAGAGCATATTTCTCCTGTTTTGGCTTCCCTTTATTGGCTTCCTGTTAAATCCAGAATTGAATTCAAAATCGGGCTCCTCACATACAAGGTCTTAAATAATCAGGCCCCATCTTATCTTAATGACCTTGTAGTACCATATCATCCTATTAGAGTACTTCGCTCTCGCTCTGCAGGCCTACTTGTTGTTCCTAGAGTATTTAAAAGTAGAATGGGAGGGAGAGCCTTCAGTTTTCAGGCCCCTCTTCTGTGGAACCAGCTTCCAGTTTGGATTCGGGAGACAGACACTATCTCTACTTTTAAGATTAGGCTTAAAACTTTCCTTTTTGCTAAAGCATATAGTTAGGGCTGGACCAGGTGACCCTGAATCCTTAGTTATTAGTTAACTAAGGATTAGTTAACTAATAACTAGTTATTCTGCAATAGACGTAGGCTGCCGGGGATTCCCATGATGCATTGAGTTTTTCCTTTTTAGTCACCTTTCTCACTCACTATGTGTTAATAGACATCTCTGCATTGAATCATATCTGTTATTAATTTCTGCCTCTCTTCCACAGCATGTCTTTTATCCTGTCTTCCTTCTCTCACCCCAACCGGTCGCAGCAGATGGCCGCCCCTCCCTGAGCCTGGTTTTGCCGGAGGTTTCTTCCTGTTAAAAGGGAGTTTTTCCTTCCCACTGTCGCCAAAGTGCTTGCTCATAGGGGGTCATATGATTGTTGGGTTTTTCTCTGTATCTATGAAGCTCCTTGAGGCGACTTTTGTTGTGATTTGGCACTATATAAATAAAATTGAATTGAATTGAATTAAATTATGGGCCAATATTAAAGTAATGTTCATCAGCATAAAAGAAGTATGAAGACCTTGACTGTCTCTTGACTACTGGTACATTACATAATATCATCAAAAGAGTCTGAGAATGGAGAAATCTCTGTGTTTAAGGGGCAGCACTGATAATAAATACTGGATGCCTGTGATCTTCAGGCTCAGGCGGCACTGCATTAAAAACGTGAATGTAGTCAGGAACACTTCCTGAAACCTTAAAGCTCTGATGTGCAAAGAAGAAGCGGTATGTGAACAAGAAAGTGGTGTCATTTTAACATTGAATACACAAGCAGCTGTTAAAGAATGTTACTGTAAACATTAAAAGTCACAGAGCACAATCTGACTGCTTCAAAATATAAATATTTGTTGTGCTGTGACAGGAGCTGACAACTAACTAATAAGAGATTCACTTGCAGAAACTAATGAGCAGCTGATAAATGAGTTTATTCTTTTAGAACCAAAGTTATTTTGAAAATCAGTTTTCCTGCTTGAGCACTGCAGAGTAAATGTTATTTTAATTATTTATTAATCTGCAGCTCATGACCAAAAAGAGAAACTAAATCTAAATGGTCAATCTTAATTTGCAAAGTGTTGCTTTGTTATCAGTGTCACAGTCTGGCGAGGGCAGACTGTAGGTGTTGGCAAAAGGACCCAAACGCAACTCCATAAACTGAACGTGGCGTAGATTTAACAGAAAATAAGCCGTTTATTGAGGCCAGCAAAAGGGGAGTACAAACAGCAGGACACAGGTGAACACTAAACCATAGCCTAAACTGGGTGAACTAAAGCTAAACATGAAAAACCTTAAACGTGGTGAACTGACATAGAATGCTGACGTGAGGGTATGGATGAGCAGACGACCTGACAAATGACATGCAAAAACAGAGGACTTAAATACACACATGAGGTGATCAGGGGAAGTGGAGACACATGAGGAAACAGCTGACTAACATGAACCTAATGACAGGAGCAGTGAAGCTAAATACAAAGAACCAAGAACACACGACTCCTTCCAAAATAAAACAGGAAACATAATGAAACGCAGACATGACAACCAGAACTTGACAAGGTAAGACACAGACATGAAACACATGAAGAGCAGGGGAGACTTAACATGGATTGGAAACACGAGGGGGAATTAATAAGAACTAAAATCACCTAGGCATGGTAACAAATGAACTTAGAAAACCTGAAGGGCTTAACATAAACTATAAACATCAAAATGAACTAAAACTCAAAACACTGGGTCATAAGACCCAGGACCGTGACAATCAGACTTCTGTGGAGTCTCAAATCTAAACTCATCATTCAATAAAGAATGTTATTTTCAGCCATCCCAAGTCCGTTTACAGTGCACCCTCACTATTTAACAATTATATCTATTTATGGTTGATGGACATTTTGTCAGTTTTGGTGACCCAAATTTATTACACAGCCTATTCAAAAACCTATCATGATAAAAAGTATCATATAGTGTAACAGTGTATCAGTTTAATAGTTTTTGGCCTCTGCACAGTTGGGGGCTGGGCTGCTACAAGCCACTTAGCAACCCACCCCCAACCCAAGCTCCTCCTTTACCGCTCTCCTCACCTTCACCTTTCCTGTTATGAATATTGAGTGGCACATTGAATGCAAAGCCCCAGAGGAGAGCCATTATACCAAAGATAATAACTGCAGATAAAAATATCAATCTTCTTTTGAGCGTACTGGTCCTGACTAAAACTGTACTGCTGAAGCCTTAATTAAATGCCAGCATCCACAGCCACAACATGTCTAGCTGATTTAATGGATTAAAAACTCATTACTGCAGGGTTTGACGCACATAGGTGCATCTGATTTCCAACAAATATAATACATAAATGTCATGTATGTTATTTATTTTTTCTCTAGTTAATTTTCCAACACATCAAGGACAAACATCACCACCAAACCCTCTAGACAAAGCCTCCAACCCAGAGTCTCCACACTCAGGGTTCTCAGGATATGGAAAGCTAGAATCAAGTAAGGTAGGACGTCCTGGATATATTCTTTTTTATACATATAAATATAATCAAGTCCTTGTTAAGTGATGAGTGAGAACATAGGAGTCTTATTGTTATCTCAGTATGTGAATGTGTGTGAAGTGTGACAAATATATTTCTGAGCTCTGCTGTGCGCAGCAAACAGACACCAGGAGGATAACTCACATCTCAGCAGAGCAGAAGAGGCGTTTCAACATCAAACTGGGATTTGACACTTTACATAACCTCGTGACAACACTCAGCTCTCAGCCAAGCATAAAGGTACTGTGAAAACGTGTGCTGCTGCATTTTAGATGGATATGCTGAAAGTTGGAGGCAGATTGTAATATGTAACATGCAAATGCTAAGTCTTAGCATTAACAGTGCAACCAGATTTGAGCTTGTCGATTTAAATAATTATTCATAATGGTGAATAATTTTTGTATATGATTAATGTATGGTAATCCCTCTCTCTGCTGTGTGCAGATCAGCAAAGCCACCACACTGCAGAAGACCGCCGAGTACATCACTAAGATGCAGCAGGAGAGAGCTCAGCTGCATGAGGAAGCTCAGAAACTGAAAGAGGAGATTCAGCTCCTGAACACTGCCATCAAGTGAGACCTTTAGCTAAGCTCAACCTCTGCCTGTGCATATGTGAGCAGGCATGTAGGTGTATGCAGTGTTGGGAAGGTTACTTTTAAAATGTATTCCACTACAGATTACAAAATACATGCCCCAAAATGTATTTTGGGGCATGTATTCCGTTATGTTACTCAACGAGAGTAACGTATTCTGAGTACTTAGGAGTACTTAATATATTATCATGCTTTTTACAACTACATGAATATTGCTGTGTGATTTATTACTATCAGTGTTGGGGAGTAACGGAATACATGTACCGCTGTTACGTATTTAAAATACAAAATATGAGTAACTGTATTCCGTTACAGTTACCGTTTAAAAGGGTGGTATTCAGAATACAGTTAATTTATTCAAATAAATGGATTACACTGCGTTACTTTCCTGTTTCATATTGTAGCGGGTCAGGACTGTTTGGGTTTTGTTTGACAGCTACGTTCTGTTGTTCCAGGCGGCAGCGTTACGGTTGCCATGGTTACAGGGCGACGCTCTCTCTCTCTCTCTGCGGCTGTGTGTTTCCTGGGTGAGAGAGCACCTTTTCGTTGTTGTTGTTGTTGTGCTAAGCTAACAGGCAGAATGCTACAAGCATAGCTCTAAAGAATGTAGCATCATGGGGAGTGTAGTCCGTGTTGCAGGGAGAATGGACTGCCATACACGTTATGGGTCTGTGAGCGCGAGGAGGGAGAAAAAGGGGAGTGGAAAGGTACGAGTTGTCATCGAGGAAAAACGGGAGCTGGAAGCATGTAAATATAATAAGAACCACTTCAGTCAAGAAGAGTGCCTGACGAGCCCAGTTGTAAGTAAGCTATTAAGACTCGACTGTACACCGTGTTCGTGTTTTCCTCCGAAAACAATAAGTTCCGTTGGAGCAGTCTTTCAACGCCTCTCTCTGTCTCTTGCAAGAAAAGTTGACCCACACAACAAAGTAAAGCTATTTTTCGGCTACGAGCCGACAGGGACCCCGCCGTATTAGTCAGAGGTCCCTTTACTACAGTTCGGAGTCGCGGACCTTCAGTAATAGTAATAAATAACACAGCAATAGTAGTCAAAGGAGCTTGCAAAGAAAAGCGTCTGGACTTCTTTAAGTTGCTTGAAGACGTTTCACCTCTCATCCGAGAAGCTTCTTCAGTTCTAAGGTCAAATGGTGGAGAGTCCCAGATATAAACCTAGTGGGAGTATCCCCCCACAGAGGGACAAAAGGACCCCGTGATGATCCTCTAATCGCCTGAGCCAAGGTGTGAAACTGGGTGTGGGTCCCAATCAGCCAGAGTTTTGGGTGTGTTCATTGTGAAACCTGGCCCCACCTTATCACGTGAATTCCTGAGGTCAGATGGCCCAGGATGTGAGTGGGCGTTAAGGCGTCTGGGAAGGGATCTCAAAACTGGATTATAGATGGCAGAGAGTTGGTGTCGTAAACCCCCGCCTCTGTTCAAAGATGGTCGCTCACAGTGGACATAGATGGCTTCTTTCACTCCTCTTTCAAACCATCTGTCCTCTCTGTCCAAAATGTGAACATTGGCATCCTCGAAAGAGTGTCCTTTATCCTTAAGATGCAGATGGACTGCTGAGTCTTGTCCTGTGGAGGTGGCTCTTCTGTGTTGTGCCATGCGCTTGTGAAGTGGCTGTTTGGTCTCTCCAATGTAGAGGTCTGGGCATTCCTCGCTGCACTGTACAGCATACACCACATTGTTAACCAGTTTTTGTCTGAGCGTGTTGCTGGGTCTGAAATGCACCGGGATGTCATGCTTGGAGAAAACTCTCCTGTGTTTTTCTGATACACCGGCTACATAGGGGATGACAATGTTATTGCGTCTGTCCTTCTTATCCTCCCTCGCTGGTGTCTGGTCTTCTTTTCTGTGCCTCTTTGCTGACTTTAAGAACGCCCATTTAGGATAGCCGCACGTTTTGAGTGCTTCCTTTACATGTGTGTGTTCCTTCTTTTTTCCTTCAGGCTTAGAGGGAACATGTTCTGCCCGGTGGTGTAGGGTCCTAATTACCCCAAGTTTGTGTTCCAAAGGGAGATGGGAGTCAAAGAGGAGGTACTCACACACACGGACCAGTACCTCCTCTTTGACTCCCATCACCCTTTCTGAGAACCTTCACAGACACACAGCAATAGTACATTCACGTTGTTGTAAAAAGCATGATAATATATTAAGTAATCCAAAGTATTCCGAATACGTTACTGTCATTGAGTAACGTAACGGAATACGTTACAGAATACATTTTGGGGCATGTATTCTGTATTCTGTAATGGAATACATTTTAAAATTAACCTTCCCAACACTGATTACTATTACTGAAGGTTACTCGCCATACCAATTCCAATTAGATTTTTAAATCTTAATATAAAACGAGTAACAGTAGGGCGGACATTAGGTAAGGCTGCACTTTTTGCATATGTGAGCAGGCATATGCTCACATATGTGTAGAAAACTATTCCGCGCATATATAAAACAGGTCCGCGGCTCCGAAACATAGTAAAATGGTAAATGGTAAATGGCCTGCATTTGTATAGCGCTTTTCTAGTCCATAGGACCCCAAAGCGCTTTACACTACATTCAGTCATCCACCCATTCACACACACATTCACACACTGGTGATAGCAAGCTACATTGTAGCCACAGCTGCCCTGGGGCGCACTGACAGAGGCGAGGCTGCCGGACACAGGCGCCACCGGGCCCTCTGACCACCACCAGTAAAGGGACCTCTAGCTAATACGTCGGGTTCCGTGTCGGGCTCGTAACTGAAAACTAGCTTTACTTTGTTGTCTGGGTCAACTTTGCTAGCGAGAGACAGAGAGAGGCGTTGAAAGGCTGCTCCAATGGAACTTACTGTTTCGGAGTAAAACACGAACACAGTGTACTGTCGAGTCTTAATAGCTTACTTACAAGTGGGCTGGTCAGGCACTCTTTTGGTTGTAGTGGTTCTTATTATATTTACATGCTTCCATCTCCTGTTTCTGGTCAGTAACACCTCGTACTTTTCGACTCTCCTTTTTTTTTCCTCCCTCGCCAGACACATAACGTGTATGGCAGTCCATTCTCACTGCAGCACGGACTACACTGCCCATGAGCCTACATTCTTTAGGGCTATGCCTGTAAATATTTAGGGGCCACAAGTAAGGATGACATGGGCCGTGAGAATGAGACACAGGCATTAGAGCCTCTTAATCTGTGTTTTGTTTGGGTTTCCACTGGCCTGGAATTACCAAAAGTAGAGAGGGCATAGCCTTACATATAAAACAGGAAAAGACCACCATGTAATCCATTTATTTCAACAAAGAAACTGTATTCTAAATACCACCTTTTTAAACGGTAACTTTAACGGAATACAGTTACTCATATTTTGTATTTTAAATATGTTACGCTGGTACATGTATTCCGTTGTATTCCTTGTATTCCCAACACTGTTTGCGTATACTTTTAATGATTTCTTTGAGCTGTTCCTTTGCCAGGGTAGAAAGATTTCCCAGCATGCATGTTTAATAATTTCAAAAAGTTTGAATTTGTTCAGGATTTTCGCTGATCCACAAATAGTCAAATTATACATTCAGGCTCAAATATATACATACACTCACTTGTATCTTTTAAAAGGTCAAGGCCAAGGTATATTAACTTCTCATTAGTGATCATGATGGACTACAACTGGTAGTTTCCTCCTTCCTGTCCTTGCCAGCATATAAAAAAACTTATTTTACAGAACTCATTGGATTAACCAATACTCAGAACAATGGGTGTATCTAAAGTCAAAGCAACTCAAAATCAAAGGTGAACTGCAGGTTTACACAAGTTGGGAAAAGCTCTTGGAGTCATTAACAAACATTTGCAGATTCCAAGATCAGCACTTCAGACAACTGTATGTAATTCACAAGTTTCAGTATTCAGGTGTGTCACCACTGTTCTAATTTGTGGACTATGCTTTAAAACCCGGTGAGTGTGAGGAAACCAGTTTAAATGCATGCTACCGAGTCTGCCAAGAAGAGTGGTCAAATATATAGCCACAGTTATGCTAGATGGTTGTTAAGGGTTACCAAAGACATCTGGTCAAGGTGCAGCTTGCTAAGGGACATTTAATCAAATTGTTTAGGTTGTGTGTATATATTTCAGTCTGAATGTATAATTTGCCTATTTGTGGTTCAGAAAAACTTTTTTTTTTTTTTTTTTTTTGGTTGGTTTTTTTGTTTGTTTGGTATTTTTTGAAAGTCATTAAGGATGTATTCTGTAAATCATTAATCCCTGGAAAAAACTCAAAGAAATTATTAAAAAAAACCAAACAAATTGCCATGACATTGCAGTTTTCAACAATCCAATCTTACCCTGCTGACATGAAGATGCTCTGGACTGCTTTGTTGACTTGGTTTATTTCTTGGTGCAGTACGTGCCAGCAGCAGCTACCAGCCACCGGTGTCCCCATCACACGCCAGCGCTTTGACCACATGAGGGAGAAGTTCAGGGAGTATGTCCGCACACAGACTCTGCAAAACTGGAAGTTCTGGATCGTATCCTTATGCATGTAAATGTGTGAAATGTTCATTGGAACAATAAAATGCCACAAACTTAAAAAAGGTTAGACAAAACAAATGACAGCAGTATAATTGGAGGCTGAGTAAATGTTCCACTCTATTCCTGTGGGAAATTCCTATATTTCACATTGTTTCAAAACACCATTGGTGAGAATCCAAATAATGTTCAATAAATACACTTTGGTACAGTACATTTCCAGGCCTGGGCTTGTTACACATTTCATATTTAACAATATAGCTGTAGTTTAACTTGTAGTTTAGTTTAGTGTGGTATATAGTTTAGAAAAAGCAAAGTTATTTTCAATTTGGGTGTCTCTTAGCTGATGAAGTCTGCCCACTTTTGCTTCATATGCTGCAGATGAAAATGAATGGTCTTTTGATAGTAGTAGTATTAATTAAACCATTAAAAACACTTTATTAATGCAGTGCTGTTCTCAGTGACATGTCCCTTTAGCACAGTAAAGGTGGGCACTGTGGTTTATTTTGTGTTTCATACACTCGCATGTCCACTTATTGTTGACATGTGTTATGAGATTTTTAAAGAATGTCTGACATATTTAAACTGTGGAAGCCAGTTGAAGCAAAAAAAAAAAATGCATATATTAAGCAAGATATAAAATAAAGCCAAGTTTATCCTTTTATCACTACATCTTTCCTCAACTTGGTGTCAGTTCAGTATCATCATGGAGCCGCTGTTTGAGTCATATAATGGAATGGTGTCAACTGCCAGTGTGGAGGACCTTTGTCGATCCACTCTGACCTGGATGGATCAGCACTGTTCACTGCCTGCTCTAAGACCCAGTGAGTCACATATACCTGCAAATCTCAACTGCCCACACTTACAGCCAGCATGATAGCAAGAATAGTTAACTTGTTTTTGTACTTTCCTCACATGTTCTCTTCAGTGGTTCTGAGTTCACTCCGTCTCTTGAGTACCACCACGGCCATCCTGACAGATCCCAGCCTACTGCCCGAGCAAGCCACACTCGCTGTCACCCAGGGTGACCCTGCTGCTGCCCTGGACCACTCCTTACAGCCTGCCCCTCGGCAGTAATATACACCCCATGTTACCTTTGAAGAACAGCGTGAACGGAAACCCTTCAGAAGGCAGAGGAGACCACATATTAGAGAGCAGCCTGTGGAATGATTAAAAAAACACTCGGCTCAGAGACTTTTAAAAATGCATCAGATTCTCAATAAAAACTCACTATCTGCAAAAAAAAAAAAAAAGTACTCCAGTATACCCAACAGTCATAGAAATGTTATCCATGTGTGTGTGTGTATATATATATATATATATATATATATATATATATATATATATATATATAGCTATAGCAGAGTATACTGACTGCCAGAGCTCTTAAAAACACTGACCTGTTAAAATGCTGAATAATAAATTATTCTCTGACCTGCTTGCCACACATGTAAGTGTGATAAGCATTGGCTCTTTCAATTATGCAGGTCAATTATAAATCATTCTCCTAATAAGCAAAAGAAACCTATTTTGGACCCGGGATGGTACAGAAATCCCTTTGGGGTTACAAGGTAAAAAATCGACAAGCTCAATCATGTGGAGCCTATGCACTGTGGTGACCCCTTGTGAATGATGGAGCAGTAGCTTTAATATCAATAAAATTGTCATTGGAGAGCCCTTGCAACTAATGTCATGTAACAGTTTCTACACTGTGCACATTGAAACATGGCCTGTAGTTTATTTTCTGCACTGGTATTAAGCTTTTCTTTATCCTTCTGGTTTGTCACATTGGGAAAATTGTGCCCCATTCAAATTACCTAAGGAAGATCAAGACCTTGAAATTAAAACATTCAAAGGGAATTCTCCCATCACCATTACAGCTTTCACACTGTGAAGTGTCAAGCAGCAGATGAGTCTGCTGTGAAGTTTTTCTTTTGGGAGATATGACTTCAAAATTAGAAAGTGAACTGGTCCGCTGTGGCATACAAGGCTTAGTATTAAATCCTTCAAGCAGAAATACTGTGGAATCATCCCTCTATGCAGTAGCGGTTTTTGATACGTGTCGCCCAAAAAATGCTCGTACTCATGCTGCCCCAACATCAGCCAGCGCATATTGGGAATGGCATAGGCACCGATCGGTTTTCTATTGCCCATTTGCTGGGAGTAAGGACGCCCTTCGTTTGCGAGGTGTGCCTGCTGCTTGCGGCACAGGGAGGAGAGGTCGGGGCGGCGGGGGATTCTCTGACTGGCTGGAACAGCATCTAATAACCAACTCGCAAAATAAAACAAAAATAAAAACAAAACAACAAACACGAAAACACCAGACATCATGATACAGACTTTTAATTTGCACCAATGTTTTTTCTAAATTCTATGCGCGAAAAGTGAGCGCAAGAGCCCTCGGTGCGCCTGCTCGCTGCTGAAGTCAAAGTAAACTTTATTGTCATCTCCGCTATACAGTCCAGTATATATATATAGAGAGAGACGAGACGACGAGGCTCCAGTTACAGCAGTGCAAGTAAACAAACAATAAATATAAGAAGAGTAAGAAAATAAATATACACTTTAGGACCAGGGGTGAAGGGATCAATAACAATTTAAATTTTATAATTTACAGTTTGATTTGATTTAAAGTCTCACACACAACCCGTCGAAAGGGGAGGGGGGCCGGCTGCTTCCAAATAGAGCACATTTCATTCATAATGCTGTAAATCCAAGCCCATTACGTATTCATGATTTGAATCCTGGGTTGTGTGAAGTAAATAAACCCTAGACAAAGTGAATCTGTGAACTAAGGTGTTGGTCTATTAGGTTATGTTGTGGCAATCCTCGGGTTGGGGGATTTGTGTTCATACTGGAGTGCAAAATTGAACTTTTCTTGTCCATCTTCCATTGGTTTTAAAGCCATCAGGTGCTCAGTTTAGAAAAAATAGAAAAGAAGAGGAGGAGAAACGAGCAAAAGATACAGGTAAGCAGATGTATCATTGGATAATGGCAGGTCATCCTGAAACAATCAGAATACTTTATTACTAAGGAAATTATGTGGATTACAGTTGCTCCAAAACGAAATGGTAAAAATAGTAACAGTAACAGACTAAACTCCAAACAATACATTATGTTACAGATTTAAATATTAATTAGTCAATGTCAATTGTTGATTTGCCCTGTTCTCATTGTATGACGAATTATGATGACTGTTTGCCGTTTGCATACAACACATACTCTCTCTCTCTTCATATGTGTGTGTGTGTGTGTTTCTCTGGTGAAATTCAGTATGGTTCTGACAGTTTTATGTTAATGTACAATGCTTAATATGTTTTATATGTATGTGTGTGTATGTGTGTTGGGGGGGGGGAGGGGGGGGCCGCCAGAGGGAGTGTTCGCCCGGGGCGCCAAACAGGCTAGGACCGCCACTGCCTCTATGTGTCTCTCTCACTTACTCAGTGTGCTTGGCTCCATGCTGCAGTGGCTCCTCCGGATCCATAGAGGGCACTGTGCTGCAGGCAGGGTCTGACAAGCGCAGTGTAGGGGTTTTGTTCCCAGAGCTCCTTGGTGCGCTGTCCACTTCAGCACCACAAAGCCGAGCGGAGGCAGCGGGCTAGCTAACACGGGTGGGACTGAAGATACGGCTTAACATCAGCACCAGCGCCAACCCGAGTCCCAGATACAGAAAATACTGAAAATTAGCCAGCGATATTCGACAGAAACACCGACAGCAACGAGTCAAGCGACTACAAAAAAGGTAAGAGTTTTCGAAGAAGCTCAAATAAGATCAAGTTGGTGGATAATAACGGGCATCCCAGAAGAAAAACGCGCTCCCCATCCCTTCCTGCTTCATAAATACTGCATGACCTTATTAAGGCTGTGTTTACGTTAGCTTCCAGTCCTGTTTGCACAGCATGTATTCGCCTTATTGCGAGTTTATTAGACACAAAGAGGGACACTTCAGTGGTATAAAGCTGTAGGGTGACCGTATGGGCAGCCTCTCCTCGCTTTGCAGATGGTGCTGTTTTATAACTCGTCGATTTCCGCCCGCTTGCTACCCTGTGACCAGCTGCTGTTTCCTTTTTATTCCCCTCTGTCCTGGCTGCGGGACATTTAATATCTCCGCTACCGTTTTGTGAACCAAGTGGCGTGTTATGTGGCTAAACCGCCTCCGGTGTACCGCTGTTCATTTGCGGAATTAGCCAAGACTGACACAGCAGCAAATTCATCTGTCAAGCTCTGGTTGCATATGTGCATTTGGGTTAAAGGAAATATGTGTAAGCGTGTATAGTTTACTAGTGAATACTTAAAGCTTTCCTATGGGACACCTTATCAGTGATTGTGAATACTTTATGAAAGATATCTATCTATCTATCTATCTATCTATCTATCTATCTATCTATCTATCTATCTATCTATCTATCTATCTATAGCACTGTAAAACTAACGTGTATTGCTGTGCTATATGTGTGCAAATGAACTGTGTGGTAGGAAAGACCTAGAGAAGAATCAGAGTTGAAGCAGATCCCATAGGGATTAGTGTTTGTTTGTTTTTTTTTTGTTTTTTTTATTAAAAAAAACAAACATGTTTTTAAAGCATTTATATAATATAAAAGTCGGTATTGTGAATATCATCATACATTTTAATGTATGATGGCTTCATCACCTTTTCCAGGTGATGTCAAATCCCCCTGTGTAATGGAGCAAATGTCATAACGGTTCTTCTTCATAATAGTGATATATGTTTAAATATTACAGAGTGAATACAGCATAATATACGCTCACTGAAATCCCTTCTGTGATAGTCTGGTTACTGTTGCGGAATTTCCCCCTCCTGCTTCTTTAATCCATGAAATTGAAATGTTATAATGTGACACTGGAAATGAGCCAAAGACTTGGTGGTTCCAGCTTTAAATGGTTGTAAATTCTATATTTTACAACTGCTTGTCAGACAAAAGCATCTCTCTGAAGATGTCCCCTTGGGCTTTGGAAAAATGTCACAGACATCTTTCTGTGCTTGCTAAACCAAACAATTAAATAATTAAGGAATATGATCTAATGGCAAAAACCTACAATCCATCATACTGCTGCTTAATTATATTGCGATATGCAGCTCCTGGGCAAAACTCACAAATCCCTCTGCTCTCCGTGACCACATAGCAAATCACTGTTTGCCTCAGTCCTTATGAAAACCCCATGAATCAGTAATCAGTGCTCTCTTCGTGATCGGGCAATAAGAAAAAGCCAGCAGGAGTCGAGTGAGTGACAGGACATTGGCGGTGCTGACCTGATACTCTGTTACATAGGACTTGGAGCGGCGCCTTGCTGGCCTGGCCAAACGAAAATACTGACTGAATCTCTGAAAGCAGGAGGCTTCCATTTTGCCACAGCGCTGCCATCGGTGAGATAGGCCCAGGTGAGGTAAGAGGCTGATAGAGGGATTAGCTAGTATTAGGATGTGGATGCTCATAGTGGTGTGAGAGAAATGTCACTCACTCCCACTCTATCTTCCCCTGCCGTCTCTCTCTCTGGCTCCTCTGGCTCCACAAAGCATCTGTCTCCTGCTTGCTCTGCATTCACATTGATCCTAGATGAGCAGTGATACCCCACCGCCATCGTCCCCACCTACCCTCTCTCCGCCAGCACCACAACCACTCTGCAGCATCTCAGTGGTTCTCCTCACTGTCCCTCATCGCCACATGCCGCTTCATGCCTCCCTGCACTCTCCTCTCATGGAGACACACACACACACACACACATGCCTGCTGCTGTCCTGATTCCTCCTCCTCTTTCTGCTCTCCTAATATACTTAGATTGAGTAAAAAGGAATACTATGTGAAGCAAACAGAAATAATATTAAAAGATTATGGGAAATACTGAACTATCCCAAGTATTTCATTTGTAATGACCATGAAGAATACAATATGGATGTTGTGGCAAATAGTCTCAATGAATTCTTTGTAACTGCTGGACCAAATTTAGCCAGAACAATCACTTATCCTGGGAAAGCACAGGAAAAATCGGACACACTGATTGATAGAAATCCATATTCTATGTTTCTCACAGCCGTTGATGAAAATGAAGTTTTTGAAATTGTCAAAAAATGTAAAAATCAGAAATCTTTGGATTGTAATGATATTGATATGATAGTGGTTAAAAGAGTCATTGAGGCTATTATAAAACCGTTTACATACATCTGTAATTTATCATTTCAAACTGGTCAATTTCCAGATAGAATGAAAATAGCAAAAGTTATACCTCTCTACAAATCTGGCAACAAACACTATTTCACAAACTACAGGCCTGTCTCTTTACTACCTCAATTCTCAAAAATTCTTGAAAAACTGTTTAAAAACCGACTGGAAAAATTTATAGATAAGCATAAACTACTCACCGAGAGTCAGTACGGATTCAGATCAAGCAGATCAACATCATTGGCACTATTAGATTCAATAGAATACATCACAAATTCCATAGACAAAAAGCAATATGTGGCTGGGTTATTCATAGACTTGACAAAGGTATTTGACACAATAGATCATGATATATTAATAAGAAAACTGTAACGTTATGGTGTCAGAGCGGTAGTTTTAGATTGGGTCCGGAGTTATTTAAGTGATAGGAAGCAGTTTGTGAAATTAAATGGTGGTTGCTCCTTATGTATGGACATTGCTTGTGGTGTACCCCAAGGGTCAGTTTTGGGTCCAAAATTCTTCAACTTGTACATTAACGACATCTGTAAAATGTCCAAAGTATTAAAAATGGTTCTCTTTGTGGATGATACAAACATTTTTTGCTCTGGTGATGATCTGCAGAGTTTTTGGGAGGATATGACTAATGAAATAAGTAAAGTGAAGTTCTGGCTTGATAAAAACAAATTATCATTAAATTTGAATAATTCAGTCAGTGAAAATAAATTTTTGGGGGTAATAATAGATGAAAAACTTAACTGGAGAGCTCACGTAAGATATATTCATTCCAAAGTATCATGAAGCATTGCAGTACTAAACAAGGCAAAACAGGTATTAGACAGGACATCACTTCATATTCTCTACTGTTCACTGGTTTCACCATACTTAAGCTATTATGCAGAGGTCTGGGGCAATAACTATAAAACCACATTACATTCACTTTTTACTCTTCAAAAAAAAAGCAATTCGAATCATCCACAATGCAGGTTATAGGGAATATACAAACTCACTATTTTTGCAGTCTGAAATATTGAAAATTGACGATCTAGTGAAATTCCAAACAGCACAAATTCTATTCAAAGCAAAAAATAAAGAACTGCCAGGTAATATTCAGAGTATGTTTTTTTTTTTAAAGAAGGAAGCTATAATTTAAGGCAGCGGTCCCCAACCCCCGGGCCTCGGACCGGTACCGGTCCGTGAGTCGTTTGGTACCAGGCCGCGAGAGTTGAGGCTCAGGTGTGAAATGTATAGTTTTCAGGGTTTTTATCGGTTTTCAGCGTTATTTTGTTATTGTAAATCATATATAAATCATATAAGGCTCACATGATTTACTCATGAAAGTGGCCACTTTCTCATTACTTTCATATATTTTTTTAGTAAGTATACAAAACATACAAGTTTCATTGTATAATTTTTCAAGGGATCTTATATGTGTTTTCACTCTTGTATGCTTTTCATACAAGTTTCATATAAGACAGATAAAAACCTTATAAGATTTATATATATCTTTTCCATATGGGTTTCAACATGCAAATTAATCAGAACGGCAGCTATATTGAAATGTATTCATTTTTTTGTGTAGTATTTTTTTTCTCTCTCTTATTTTCTTTTCTAAATGTACCTGTATATTGTTTACATCAGGGGTGCTCACACTTTTTCCGCATGTGAGCTACTTATAAAATGACCAAGTCAAAATGATCTACCCACTACAAAAATCCAAAACATATACTTATTTATAAATATATTGAGGATTCTTTATATCTACAATGTATATACATGCATAACCGCAATATCCAATATTTCACAACACAATTAACTATGTAAATTTTTTGTCATTACCTGAGTTTACTCTGATGACTTGCACTGAATTGAATCAGCCAGGGATGCATAGTCCGGACAGTAGCTGCTGACGGCCAGGTTTAAGAGAAAAAACCGAGAGCTAAAAATTGGAGTTAACTCGCTGACTAGCTTGTCAGTTTTACTACACTTCGCGCCGCTGTTTGCGCATGCGCAGCGACCTAAGCGTCAGAAAAAAATCTGATGTCATCTGACTGGCTTCCCTGTATCAATCAAGTGACGGGATGGATGATAGGCTGGCATCTATTTTTTTAATGCCATGCGATCTACCAATACTACCTTTGCGATCGACTGGTCGATCGCGATCGACGTATTGAGCACCCCTGGTTTACATGTTTGAAAGAAATTACCAATCAATCAATCAATCAATCAATCAATCAATCAATCAATCAATCAATCAATCTCCCAAAGAGCCAAAACTCTGAGAGTAGAAACAGGGTAGGGTAAGTAGCATTGAAGCAAAACAACCAGACTTTGTCTCACGCAGTCATCTGATGATATTTATAAAGAGACTTAAAGCACAACTGGAGGCATGGCAAATAATTTTTAGTCAGAAGAAGCAGGAAAAATCAGCCCGATACATCACTCTCCGATTCTCCTTGAATCTGCTTATCCTACTTCAGTTGGCCGATAAGGGCCTGGCGGTGTGACTGCAGGTGGTAACGCTTAATGTTTTATTTAAAAGCCTTGTCAGGCTTAGTTACTGTCTTAAATCTGAATCCACTTATTTGTAGCTAAAGAGTTCACTTTCACTGCCTCACTATGTGGGCATGGTGAATGCTAAGACACCTCTTTAAAAAAAACTTCTGTTTTCTTCTGAGCACGTGAAGCTAGCTTACATAATCTGTAAAGTTGTGATGAAATGAGCGGGAGATCAAATGGTGGAAAAATTAGACCCCCCCACCATATCACCACTTATCACAAAGATATCATAGGCAGCTCATTACTCAGAAGAGGCTTAAATGGTGTAATTACATGACACCGCATTGGTTTTCATTCCATCACTATCTTCATTCACTGTGTATTGACCCTTCTCACTATTCTGGAGCTTTCCATTTTCCCCTTAGTGTGTTCATAATGACAAGCTGTAAAGATGCAACAGATGTGTGAACAAAGCAAATAAAGTGCTGGTAACAAATTGAATCCCTGCTATTATCCCTCTTTAGAGTAACTAAGACAATGCACAAATCTAACAAAAGTACCAGACAGCCATGGCTTGAAGTAAACGCTGCATAATTTGAGATGTAAAACTGGAAGGAAGAAGTTTTTGCCACACAGAAAATCTGCACGTGAATTTGGAATGGTTTAATTTTATTCTGATTACTTAATTAAAGTAGAGCAGCACAGTGCACAGCGCAGTGTGTAAAGCGCTTTGAGTGCTCAGATGAGTAGAAAAGCGCTATATAAGAACCAGTCCATTTACCACTTTTACTTAGAACGAGGCTAGTTGGTAAATTACTACTTGCAAAGAGGGGAGGTTTCGTATGGTGACCAGCATACACAAGCGGAATCCTTACATCAAGCAACAATGCTCACGTGGCCGCATGGATACTGTTTGAAGACAGGCTTGAAAAGCTGAAACCTTTTATTTGTGTAATGATTACAGAAACTCTATATGTGTGTCCATCAGCCTGTCTGTCCAACTGTGCTCCATAGTGATTAATCCAGTCCACTTTACATTTGCTATCAGTGGCTCCCCTTAACTGACTGCTGTTTGTGTGTGTAAAGGTGTGGAGCACAGACACACACACACACACACACACACACACACACACACACACACACACACACACACACACACACACACACACACACACACACAAGGATTCCCAAACCTCTTAACCCAAAGTTTCACATTACATCCTAAATTGGTCCATTGTACTCATTGTATCAGTCTTGTTATACCCAAAAAGTGACGTTACCACCTCCATAGTGTTTATACCCACACAGGGCACAAGTATTGGCTACAGTATGATAGGTGTCACCAGGTAGATAGGTGCCTGCTTGAAATGGGGTAAGTCGATAGCGTGGGTTTTCAGGCAACTCACAATCTTACAGGTTGATACAGACAAAACAGTTTGTATGAAAAATAAATTATACATTTGACTTCTTCTTGTGTTTGAAGAAGAATCTGATACGATAGCCAGTATACGCTACTCTGGCTGCAGTCCTTGAAAGGCTATCATCGACTTGATGCGGTGTGTTGTTGCCATCATGAAAGCCTGCAGTAGCCCACTGGTAAGCAGAATGCAATGCCTTCCTCACTTCTGTTAAGGTTACCTGAGATTAATTCTCCCTCGTAAGCAAATCCCCTCTCCCGCCCTCTGGCCTCGCAGCAGGGCCTATGCCACGGCGCTCAGGTTGACAAAATAGCATGCCGCTCTTCCCACGTTAAAAGCACATCCATTTTTAATCCTCCCCCTCTGAGTACACACACACCCAAACAGATACATTATCTCCCTGTCTGTGTGACTGATTCTTCCAGGAGTTTGCGTTTGATATTTTGTCTCTTTCTCTTTACAATGTTGCAGCAGAGCCCATGTACGATCATGTGCAGTTTGTTTTGTATATTTCCAATGCTACTCTCTATGGGAGATTGTATTATTTTTGTTCCATTCTGCTTCCTCTAAGGTAGCTCACACTGCATCCACAACAAATATTGGAGAAGGCTTGTGCAGATATAGAGTGTGACTCACACTGACAACAAAATCAGAATGGGAATCTCTTGTGTATTGCTGAAGATGTCGAGGTTAGGCTTACGGCATCAGTTTGCAGTTCTTTCTCTTGTAATGTTCTCTTAAAATCACAATTGACATTGAGAAGTGATTAAGTTTTCCTTACAGTGGTTTGGATTCAAAATCAGTATGTCTGCAATGTAACTCCGGGTTTGAGGTCAGCCTCCCACTTGGAAGATCAAGAGAACACCTGCTTCATCTTCCTGATCAAAGAGAACTTAGCCCCAGATTCATCCTCATCAAGAAGCAAAAAAACACTGGATAAAATTTAGATCAAGGAGTAAAATCTGAATCTGAATAATTCAATCCAGGCTTCTTTTTTTCTGTGAAAATTGAGAGGGGGGGGGGGGGGGGGTATTTCTAATGAACTTGGTCCCTTGCGGAGTGATAACTGCTGAATAAGAGAATGTTTTATTTATTAGTTTCCATCTGAAGTATTACTAATAAATTTAGAATTTAGAAATTAGCAGGATTATTATCCATAAGAATCAGTGGATTCTTTTGCACCAGATTTTGAGAGCTGGCATGTACATGTCAGCATTTGTGTGAGAGACACAGAGAGATGTGATAAAACAGGCACATGAAACTGGATTATTGAAGTCAATACGGTTGTGAAAAATTGCCACACTCTTTTCGATTCGGGCCCGTTTGAGGCTGTCACACGCTTACTGTTCAAAGGGCACTATGTGACTGCTTGTTAGCCATCTTTGGGCTCTCTGTGTGTGAACTCTGTGTGTGTGTGTGTGTGTGTGTGTGTGTGTGTGTGTGTGTGTGTGTGTGTGTGTGTGTGTGTGTGTGTGTGTGTGTGTGTGTGTGTGTGTGTGTGTGTGTGTGTCCCCTAGGGATCCCCTTCCTCTATTCCACTGACTTCAGAGCTGCTTTGAAGTTCCTTCTCAGAGGAGAGGTGAAGGGGAGAGAAGTGAGGGGGGAGAGCCTGACACAAAAGATGGGCACTGGGATGGGAGAGTAGTTAAAAATGCTTAATTTTTATTTCTGCACTCGCTCTGCTCGTCGCTGAGCCCTTTATTCCTTTCGTAATTTGAGAATGATGTCATTGTCCACATGGCGCTCTTTGTATGACAAACTAGAACTGTGTTGCAGAGGCGAGTGCAAAACCAGAACTCAGTTAGAAAGCGAGTAAAGCCAGGGGACACTGTGTTAGGAATTTACAGCATATTAGGGTGGTCATGTAGCTGCACTCAGTCAGCCGATGAATAATGGAGGGGATCAGTGTCTAGTTCCGTCAGGTGATCCTGGTGTATTTTTCAGGAGCACTGTATGTGTTTATGTGTGTGTTTGTGTGTGTGGGTGGGGGTGATGGTGAGAAGAATGGAAAGAGGCGCAGTGAGAGCAGCTGCTGCTCTCCCAGCACACCCTCCACACAAAACCATCTGCCATGCTGACTCCAGAGAACACACACACACACACACGCACACGCACACACACACACACACACACACACACACACACACACACACACACACACACACACACCAAACCTTCTTATTGTCTTCACTAAACACAAACTACACATACAAAGAAAAGTACACTCTATTATTTTATTATTGTAGATCAGATTCATTTCAGATTCTTTTTATTATGATTTTTTTTACTATTACTATTTTACAAACTCACTATTTCTTGCACAGCGTATGCATAGTGTAGATGACAAAGAAAGATTTCCTAGTTATCCTCCGATGCGTGAAAAATATTGACTGAACTTTGAACATGTAAATTAGCACACCAAAGCTACACCTCAGCTATTTAGCTCTGCTACATGTCACCCAATTCAAAACACACACACACACTGTAAATATGCTGTTGATGATGATGCTTTACTGCACACAGCCCATGCAGTGACAGCATGTAATTGTTTGTATTTCTTAGTGTTCCTTAGCAGGCTCACTAAACCCAACCTCTGTGATAGATAATGTAGATAACACATAAGTGCGAGTGGGAGAAATTATCCTCTCAGCAGCCCATCCAGTGCTGTCATAATCCTGAGTGGGTAAATCGGTGGAGAGGATCGGGCAAAGATAAGATGATGACTCAGGGAGAAGCCATCACTTGAGGAAATGAGACAGAGCCTCAATAATGGCTCGTTTGGCAAATTGCTAACCTCTGTGTCTCACCCATTAAAAATCAGTATTTACAAGGGTAAACTAATAAACCCCCCACTAGACCCAGCTTGTGGTTCATATAGTTTATTTACATAATATTGTATCCTGGTAATAATTATTTGCATCGTGTACAGGCCTTTTTAATAAACACGAGTTTAATTGCTCTGGAGAAACAGCATTATGAGCGTGTGCAATGAGTGACAGTGGTTTACTGTGAGTGAAAGCAGCAGACCGCAGCGGATAACAAAATGTCATCAGCGCTGAGCTGCACAGCGTGGCAGACTTCCATTTATTTACCCCAGAGAGACAAGAAAAAGGCCAAGGACATGGAGGAATAAAAGCAGGAAAAGGTGATGCTGCGAGCAAAAACTGTACTGAAAAGATGAATGCAGGCTCTGACCTTTCCTATCTTTTCGTTCAGAGCATACTGGGAATTCATATTGATGCTGCTTGCTGCAGTCACCGTGCTGCTTTCGCTATTTAGAGCAGGTCACACCTAAAAAAACTGTGTTTCCTTTATCCTTGGCTTATAGCTGGTGTACACTGTTAGAAGTGAATAGTAGATTGACCTCAGTGTAAAATGAGCCCCAGCTCAGTTTAGAGCTGGTCATAGTGGTGTGTGTTCACTGCATATTCACTGCAGCTCATAAGAATACTCGTCTATATAGCTGTAATGGGGGAGGGGTGAATCACTCTTTGATTATGTGAAACTGTGTGTATGTGTCTAAGGTAAGACTAAAACTAAGTAACTTTTTTTAGAAATCAATCCTGTTTCTCCCTCCAAGTGAGAAAACACTTGCACCTGCACCCGCACCTGCGCACTACCTAAAGAGGTTGGATACTGTCTACCATTGTGCTTTACATTTTATTACTAGCTATGGAAATCATGAACATCATTGTTCTTTGTATGCTGCTGGTAAATGTCCATCTTTGTATATATGCAGACTTTCCCATTGGTTGGTCTTTATCTATAAATCTCTCCTTGGGCTGGTTCCCTCTTATTTATGTGTTTATATGTGTAAAAACCACAACCAATACATTCTCACAATATCATACAAATGATTGTCCCAAAAATCAGAACAGAATTAGGGAAAAAGGCTTTTAAATATGCTGCCCCTGCTTCCTGCAGAACTGAAATGATCAGAATTGGTTACCATGGGGGAGTTTAAGTCCATCTTAAAGGAACAAGAGAATAACTCTTTTACTCAGTGTGATTGTTTTCAATGTCGCTCTCAATTGATCTGTTATTGTATAGTTTTCACATGTTTGTACGGGATATTGTATTTGTTTTAAATGTTATGTACTTATGTGGTACATGTATTTTGACTTTTGTTGCCATGATGCCAGGTCTCTCTTGGGAATTAGATTTTATTTTTTTTTGTGTCCCTTTTGGATCTTTAGCCATCAGAATTGTTGTCTTAAGGCCAAGAAAGATGCCAAGCGGATTTATTTTACCAAGTGGATCATCATGGCCTTGCCATATTGGTCCATTTGATTGACCTTTATTATAATTATGAATTTATTTTATTTTCGGTTGCTACAAACGGGAGAGACATGACTGGGGGATAGGACAGGGAGAAAGAATGAAAGAAAGAGGGAGAGAAAGAAAACCAAAGGGGAGAAGAGACGGTGAGAAAGGGGGGAAGAAAGAAAAAAAACAAACAAAACACCTGAATCACCTGTATGGAGAAAAAAAAACAGAAGAGAAAGCAAACAACAAAGAGCAACATAATAAAAAAACAGCACCATCACAATAAACTAGCTAGCAGTAGATAACAGTAGATACTAAATATTAAACGATATTGTGCAGCACGCAAGATAGACAGCGCACAATGTGCTTTGAGGCAGCAGCCAAGAAGGTGTAGTCCGCGTCTGTGAACACCTGTGTGCATACCTGTGTGGATCAGCATGCTTGTATTCCAAAGGTTTCTCCATGTAACGATCTGCTAGGGAGTGTGGGGAGCCATAGCCCCGTCCACCAGGGTATGAAGCAGGTATGGAGGAGATCCAGGCCCCAGATATCCAGAGGCCCCAGAGTACAAGGACCCAAGGAGGACCACCAAAGGGGGGGGGGACCGTGCCACCCTCCTGGGAAGAGCTGAGTAGAGCCCCAAACAGAGGTCACCCCGCAGTTACGGAGCAGAGGCCAGAGGGGGTTGCAGTGGCGTGCCCGCGGGCTCTGCCGGCAGCCAGCTGTGCCAGAGAGGACCGAGCTTCAGGCCCAGAGGCCAGAGGGCATCCCACCCCCCCGGAAGGAGCCCAGCCGGGCCACAGGCGCCCGGCCCCGCCAATCGGCCACCAGGAGTGAGCCGGTACATACATGAGCGCCCAGCCCCAGACGACAAGGACCACCAACACACCAACGTCTGAGGGCATCAGCCACCGGCAGGGAGTGTGGTGAGGGGAGTTAGGCCTCCGTACTTTAGAGGGCCTGAGAGGTTGAGTCTAAGACCCAACCTGACATATAGACACAGACGAACAGGCACACGCGGACACAAACGTGCATTCCCAATCCATATGCACAACCAAATACTCGGCACTCACCCAACGTGTAGACTAGGGCTGCCACGATTAGTCGAATAGTCACGATTACGTCGACTATCAAAATCGTCAACGACTGATTTAATAGTCGACGCGTCGTTTGAAGCTTTGTAAGATCACAAAAGACGCAGGAATAAGTAGTAGGATTTAAGAGTGTAATAACGGACTGAAACAGAAGATGGCAGCACTGCATGTACAAGGATACCAGCTGCCGTTAAACCCCGAAGAAGAAGAAGCTGTGTCCCAGAATTCATAGCGCAGCCCAGCTCAGTTTCCAACAATGGCGGCAGCTAGTTAGTTTTAATATTACTCTTATTATTCTTTCTGGGTCACAAAATAAAAGTTTAACATATTTTCAGGCGAGAATGTAGCTGTGTAAACCTCAAATATCTGCTCAGTTTATCAAGACACCACATACTTTCAAAAGCGCTCCGACGTTTTCGGAGACGTCTGTTACCCACTAGCTCGATAGCTAGCCGGGGGCTAGGCTCACTAGAGCCGTGAGAACACCGGACTCCGGCAAATCGTTTTCAAACCCACCGCCGTCTTTTGCTACTCAGGTTAAACATGATATATAAGTCACTTAGATAACTTAAAATTTTATTGTTTGGCTTTTTTTTTTAGTATTTTATTTGTTCCTGAGTAAATCGGTTTGGCTGAGATTAAAGTTATAGTTTTTACACAGCTGAATAAATGTCAAGCAGACAGCTGATTATCAGAAGTGTGAGATGCTCGAGAATTTACTCCGGTGTCCTGTTATATTTTAGATAGCAAGGAGTTTATTAAACTTCACCGAGACAATCTGCAAATTTCATTCAAATTTAATAAACTATCATCTTGTCTTTATTTTTAGTTAGCACATACCTTAAACACTTAAAGCTGTAAGCTAATGATAGTTATATAAGAGCAGATGCTGCTGGTGCAATAAGCTGTACGTTTTACTCCAATGGATGATGATCTGATTAGTCGACTAATCACAAAAATAATCGGTGACTAGTCGACTATCAAAATAATCGTTTGTGGCAGCCCTAGTGTAGACAGACACAAATAGACACTGCACAGACAGTCGCACTCCCCAAACATACTCTATATCCCAGGTCCAGGTACCCCCGCCCTCAGAGGGGCAAGCCGCACCTAGACCCAGGAGATGTAACCCTTCTCTCTGGGGTGGAGGCAAGCGGATCACCTCCTTATCTGCAGTAGCAGGGAGGCCCCGCATCCCAGACCCCAGTCTGACGGCCAGCACCTCCTCCCAGCCCCCCAGCCCTGACGGCTAACAGAACCTGGGTGAGTGAAGACCTCAAACCTCCCTACGCCCGCTCATATGTAGTGTTGCTGTGTGCTGTTCTAAAGTGCATTTAAAACTCAGGACAGCATGGTACTTGCTTCCTCTCAGAGAGCAGCACGGCTCCTCCCGAAAACCCTTAGTGCCTAAATGCATTTAAAATTGAGGGTAGGGCACCAGCGCCAGAGGTGGGTTGGAGTACACCGACCATCCTCTGGATGCTGTAAAACGTGCCCACCCCCAAGGCCCTATATGTATGTGTTATGTGAGAGTGTGAGTAATGTGGATGTCTAGGTTGCAGAATAAAATTGAGGCACAGGCGGCCAGAAGGGGACAGAGGGGGAGTGCCTCTCCTGCACTCTGGTGACATACCTGCACCCCAAGCCCTGCGTGTGTGGTTGGGTGTGGTAGAGCGGGAATAGGGAGGCAGCTGAGGATGGGGAGGGAAGAAAGGGAGGGGCAAGCGGCCCCTCCCTGGGGCCAGCTCCCCCACTGACCCCAGTAGGCACCCCCACACTCCGGAACCCACCAGGGCAAGGGGGCCCAGGCCCATCCGGACCGGGGCCCGCAGCAGCAGCACCGCCCAGCCCCACAGAGTCCGGGGCAGCCCACCCGACTCCACCCCAGAGAAAACTGCACCCACCCCATCATCCAATCATCTCCCAAACTACACAAGACAATAGACACCCAGTTTGAGTTCACTCTCCACCGCTCCTATATCTCTCCCCCCACCTGCAGAGTGAGCTCCTGTATTGAGGAGACCACCTGCAAAGATATAACAACCTCCCCACCAGTTAGAGAGCCCCCTAGTTGGGCCGATGCACCAGAGGTCCCCTGCACTGGGGCTGAGCCCCCCTGCACCCACCCGCCCACTGCTCCGGCGACACAACAGCCAGGACCAGAGCCCCCAAGGCCCAGCCAGCACCCCAGACCGGGGGGCGGAGCACCCCCACACCCCCAAGCCGCCACGCCCGTCCCGGACCCTCCCAGGGGCAGCCAGGCTACCAGGCCAGTAACCAACGTCCGCCAGCACAGACCCTCCCCCATCTCCGCTGTACGCAGCCACAAGGAAAACACCATCTAAGAGCCCCCAGAGTTCCTAACCAGGTCATGGCCACATCCCCCAGGTTAGGCCCTCTAGGGAAACGTCCCTAGGGACTCCCCAGACGCCCTAAGGCCGTCCCTACCCCCAAATCAACCACAATAGCGAAGGCAGGACCAAACCATGACCCCCCACCCCCACTAGGTGATGAAGCCGATGAAAGGAGCCCAAAGGGATTGATCAAATGTGATGGCAGATGTTGTATCAATTAAATGGTTTCTATATTGGTTAGAATTAAGATTATTTTTATTTTTCCAGTTAATGAGGACCATTTTCTTGGCAATGCATAGGGCCGTAAAAACAACATGGGCTGTGTTTATTTCTGCAGTGACCTCATCCAAGTTGCCCAGCAAGCATACTAAAGGGGAGGCTGGAATGTTACATTTCAGACACTTTGATAAGTCTTCACATATCTCACGCCAAAATTTCTGAACTGGTGGACAGAACCAAAGAGCATGGATGTAATTGTCCGGTGTATTTGCTGTGCAGTGTGAGCAGTTGTTGGAAGGCATGTAGCCCATCGTGAACATCCTATGACCAGTATAGTGCACTCTGTGTAATATTTTGTATTGTATTAATTGCAAACTGGGATTTCTTATCCATTGAAAGGTTTTTAAGCACATCTGAGACCAAAGGTTTGGGTCTAAGTTGATTGATAAATCTGCTTCCCATTTTGCAATCCGGTTGTTCAGTGATGACACGACGAATCCTACTTCCGGGCCTAAAGTAGTCTGCGTTTAATATGGCTTTTGTGTTGTTAACATGTTTAATGTTATGTATTTTCTTCTATTTGATCTCAAAAAGCTCCTAAAACAGTCAGTGATCACTGTTGACCTCCCTCGGCTTTTATTACTGCTAATCATTTATTTAAGATCAGTTTTTAAAACCTTAGGATGTAACTACAGCCCATCCCATGCAGCATGGGATGACTAACCTCGTATTATGGATGGATTATCTCAGTTGTTCTCCTGGCTGAAGTTTGGTCCTTTTACAGCATCCTGCCATGCGATTACATTTGTTCCTGACCACCGAGAACACTCACGTTAACTTTTATCGAGTGGAAAAAACTTAGCTTGTTTATATTATGCTAACATAGCTGTGTCGCTAGCGGTCACGTAGCACATCATTATATACCAGCTAGCCCAACTTCAGTAACCCTACAAACGTCACTGCGTTTTAGTTTTCTGTCTTCATTTATGCTGGAAGTGATAACAGAGCTGTACGTTTTAATTTGTTTCCAAAACCCCGCAGTCAGGACATGCTATATTGTATTTAGATAGAAGCTAGCGAGCTAACTCCCTGCTAACTTCTAACTCCGTTAAATGTCATAAATTCCGTTTTCATGGATGCCTGGATGTTAAACTCAATTGTTGAACCTGGTAGAGCAGAACGCTGATCATTTTATTAAAGATGAAAGACTTTAGACAGTTTTTCAACTCTCAGTAATGCCATAGTGATCGTTTGATATATGGACCTGCAGCGGAGTTTAGGTCCAGACACGGCTAGTGACGTCAGACTGAACAACCGGATAGGAAGGGATATTCATTCATCTGACTGTTATGACCTTTCAAACTATAGACCGATCTCTAAGCTTTCGTTCTTGTCCAAGATCCTGGAGAGACTAGTTCTCTCCCAACTCCAGGCGTACTTGGACACGAACAATATTGCTGAGAAATTTCAATCTGCCTTTAAGCCATTGCATAGCACTGAAACAGCGTTGGTTAGAGTTCTTAATGATATTCTTGTAATCACTGATACTGGACGCTCTATGGTCCTAGTTTTACTGGACCTCTCTTCGGCCTTTGATATGGTAGACCATAACATTTTATTACTAAGACTTGAGCACACTGTGGGTATTAGAGGCACTGCCCTCGACTGGTTTAAATCATACCTCGCTGATAGATCCTTATCAGTTCACTTAGGCACCTTCTCCTCTTCCTCCGCTCCGGTCTGTTGTGGTGTGCCTCAAGGATCAGTTTTAGGCCCTATTCTCTTCTCATTGTATTTGCTCCCTCTAGGCGCAATCTTTGAAAAATACAATATCGCCTTCCACTGTTATGCCGATGACATACAGATCTATTTTGAACTTACTGACGACCTTGCTGTGTCCCTGCACTACTTTCAAGAATGCATGCGGGAGGTCAAAGAATGGTTCCTGAGTAATTCCCTCGTTTTAAATGATAAGAAGACTGAGATTGTGGTGTTCAACAGTAAAATCCCTCGTGCCCAACTCTGTGCTGCCCTGGGTTCCTTTGCTAGTTTTTCTTGTGACTATGTCAGTAACTTGGGTGTACTGCTGGATAGCTCGCTCAAACTCGATAAGCAAGTGTCTGCTGTAGTGAGATCTAGCTTCCACCAACTGCGCCTTATCTCTAAGGCTAGGCATTATATTCCGCATGAGGACCTGGAGAAGCTTATTCACGCTTTTGTGACCTCCAGGTTGGATTATTGTAACTCCTTGTACTATGGTCTTCCCTCTTCTCTTCTTCTTAAACTGCAAACAGTCCAAAATGCAGCAGCCCGCCTTTTGACTGGTACCAGGAAATTTTGCCATATTACCCCTGTCCTAGCTAGCCTGCATTGGCTGCCCATAAAGTACCGTATTCAATTTAAAATATTACTCCTTACTTTCAAAACTATTAATAAATTAGCGCCAAGTTATCTTAGTGAACTTCTCAAACCACATACTCTGCCACTCAACTACTTCTGACCCAACCCAGATCTCGACTGAAGTCCCGGGGTGACCGTGCGTTTGCTCTGGCTGCCCCGGTACTGTGGAATACCCTTCCTCTCGACCTCCGCGCATCTGATTCCATTGCACTGTTCAAATCACGATTAAAAACCCACTTATTCAATCTTGCCTTTCCCTCTAGTTAATATTTCTTTTATGATTTTATATCATGCACTTTTATGCTCATTTAAATTCTTGTTTGCTCTGTACCTGTTGCTTTCCTATGTATTAGTGACAGTTATCTGCTTGCATATTTAGTACTTGCTTTGGTCCTATTTCTATTATCCTCCTCCTATACTCTATTTTACTTGTTAAGCACCTTGGCATACCCTTGGTTTTTAAGTGTGCTTTATAAATAAAGTTTATTATTATTATTATTATTATCTATTTTAGAAAGTGTTCTGTATATTTTAGACAATAATTGGGGGGGGGGGGGGGGGGGGGGGTTTAGACTAAAAAAATTGTACCACACTTGGTCGTGTTTGTAATTCAGCTTCACTGGGATTAAATTTCCTTTTTACTATGGATTTAATTTGTTGATATTCCAAAAATCGTTTCTTGTTGATCCCATATTGTGTAACTAGTCTGTCAAACGAAATAAAGTCTGTTCCTTCCAATATATGTTCCAAGTATTTAATTCCTTTGCAACTCCAATGTGGAAAGTTTATCATGTTATTGTTTTGTAATATGTCCGGATTGTTCCAGATAGGTGTACGTTTACATGGGATTAATGAAGACTCTGTCATTTTTTAGAAACTCCCACCATGCTGTAAGAGAAGAGCTAATATTGATGCTTTTAAAGCATTCATGTCGTTTGATGTTTGAGCTTATAAATGGTAGGTCTGAAATTTCTAGGTTATTACATAGTGCCTGTTCTACATCTATCCAAGGTTCATCTAAGAGGGTGTGTTTAAACCATCTAGAGATGAACTGAAGCCTGTTGGCTAAAAAATAGTGATTAAAGTTAGGCAGATCAAATCCTCCTTTATCCTTGGTCCTTTGTAGTGTTTTTAAGCTGATACGTGGGGGTTTATCTTTCCAAAGGAATTTAGAAATATACGAGTCTAGAGATCTGAACCAATCTTGTGATGGCTTATTTGGGATCATTGAAAATAAATAGTTTATTTTTGGCAAGACCATCATTTTTATAGCAGCGACCCTTCCCATGAGTGATATGGGTAAAGATTTCCATCTAGCCAGGTCGCCTTCTACTGTCTTTAAAAGCGGGATGTGGTTTAATTTAGTTAATTCTGAAAGTTTAGGAGAGAAATTAATACCTAAATATTTTATATTTCCACATTGCAGTGGGGAAGGAGAAGAATTATGGAAGGAGCAATTAATCGGAAGAACTGTTAACCAGTTAACTCATTCACTGCCAGCCATTGGCAGTGAATGAGTTAAACCCATTGACTCATTCACTGCCATTGACGGCTATAGACGTCAATGGCAGTGAATGAGTTAATTGAATAATCTGAGACACTTGAGAAAGAATTTATCAATGCAATTACCCCAGAGATATATGTTTTTGAGTTTTGGAGAAAAAGTAACACATCATCTGCATAAAGGCTGATTTTATGTTCTATATTCTTACATTTTATGCCCTTAATTGTTGTAGCCTGTCTAATTGCTGCTGCTAGTGGCTCAATAAAAATTGCAAACAGTGAAGGGGAGAGTGGGCATCCCTGTCTCGTGCCCCTCAGAAGAGAGAAGCTGGAGGATGTTTGGTCATTTGTTCTGACACAAGCTGTTGGGGAGTTATATAATATTTTTAACCAGTTTATGAAAGAGGGTCCAAAACCAAATTTGTGTAAAGTTGCAAATAGAGATTTCCAGTTAACTCTGTCAAATGCTTTTTCTGCATCTAAAGAAAATATTATGGTTTCAATGTTTTTACTGCATGAGTAGTCTATTAAATTAAGTAATCTACGTGTATTTGTTGATGAGTGCCTACCTTTTATAAAACCAGTTTGGTCAGGATGAATTAAAAGGGGGGTTAGTTTCTCTAATCTCTTTCGGAGAGCTTTGCAGATTATTTTAAAGGCTACATTAATAAGGGATATTGGACGATAGCTTGAAGGAAATACAGGGTCTTTGCCTGGTTTTTGTAAGAGACTGATATTTGCAGAGTTCATATTTGGTGGTAGTCTACCATTTTCTTTGATTTCCTGCAACATCCTGTGAAAAACTGGTGCCAGAATTGTCCAGAATTCTTTGTAAAAATCTGTTGGAAAACCGTCTGGACCTGGAGCCTTATTATTGGGTATACTTATCAGAGCTTCCTGGAGTTCACCTGGCGTCAGTGGCGAATTTTGGAAGAGTTATGTTGTCGAGAAATTGATCAATTTCTTTTTTAGATGGGTTTATTTGTGGTGTATATAAAGTTTCATAGAAATCCCTAAAAATTTTGTTTATTTTTTTAGGATCATATATTGTATTCCCAGATAAATCTTTAACAGCACATATAGTTGTTTTTTCTTTATTGATTTTTAACTGGTTAGCAAGAAGTTGTCCGGATTTGTTACCGTGTTCATAATTTTGCAGGCGAAGTCTTTGTACTAAGAATTTAGTCTTTTTATTAAGAATTTCATTTAATTCTAGTTTTGTCTTGCGTATTTTGTTTAATATTTCTTGATCTTGGTGTGACACATAGGCTTTTTCTAAGGATCTGATGTTTTTCTCTAGTTCCTGAATTTTTTTGTTTTCTTCTTTCTTCTTATGTGATGAGAAAGAGATTATTTTACCTCTCATCACGGCTTTCCCTGCTTCCCAGAGGACAGATGCTGATGTTCCAGGAATGTCATTGAAGCCTAAATATAGAGTCCATTCTTTTTTAAAGTATTTGATAAACTCTTCGTCTTTGAGCAGTGATGTATTAAATCTCCAGTTTTTTCTTGGTGTAGTATTATTCATCTGTGTTAGTGTTAAAGATACAGGAGCATGATCGCTGACAGCTATAGGATGAATCTCAGCGTCTGTAATGTTACTCAGCAATGAGCTGCTGACCAGAAAATAATCCAGACGAGAGTAGGAGTGATTGACATGTGAGAAGAAAGAATATTCCTTACTGTTGGGGTGAAGGGAGCGCCATGCATTGCAAAGACCAAAGTCGCTCATATACTGTTTGATTATATTTGTGGACTGCCAGTTACACTGAGTTCCTGCTGTATTGAGCCTATCCATTTCTTCATTTAGTCCCAGTTTGAGGTCTCCCCCAAGAACAATTGTGCAATCTAGGTGTTTGGAGAGTGTACTAAAAAAACCATGATCTATAACTGTATCGAGTACTGTGAAATTAATATTTTTATGTATTAGAATTGCTACTCCTTTGTCTAGAATTATAACAGGCTGAGAACACATTAGGAAACTCAGGTGTTTTAAGTTATTCAAACCTGTGACAGGCATGTGGGTTTCTTGTAATAAAACAACGTCTGCCTGTAATTTTTTTAAGTTGGTTAAGTATTTCTAACCTTTTTTCCCTAGAGCCAGCTCCATGCACATTCCATGTGACAAATCTTAGCATGCCCATAGTTGTGTGTTTGTGGCTAATGATGTACGCTGTGTGTCTCGCTTAGACTGGTGAGGAAAATGGAAACACATCATTTTTTTATTTTTTTTTGTAAGTAAAGAGAAGAAAATGCGCGGCGAGAAGCTCCATAGGTCTGACTATGTGTGTGCATAATAACTAATATGAGCAAACGTGTGTGAGTGTCCTATATCTGTGTGCACTGTGTGGCTGTTGTAAATGTGTTCCCTTTAAACGCATGTGTGTGCATGATCGTGCAGAGTAAGCATGTAGAAATAGACAGTGTCGCTTGTGGATGGATAGGTAAACAGTGATCGACATAGTGATAGAAAAGAGAAGCAAATAAACCAAAGAGCAAGGTGCGCGACAAGAGAGAGAGAGGGAAAAAGAAATAAAAACGGAAACATTCCAATTAAAGCATTGGCGGAGAGTGACGGTGACGTTATACTAAATTAGCAAACTGAAATTACATAGTTAAGCAAAAGTTAATACAAGAGAGTGTGAGTGAAGAGAATAGTGTAGCAGATTCTTATCTGGTGTGCGGTCAATACAGCCATGGAGTGGTGCCAGGGTCGCGGTAAAGCTGTTCGTCCACGTGGGGCCGGTGTTCCAGATCTACTGGCGTTTAGATCAACTGGCGTTGGTCGAACAGATGTGTGGCAGTCTTGCGTTTCAGTAGCTGCTACTGACAAACCAGCAAAAAACGCCAAATGTGTCATCTGTGACACTTGTGAGGTTATCGCAAACACACTCCGTCAGTCTTGATGCTGTTGAACAACAAAATGTTTAAAAATGTGGCAAGTTAACCTGGTGATATCCTGACGCGATCGCGAAAACAGCAAACAATTAACACCACGCCGATGTTGTTCACCGGACAGCAAGAGTAAACGATCGGGAGACTCAAGTCGTCGTTATCGTTCCCCTCGCACGTTTTATTTCTCCAGTTTCAGCGTTTTTGCTCCACAACTAAAGCGAGCAGTTTACTTTGTGCACTAACATGGAGTCGAGTCAACCAGCGCCACCTCTGGCCAAGTGCCACAGCCTACAGCCAGATCAACTTGTGACACACATCTGCAGCACGTTTGAACTCGTGTCATGCACAACACATTTGTACCTTTCAATTGTGTCTGTTTGTGCGTCATGCAAATAAACCTTTGAAAAGAATGAAATGATATCATATATTCCTTATTGGCCTACATTTGTACAAAATTCCAAATTATTAAATTATTAAAGTCATAGAAATCACCACTCCAATTGGTCATCATGATTTTAATATTCTCTTTTCCCATAACAATGAAATACACCTTGGACAAATATGACACATCAATGTTTCATTAGTGTTGTCACATCACATCCTGTAAGCAGAGTCTGCCTGTGTCTTTTCTCCGGAAATTAATATTTCCAGCCAATATAGGCAATTTGTAGCAGATCCACTATCACACAGCAGCTGGAGCAGTTTCAAATGGAGGTCAGTCCACTGCTGCCACCTGTGGCCAAGTACCATAGCCTACTACTAGATTAACTTGTGACACATCTACACCTGCTGCTATGATCACATTGAGTAGAGGCTGAGTGGCTGCACTTACCCCTGGTACATCCAAATCTACCCACAAACATGTTGAAAGATGCAATGGCAGCAATGTGGATTGTCAACACTGAAAACAATCAGTAAGCAAAGACAACAGGGATCACTTTTTTCTGTTTATTTAGCATGCACAACATTTGTAGTCGCCTTCTGCACAGGGGAAGTCCACACACACCGTGTGGTACCACTTTCCACAGAAGGTGCATTCAATCTGCAAGACTGAATGAGATTGTCAGGGTCATTGTCTGACTGTTTATTACTAATCACTGTGTAACTGCTGTACATTCACAGTAACTGCCATCTCCTTACAAATGTTTATTAGATTAACCACACTTATACAGACTGTATATAACAACCAACTCTAAAATGTTTGTTCGCAGAGAAAAGACACAGACAGACTACGCTAACGACATGTGATGTTACAAAACTAGTGAAATATTAGTGTCATTTCATTCATTTCAAAGGTTTATTTGCATGACGCACAAACAGACAAAATTGAAAGATACAAATGTATTGTGCATGAAACGAATTCAAATGTGGTGCAGATGTGTGTCACAAGTTGATCTGGCTGTAGGCTGTGGCACTTGGCCAGAGGTGGCGCTGGTTGACTCGAGTCCATGTTAGTGCACACAAAGTAAACTGCTCGCTTTAGTTGTGAAGCAAAAACGCTGAAATTGGAGAAATAAACCGTGCGAGGGGAACGATAATGACGACTAGAGTCTCCCGATCGTTTACTCTTGCTGTCCTGTGAACAACATTGGCGTGGTGTTAATTGTTTGCTGTTTTCGCGATCGCGTCGCGCATGAGGATATCACCAGGTAAACTCGCCACATTTTTATAAATTTTGTTGTTCAACAGCATCAAGACTGACGGAGTGTGTCTGCGATAACCTCACAAGTGTCACAGGTGACACATTTGCCATTTTTTTTGCTGGTTTGTCAGTAGCAGCTCCTGAAACGCAAGACTACCACACATCTGTTCGACCAACGCCAGTTGATCTAAATGCCAGTAGATCTAAACGCCAGTAGATCTAAACGCCAGTAGATCTAAACGCCAGTAGATCTGGAACACCGGCAGGCGATGTTGTGCCGGGGGAGTCTGCCGGGCGACTTTCCCATTGGTTGGTCTTTATCTATAAATCTCTCCTTGGGCTGGTTCCCTCTTATTTATGTGTTTATATGTGTAAAAACCACAACCAATACATTCTCACAATATCATACAAATGATTGTCCCAAAAATCAGAACAGAATTAGGGAAAAAGGCTTTTAAATATGCTGCCCCTACTTCCTGCAGAACTGAAATGATCAGAATTGGTTACCATGGGGGAGTTTAAGTCCATCTTAAAGGAACGAGAGAATAACTCTTTTACTCAGTGTGATTGTTTTCAATGTCGCTCTCAATTGATCTGTTATTGTATAATTTCCACATGTTTGTACGGGATATTGTATTTGTTTTACATGTTATGTACTTATGTGGTACATGTATTTTGACTTTTGTTGCCATGATGCCAGGTCTCTCTTGGAAATTAGATTTTTAATCTCAATAAGATTTTTTTACCTGGCTAAATAAAGGACTAATAATTTTTTTAAAATGTGTGTGCATATATGCATGCAGTGGAAAATACATAGTTGTGTGTGTGTGAGACTGAATGATCATCTGTAGTCAGACTTATAAGCAAATGGCTCTTGTAAATAATAAATAGCCAGTTTAACAGAAAGGTCTGCATGGGAGTGTGTGTATTATTCAGAGCTACTTCCCAGCAGCTTTTCTTTTTGATTGCTTTCATAACTCGGATTACAGGCTACTTAATGAAACCTGGTCACTATTTATTTATTTTTTATCTACACACAGGGGTTAAAGTGGTAAACCATGTTTGAGCACGTTCAGTTACTCAATAATAAAATTTGATAGACAAATTAATGCTTAGTGCCGAATGAGTTCATATTTTGTGATGGCATTGAGGGTCTATCCTTACACTTAGACCCTCAGCGCATCCTTTTTTCCTCTCATCCTTGCGATGCATTCATGGTGAAGATGTAAAATTGCTGTCGGTGTTTCAGCATCTAGCTAGTGCTACAGAAGAGCAGCAGGCATAAGCAGTAACAGTTTTTTTTTAAGTGGGAGGTAATTTAAAATGCAGCTTTTAGAGAAGTTTAACAAATATCAGTAAGCATACAGACTCTTTCTATGCAGTTTGTCACAACATGTGTCTCCATCTTTACAGTTGTTTTATTTGTTAATGTTCAACACTTAGAGAGATATGTAAATGGTAAATGGCCTGTATTTGCAGTGGCGTGTCTAGAAAATTTTTGTTGGGGGGGCCAGGTAGGGGCACAGATTTGGAGAAGGGTGGCAGATGTAATTGTCAGATAATGTTAAAAACAATTCTACCAACTGTTAACCATAATTCAATAACCCTATAAACCTAATAACCGAATGCGCTTTTAACTCTTATTAGAATGAGATTTTAACCACTACGGTGCAAAGTTTTTAGATACTGCGTTGATAAAGTACAAGAGATACAATCAGTCAGTGTTTATTCAGCAGTCAAGGACATCAATATTTGCATAGTATTTTTACTGACATGTAGTGCACATATGTTTTGGGCAAAAACATTTTTTAATATTAAAATACGAACATTTTAACATACAATTGGCAATTTAGCTAATGCCAATGCAAAACCAATGCCTATTAAAAAAAGAAGATATCTTCTCACAAACTGGGGTTTGATTTTGAAACAGGAAAAAAGTGTGGAAACAAATAAAAAGACTAACATTTGAATAACACCTGAAAGTAAGCAAATACTTTATATGCTGCCTTATGGTAAACTTTGGTAATATTGATGTATAAAGAACAACACTGGCTGATGATGAAATACAGTCAGCTGGCATGGTGACACTGCCAGTATTAACCTGCAGGGCTGGACTGGGACAAAAAATTGGGCATTTTCACTACAGACCAGCCCACCGGGTATTAAAGCCATAAAGCCTTTGAATGAAAACAAACGCTGTTGTGACAGTGATGTACACTGTCTTTTTGGTATATGTATGATTTCTATACATTTTACGTCAGATAAAAACTTTGTTCGCAAGATTCAGATAATTATTTAATAAAAGCGAGATATTTTAAATGAGAATAAGAAAGAAAAGTATTTCTTTGTGCCCCCCTCTCCCTGTTAATTATGGAATCAGAACGATGCCACCTTGAAACAAAACCGAACAAAATATTGAAACCGAAAAAAAATATTGTAAATGAAATAAATGTACTGACAAATCTTGTATTGAAACTGAAAAAAAAATTGATAGTGAAAAACAATTAATTGAAACTGTAATTTTTTTTTTTCGCTTACAATTTTTTTTTTTCAGTTTCAATCCATTTTTTTCCGGTTTCAATCCATTTTTTTTCGGTTTCAACCCATTTTTCAGTTTCAATCCACTTTTCGGTTTCAAACCATTTTTCAGTTTCACTCTGCTGGCACTGTTTTGGCGTACGGGGGCGCGCTGGGGAGCGGGGATTCCGACCCGCATGTATTTGCATATATTATAATGCTGACCAATGACTGGAGAAAACACTGACGATGCGGCTGCGGTCACGGACAAACTCGCACGTGTCTGTTCGGGAATGGCAGATGCTGAGAGGTCCAGCGTTTACATTACCGACTATTTCAAAGTGACAGCCTGAGGTGTTCTTCAGTAAATTGGACTACCGGACAGGAGGACCTGAGGCCCCACTGCATTATTTTTGGTAAGTTAAATGTGTTTGTAAGATAATCCGTAATTTAGGTCCTTAGGTAGCTACCTAAGGACCTAGCTAGCTAAAATGAGCACTCGGCTGTCGGGGAAACTTGTTTTGTAAAGTTCGTTTAGCTAACCCGTGCAGGTGAATGAATTTGCCCTGACTAAAGAAATCAAGAGAAACCAACCGGGCTGCTCAGTGACTAACCACGGTTACTGTACTTTTATTATGAGTATTATACTGTAAGAGCAACAGGCTGGACTCTGCTTCTGCTCCTGTGTAGAGCTGATTATTAAATATGTGCAAACATCAGGTTGTTTTCTATCGCTTTCCACATGTGGAAGGATATTAACGCCAACTTTTAATTTCCCCTCATTAGTCAATAGCTACTGATTAAATAGCAAAGCCCGATACTTATGTACTGAAACCAACTACTTCCACTTGTCAGCTTAAGTTAAAATTTTACATTTTTCCCCTGATTATTTTTTTAGCTTTTTTTTTTTTTTTTTTACTGAGTTTGTTACAAATATTCAGGTTAAAAAACTGTCCAAATTGTTTTTAATGAATTATGTTCACAAAGTCACATGTGCAGTACTCTGTACAGCTTGTATCCTTTAGGACAAATAATTTGAAACATTAATATTTCTTGTTCAATACTGAGCTGATAACTGATAACATTCAGTCTGCTGCTGCATCCTGGTCACAACATACAGATGTTGTGACCAGGATGCAGCAGCAGACTGAACCTCGACTGAAACCTGCTCCATCATCTCATCTTTGCAGATGTCCATTTATAAAGCATCAACAACTCAAAGGTAAACATATTAGAAAATGTGTTAGTAAGGCCTTTAAAACAAATAAAAAAAATAAACAGCTGTCGGCAGAACCGTAGACTGAACAACTTCAGATCCCGAGTGTGTGAGGACAGAGAAGGATCAGCTCTATTTCAGATTTGAGAGATAAACTTTATATTTCAGTTTGTGATGATTCTGTTCTGTTTGTGATTACAGGAGCTGTCCTCAGATTCAGACCTCAGCACCACCCAGTGACAGCAGACAGATCATCCTATATCTTCAATCTTTGTAGTAACTCCAAAATTACCGTATTTCCCGGACTACAAAGCGCACCTGAATATTAGCCGCACAAGCTAAAATCAGGGGAAAATCCTGTTTTGTACATACATTAGCCGCACCTGACTAAAAGCCGCAGGTGTTTCAATGTTGACTTATCATATGTAAGAGAATATGCACAAAGGGAATTGTCAGGAAAGAGATGGCTGTTTCGAGACACACCCCTTTTATTAATATTTTGAAAAACAAGTTATGGGTACATATTTGCACATGTAGTACATAACAGTAACCTATAGCACACCAGAAAAATAGATTCGGACTACCTTTTGGGCTCAGGTGCAGTGACACAGCTTTAACAAGAAGAAAAGTCAGTCATTCACCACCATCTTTCTCTTCTTCCTGCGCACTAAAACCACCAAAGTCCTCCTCTCCAGTGTCGGAAACGAACAGGCTCAGGATGGCTTCGTCATCCACTCTCCGCTTCTCTCCTTCGTTGTCACTTTCAAAACCAAAGAAATCCTCGTTGTCAGTGTCAGAGTCGAACACCCTCAGAAGGGCCGTGGCGGTGTCCTCCTCTCCATCATGCAGCAGTCCAGCCCTTCAAAATCCGTTGGTGATCGTGGATGTTTTCACACTTTTCCACACTGTCAGAATCCACCAGTGGAGTTGGGCATAACTTGCTTTTTGCAAGTTTATCGCCGCTCATCATCCACGCCTCCCGCTGAACGCGTAGCGCTACACTCAGAAAAATTATGGTTCTTAAATGGTTCTTCAGATGGCTTCATGGTTCTTTAAAGAACCGTCATACGTCAAAGAACCTTTTTATTTTGTGGATGGTTCTTCATCTATTACAAATGGTTCTTTAAAGTACAAAAGGTTCTTCATCCTTAGCAATTTAAGTTTGATGGTGTAAATGGCATAAATATTTACTCACTATAACGAGGCTGTGAATTATACTGTGTGTTTTCTTTGTGTGTATGTGTGTGCGAAGGGGGAGGGCGGGTTACCTGGCAATTACCCTTTAAGAGAAGATGGTAGGAAACTGAATATTCAAATAAAAGTTAGAAATATTTGCTTAAAAATATACTGGTGGCAGGGGTGGGGGCCAAAGCCTAAAGACCCTAACCCCCCCCCCCCCCCCCCCCACACACACACACACACACACACACACACACACACCCCTAACCCCGCAAACACATTATGAATATGGTGAGTTAACAAACAGTAGACACAATACACACATTCAAATACTGTACTTTAGTTTTAAATTTTAATAAAGCATTACTATTTTCTACTCCAAGGCATTACTTTTGAGATTATTATATATTTTTGAAAATATAGCATAATGATAATACTAGTTATTGTAAACTTTACAAACCACCCAGCAGTATGTAAAGTCGAGCGGCGGGCCTTGACCTTTCGGGGGAAAAAACTCTTTCTCACGGACGGTGACAGCGAAACGGATAACAGTCTTCAGTACCTGCTGGACTTTGAAGCTGTGGATTCTGGGACTGTTGGAAAAGGTAAAACATTTTCATTAAAACCTTATTACTGTTTTGTTTTTGTTACTCGTCATTGTAGCTTGCTGTTAATGTTGTGCTAACAGTAGCGATTAGCTAGATACGTTAGCCGTTGAGGTCAGCGCAATTTAGTATCCAACTGTTTTCCTAACAAAACCACTGTTATAATTAAGTGAAGCTGCTCCCAGCTAATTTGAACCTTTGGCTTCTAAAATATGTGGTTCAATTGCGTGCTGCGTACATAACCTAATGTCAGCTAGACCGAAATTAAAATTTAATATATTGTTAAAGTCACTAAAATGGCGCCTGAAGCCTGTTGTGAGCTATGTGTCTGCTCTAGAAACTCTGAAATTCTGTAGATCTGAGCCGTACATTAAATACTCACATGAACCTGTACTTTGAATTCTGTATGAGCTGTATAAAATACAGCTATGCATAAGTGTTTTGAATGAATAATTAGATTAGATAACTCTTCATTGTCTAATCGAATTATATAGAAATGAATAGAAAGTGGTTCTTTAGACTGATGCCATAGAAGAACCTTTTTTGGTGCCACAAAGAACCTTTCAAACAATGGTTTCAAACATGAGAAGGTGTGTCTTTGACTGTTCCTGCATAACTTAGTTTCGGACTAGTTGACAAGTTATGCTCCGGTCATTTGATGTTTCCAAGATAGATGTTATTTTGTAATATAGTTAATTTTTTTTGTATATTTCATTTATCCACCATCATACATACAAGCTAAGAAGAGGTCGTCATACTAACAAGAGGTATCAACGCTGGGCCAAAGTTCAGCACATGGTTAAAGTTTGTAATCCAGCCAGGGTGTAAATATCACTCAGCAGCCAGAGCTGAAGCAGGTAGCATCAACACATAAATCTACTCTACCCGGCTTAAATCACAAGAGCACCTCTGACCAAAAAGCTGTAGATTTTTCTTGTTTGCACAAATTAATCCAGATTCACATTAATTGTGTTCACAGCTCCAACAAAATGAGGAAGAGGAGGGGGAGAAACACAATTAGGTTGAATTACAATTGGATGGAAGGCGAGGACAAGGAGAAGGAAGCTTAGGATGAGGAGGAAGAGAAGCAGCAGGAGCATCTTTAGGGATCCCTATGATGTCATTGAGGTTTGTTTAATTAATATGGTCCTCTCACAAAGAAAGATGACTTGTTTTAGTTCACCTATTCCTGTATTAAATAGTGATGTGCAAAATGTTGTGAAAAACCATGGAACAGGCACGTATAGGGCATCTGCAGGTAAATGAACATCAAATCTCTAAGACAGACTGAAATCTGTATATTTATCACCCTTATGATAAAACCCATGTCAGCCATTGGTTTATGGACTTTGTATTTTGAAGCCTCAACATTTGCTTTATTGCTGTTGCTATGTTGGGACCATATTAGGATGAGGGATCAGAATCTGGAGTCATGCACACTATTGTTTCATTTAGTGTGTATCCATAAGATTCGTACAGCAGATCCAAGTTGTGCCTTGAAAACAGGAAAGTCGTCTGCATAGAGGAGAACTTTAATAGCAGGCTTGTACAAAGTGAGGCTTTGTGCTCACATTTGCTGCAAACACTCATTTTACCCTGTTTTGATGCAGAATTCACTTGAAATCAGGCAAGAACTGGACTTATTTTTTACAATGTGTTCTTGTGAATTGATTGTGTATCGCATATGTTTGATTGATTTGACTTTCTGCAAGACAACAGTCGTCCACTGGCCAAAAAAGTTTTCCAAATACCTCCACGTGATCTAGCCTGGATTTAGAAAAGAATAGCAAACAATCTGCACCTCCTGCTTCAGATGCAATTTGTGTTTCTGTGTTCAGAGGCAGCGGCGAGAGGGGAGACCTCAGCTCATCCAGCTGGAGAGCCTGACCAGGAGGAGTCGAACATTAACTCAGCTCTTCCAGGGCACCCTGCAGACTCGGCTGCTGGCAACAGCGAGGGATGACGTGAACACCAAACTGGAGTCCATCACAGGTCAACTGCAGGTATGCGAGTCAGACCTTCTGAGGAGGGTTTCACTTTTCTCTCTTCTTTATAATTGACTCTTTTCTCTCTCTTTCAGCTCCTTGTTTCAGAGTGGGAGGGGTTTGAAGCACAAAGGGAGGAACTTGTCGTTTGGTTGGCTGATATGGATGAGTGAGGTTGACCAGCTGACAGGAAACACCAGTGAAAAACTGAAACAACTGCAGGTGTGGGCTTGTTTTGATATGACATATATTTGATATGAAACATACGTCAGAGACATTATCCTAAACTGGACTAACAAAGGACCATGAGTACAACATGAAACGTACATTACATAGCGTAAGGCTGAAGTTCATTGATCATTTTAATCATAAACTTGTTGTTGAAATGTTTTTACTGAACATTCAAACATCTGCTGATGAAAATGTGTTGATTTATTGGTCTGTTATGAAGCTATTTCTAATGTGTTTTATTACTTTCTGATGTTTTATTAATTAAACAATACATCAAATCAAATCACTTTATTGTCACATCACATGTGCGGGTACATTGGTACAGCACATGTGAGTGAAATTCTTGTGTGCGAGCTTCACAAGCAACAGAGTTGTGCAAAATACAATAATGTAAACAAGCAAAATACAAGAATGGCTACATCTGAAACTAATAAATATATGTACAATATATAATAGTATATGCATTTCTGGATGTGTATACTAAATATTTTTCTACGTGTGTGTGTGTGTGTGTACACATATTTTACAAATTAAATAGAGCGCGAACATTTTTCTTGTAAAACAAAGGGGGGCCCAGCAAAAAAAGTTTGGGAACCACTGTTCTAGAATATCATTAAATTCACATAAATAGACTGGGATTTTACATTTCAAATGTAAATTAACGTAAAATCACTGTAAATGTAATAAAACATAATTTTCTTGTTTTTTAAATGTATCTGTCTGAACATATGCATATTTAGATTGTTAAAATACATTCACAAATGCATCATAATTTCACAAATATTTGTCCGTTATTTGAAAGATTGAACTGTTAAATTCAAATGTAATGCTATGGAAAAAGATATAAAATGATTCGTATAAACTTTTTTTACATCAAATAATAATAATAATTATTGTTATTTAGGGCGATCGTGGCTCAAGAGTTGGCAGTTCGCCTTATAATCAGAAGGTTGCCGGTTTGAGCCCCGACTCGGACACTCTCGGTCGTTGTGTCTTTGGGCAAGACACTTCACCTACTGGTGATGGCCAGAGGGGAATTATAAAGAGGAATTGTAAAGCACTTTGAGGGTCTCGTAAAGCGCTATATGAATGCAACCCATTGTTATTTAAACCAACTGTACAGGGAGTGCAGAATTATTAGGCAAGTTGTATTTTTGAAGAATAATTTTTATTATTGAACAACAACCATGTTCTCAATGAACCCAAAAAACTCATTAATATCAAAGCTGAATGTTTTTGGAAGTAGTTTTTAGTTTGTTTTTAGTTTTAGCTATTTTAGGGGGATATCTGTGTGTGCAGGTGACTATTACTGTGCATAATTATTAGGCAACTTAACAAAAAACAAATATATACCCATTTCAATTATTTATTTTTACCAGTGAAACCAATATAACATCTCCACATTCACAAATATACATTTCTGACATTCAAAAACAAAACAAAAACAAATCAGCGACCAATATAGCCACCTTTCTTTGCAAGGACACCCAAAAGCCTGCCATCCATGGATTCTGTCAGTGTTTTGATCTGTTCACCATCAACATTGCGTGCAGCAGCAACCACAGCCTCCCAGACACTGTTCAGAGAGGTGTACTGTTTTCCCTCCTTGTAAATCTCACATTTGATGATGGACCACAGGTTCTCAATGGGGTTCAGATCAGGTGAACAAGGTGGCCATGTCATTAGTTTTTCTTCTTTTATACCCTTTCTTGCCAGCCACGCTGTGGAGTACTTGGACGCGTGTGATGGAGCATTGTCCTGCATGAAAATCATGTTTTTCTTGAAGGATGCAGACTTCCTCCTGTACCACTGCTTGAAGAAGGTGTCTTCCAGAAACTGGCAGTAGGACTGGGAGTTGAGCTTGACTCCATCCTCAACCTGAAAAGGCCCCACAAGCTCATCTTTGATGATACCAGCCCAAACCAGTACTCCACCTCCACCTTGCTGGCATCTGAGTCGGACTGGAGCTCTCTGCCCTTTACCAATCCAGCCACGGGCCCATCCATCTGGCCCATCAAGACTCACTCTCATTTCATCAGTCCATAAAACCTTAGAAAAACCAGTCTTGAGATATTTCTTGGCCCAGTCTTGACGTTTCAGCTTGTGTGTCTTGTTCAGTGGTGGTCGTCTTTCAGCCTTTCTTACCTTGGCCATGTCTCTGAGTATTGCACACCTTGTGCTTTTGGGCACTCCAGTGATGTTGCAGCTCTGAAATATGGCCAAACTGGTGGCAAGTGGCATCTTGGCAGCTGCACGCTTGACTTTTCTCAGTTCATGGGCAGTTATTTTGCACCTTGGTTTTTCCACACGCTTCTTGCAACCCTGTTGACTATTTTGAATGAAACGCTTGATTGTTTGATGATCACGCTTCAGAAGCTTTGCAATTTTGAGACTGCTGCATCCCTCTGCAAGATATCTCACTATTTTTAACTTTTCTGAGCCTGTCAAGTCCTTCTTTTGACCCATTTTGCCAAAGGAAAGGACGTTGCCTAATAATTATGCACACCTGATATAGGGTGTTGATGTCATTAGACCACACCCCTTCTCATTACAGAGATGCACATCACCTAATATGCTTAATTGGTAGTAGGCTTTCGAGCCTATACAGCTTGGAGTAGGACAACATGCATGAAGAGGATGGTGTGGACAAAATACTCATTTGCCTAATAATTCTGCACTCCCTGTATATTTCTGTACATTTAAGCATTATTATTCATATTGCCGCATTCATTGACCTTTTTTATAGGTAATTTCATTGTTTAATCACATTAAATTGTTCCTAATTTAATGTTTAAAAGCACTTGAAAAAGGCAAAATCCCATGTAAAATTAGGGCAACAAACAGTATTGTCATTACTGAAAATAACCGTATTTTCATGGGAAAGTTATTTTCTGGTATTATTTTGGCGCCCCAGCTGCCAGAATTACTGTTTTTTTAGGATTTTTTTTTTACAGTGTAGCTCAAACAGAAAGAAAGCCTGCTTGTGTCTGCAGTAACTACCCTCTTCTGAGAAAGAGTTTACACGTAATTTCCATCGATAGTGGATCGTAAATTATTTAAGAGCTCTATCAGACAGGTTCTGCCAGACGTAGTCCCAGACTGAGAATTCAAACCTGATACAGGACTGATATGTGAGGAGAGAGATATGTAAGGTGTAAGCCCCCACCGAGCCCTCTATCTGTTGTTCAGCAGACACCCTTAGTGGAAAATCCACAAGTTATTTTTGTGACTGAGTCGTAAGAATGGATCAGTTTGAGATAAAATGCACTGTTTATTAGAAATATTGTAAAGAATGTTATCTTTTAAGAAAATTGTTTACTGTCATTTATAGCCAGTCTTCCACACAATGGAACCTCGTGGTTACAGTCTTTTATTGCAGTGATTGGGAATCATTGGGAATCGGGCCCTGAATTAAAATCTCTGGGCATTTACATGTAGTGTGGCGGGTTGAGTGAGGGCTATATCAGATGTGCTGTCAGTACTCTGCAGGCATGTTTGAGCTTCTAAGTGGTACATTAGCATGCCGAAGTAAGACATTACTGCTGCCAACAATGGTCATCTTCCTAACACCTCACACTGTCAACTCCATTTATGTCTCCAAGCCTATGTCACCACTTTGATCAGGCAACCACAAGCAATTACTTAGACTAATTATAATTAATTTACAGAATGAAAATGTTGGTGACACAGGAGGCGTCTTTATTAGGAACTGTGGGAAAAAATGCCCATATTACATTTTACGGATAGAAAGTACCTGTGAATGTATTTACATTTATTTGACACAGTCATTTTAGTATAAGTAAGAATATAAGTAGGGATGGATGAGCCTCAAAATGTGCACAATCATGATATGTCAAGGAAATTTGCAATAACAATATTTATGTTAAAACAAAAACATATACACTAACATTTTATTTTCCCTGGAAATTTTAAGTAAAAGTGCAACTTCTTAACAGATGAAGAAAAAACCAACTTTAACAGTAACAGCTTGCGCAGTATTATCACATAAAAACAATTAAATGTAATTTGCTCACACTGCCTTGCTTATCGCTAATGTATTCATTAAATTGCAAGATTTTGCCCGTTTACTGTGAGAAGGTACTTGGTGTTTCTTTATTAAAGGCATTAATGCATGGCAGTGTGGGGAAGTTACATTTAGGAAATATAAAAGCACGACATATCTATCGGCAATAACATGATACGACATTTTTATGTCACGTACAAGTTTTTACTGGTATTATTGTGAACGACACAATATTGTGCAGCCCTGTTACTAAGCTTGTGTCGTATTGTTTCAGATTTTGCAGTCCTAAAAGTCAGTGTCCTTTGATGACTGAATCAGTATTTCACAGTAAAAGTGAAAACTGGGGAAAACATTTGTATTGCATTAACCGTATTGCAAAAGTGTCTTTGCCAAGAAAAGCTGCAGCTATGTGGGTACACATATTATATAATTAAATATTAACATATAAATATAATTAAGTTAATCATTCCATTTCAACAAGGAGATATCTTTAGTATGGAAGTATTTGAACATGATTTACTGATATACAGAACTCAGTTATGCTATTTGGCGATTAGACTCTGAAGGCCCATCACAGCCAAATAAAATCCCAACATTGATAGGAATTAGGCCAGGACCCTCCAGAGTCTAAACGCTGGTGGTTGTGATGAACATAAGCTGGAGGCTTGGATGAAGTGACTTGCGTGAGGCAGAGATGAGGAGGAGGTAGGTCGCACAAAGGCATCTGCAAGGGGAATGAAAGAAGAGCAGTGCAGAGGCTGATTGGCTTGAAGAAGGTGGGGCGATAGATGATTGGTTTGCAGCGATTATCTCTGCATTGAGTTTTACAGTGTGCGAAAGTGGAAGGGATGTAATGAGTATACTACCAGCCAAACACTTGGGAAACCAGGCAAATGAGTGAATATAGACCTTCATATTGAGTGTATGCACATGCTTCATATATGATAATGATACCAGCTGTTTCTTGATTTTAACAGAATGAGTATTTACCTGACATGTCTCCCCAATGTGATGTTTGTGTAAAGTTGGTCAGAAGGTTCCTTTGTAAGTGTGCATGCGCCATTAGCGTGCTGCCTGCTGTAACCCTAATTTTCTTTCAGGATTAATAAAGTATTCTGATTCTGATACCTTAAATACCTGTTAAATTGGCTATAATACTTGATAGTAGGGCTGCACGATTTTGCATAAAATGAGAATCACGATTTTTTGGCTTAGAATTGAGATCACGATTCTCTCACGATTTTCTTTTCCAGTATAAATATTTATTGCACTTATTAACTGCACATCAACTTCGTAACAGTTGAGAATGAACATAAAAACAACAAATGTCTCACGTTTTGTTGTTGCCGCAAAATGTTGTACTGCTTGAAATTCTGTCTCCACCGTTGCTCGACACTGCGTGTATAGAGCAGGTAGTGCAACAATAGAAAAATAGTTGCGGGACGGCACTGTGTAGCATTTGTCTAGGGTGTTGATCATTTTCCTAAATCCCTCGTTTTGCACAGTGTTGATGGGAGCCATATCTTTGGTCAGGTGATGAGTGATAGCCTCCGTAATTTCTTTGTGCCTGCGGGAGTTCGACGTGTATAGGGAAGCGCTGTATAAGGTTCCCGTTATTGATGTTTGGGTGGTTGACCGGAACGGATTTTCTCCTGTCACTTTCTCATCATCCCTGACGTGCTCTCCGTTGTTTTTTCCCTGCTAATTTTAGCATCACACGGCACAGCTTCTGTATCACGTGGTATAAGGCTCCGCCCTTGCCATTTGTTGAGCAGGAAGAGTGAGCGCTTGTTTTTATGCAGAGTACGTCCCGGATCAAAATGTGGTACAATCGTTGTCGTCGTCTTTTCTTTTTTTTTCTTTTTTTTAAAAATCGTTGTCATTTGGAAATGAGATCGCACATAAGTATCCCTTGTATGGTGTTCGGGTCTGTGAGACCCGTGTTCAGTTTTTTTCAAAAGAAAAATTAAACAATTAATTATTTTTTCACGTGTAAATGTGTTGTGTCTTTCCACTCACTCCACTTGATTATAACTGATTTATTTATAACATTTTATATAAAAGAAAAACGAGAAGCACATTAATTCATAAATGTGATCTAACAAAGGTAAAGGGAAAAAATTAACCATGTTTGCTGTTCATATGTCTTGTAATTGGGATGAAGTAAACATCTGTTGAGTAATTTAACATAAAATTGTTTGATAGTGTTAATTTGGAAAGCCAAAACTCTAGCGGGTCCACCAGACCCATGAACACTGGCTGAGTAACAAAAATACGAACACCACACAAGGGGTATGAATCGAGATCGCGATTTTCTAACGATTAATCGTGCAGCCTTACTTGATAGCAGAATGTGGTTCTTCTGTCTTTTAATTTGCGTTTTTATTACATTACCTCAGGACGTGACGGTGCAATTGGAGTAACTGTGCAACGCCAGAAGTGTTGTCAGACCTGGGCAGGTGTTGCTTAAAGTGGAATCTAGCCGGTGGATCATTCTGTTTATTTCTTTTTGTTTTCCCATGTGTGTACCCTCATAAACAAAGGACTTAATTGTATTGTTTCAGCTCTGGGCTTACAGCTTTACAAACAAATCAAACATAAAAACTATTTCTTATATTTGCAGATGAAAAAGATCTATCCTTAAAACCATTATGTGATCTGAATTTGCAAAATGTAACAACTGAATTTTGCTATTGGATCACATTTCATTTCTCTTCTCGATTGCCCAAAGTATTTATAGTAGTCATTCCATATTAAATTATTGATTTGTAACCTTTTGATTTCTAATCAATGCTGAGTAGTGAACTAATAAACGCTTTTACAAATGCACAGATTTCAGAACAGCCAATGCAACAGTTAAACAATATAAGATTTCTTCAGAATTAGACCAGCAGGTTGTATTTCCTTTAGTTTTCCACTTGTGATTCTGCTTATACAATACATTCTTACGTCCAAATAAAATGAACATTACCTGAATTGTATGCTCCTTTGTAGTGATTTTTGTGCCATGGTCTAGTCAAAGTTTCTTACTTTTGGCAGCGTTTTAAACTTATGCAATCAGTGGAATTTCCACTTCAGTCATAAGTGAAATTATGCCATTTCCAGTGCTTTATGCTAATAAGGCGTATTACACCTGATGAAATACATTTCTGGTAGAAATTCTTTCTGTATTGTTAAAATGGAGCTGAATGAAGTTCAGCTTTATCTACATACATTAGACCCAAGAGAGTACAAGGCAAAAAGAAAAGAGAGGTCATAATGAGCTAGCCAACTAGAGAGTCTTACACAAAGACACTGCAGTTCAAATAATGAAGACAAAAACACCTGTACAGTAGAGCAGAGCAGTGAGGCCAAACACGAACAGCAGACTGCAGCAATTCATGCAGCAGAGAGCCCGGGAACGTCTATGGATCCTGGCTGACAGTTTCTTTTTGGAGGGAATGTTTGGCTTCATTTCTCCCCTGTGGATCTTTCCTGGTAGAATTAGAAATTGGTATGTTTTTGTCAGCGGCAGTCGCAGAGGTACGAGGCGGGAGGATGTCAGCAACACTGTGCGCCTCTTAGGCTGCCACTTCACCCTTGTTAAGTTATGCAGGCCATGAAAGCAGAAGGGGGCTTCAGCAAAGAAGATGGAGATAAAGTGGGACATTTTACTACTGCTGTAGTGTTTGAGTCAGAGCATTTGACTCTGGCAATACTTGGCTGCTATTTACCAAAGGGACCTGCTTATATTAGCCAATCTGATAAAAGAGACACACTGACAGCTCTTCTATCTCTCCGGCTCCTGGTAGCCATAAAAGGGCCTTTGTTGACTCACATTTTGAGCAGATGTTATTGTGAAGACTGGCTTTCTCAGCAGTTGGACCTTACAGGCAGCGTAGACCTTATGGTCCTTTGCTACTCTGTAGTGCTGTTATTGGCTGATAATTGTTTTGTAGAAGAGAGAATGTGAGGCTGGTACCACCGAAGACACCGAGTTCATCGATTCAAGAGGAGGATCAGAAAGAAATCTGTGTGTCTGAGAGAAGCTATTAATTATTTCTCAAAGAACTATCTATCGCGTTGATGGCAGGGTTTAGTGGGAATGGGTAGGGTTAGGATTTTCTCATAACAATTTAGCATATAGCCAGTGCCGATACTGATGGGGTTTGTATCACTAAATAAGGCCTAATATCAGTGAATCTCTATAAATGATGATTTTCTGTAGCCTTTTCTTCCAGCAGAAAAAACTGAATGCAAACAGTCGAGTATGTTTCATATAGTTTATAATGCAAATACTGTTTCTCTCTCTTTCTTTGATACAATGCCATCCTCTGGGGCACTGCAGGAAGTGTCTGACCTTTACTCGCTCAGTGAGGGCAAGTGACTGGTGGGTGCCAGACATAGTGCTGAATGAATGCCAGTGCCCACCAAACAGCATGCTTTTTCTTTTGCTCTGTTTTTTTTTTTTCTTTTTGTCTGTTTCCTTAAAAAGAAAACTTGCAATTCCAGAGACAATGCCAATGAGCAGATCTTGCAGCCAGGAAAAACAGGCATGAAGCACAAAATGAAAATTAGGTTTTTCAGAGAGCTGTCAGATGGTGTAGTAGGTGGAGGAGTTGGGCTTCTCATGTCTCTTTCCTCTTCCTTACATCTGACTCTCATCTGTATTCTAGCATCCGTCCTCCAGCCTTACTGATTAACCCTACAGTGTAGAATAGATCTTTTGCTGGGTTTAAAGGAATTAGGTGTCAAGTTTCATGCCCTAGCCTTTTCCATTAGGGAGAAACTGGAGAATCCACCTCCTTGGGGGCATGCATCTAAAAGTTATGGACCATGAATGCTCTAGGCCCTTTTAAAAGATCACGTTATGAATCAGAACTCAAGCAAGGGCGTGCAGCTCACTAGAGGCAGATAGAAAGGAACATGAGGTTCTGTGTTCCCCACATCTGGAGCTCAGTGATGAAAATATAGTCCAAGGTGCTTTAACGAACTAAAGGCTTTCTAGGAGCCCTTTAGATGTTAAAAGGGTAGGGTTTCCGAAGATGTCAGCCATTTATTCAGTGGCAGCAAATATGATTACTCGACAGAAAGTGGGAAATTTGAGAAGGACAAAATTAAAGTGAGTGAAGTGAAGAAAGAAATGTGTGTGTGATCCAGTTATTGTCAGGGTAAATGTGTTAGAATTGGACACTGAATACATGCTGCAGGTTGACTGCAACAAGGGAAAGTGAGCATTGACTTGATTGGTTGGTGATATTACACCACCGTATGGACCAGATTGACATTTTAAGGATGTTAAAATGAAAGTTTACTATTTTACAGGGGATCATTTTCCTGACTATTTCTAGCTGACATTCCAGTTTTTCTGTAACTACTGCCCTCCCATCTCCACCCCAAAAAAAGCAAACATAGCATTGCCTTACACCATGTATGTGCCACTGTTTCTTTTCAGCTCAGTCAAGTGCATGCGGTCATTTATTTAAATATTAGTTTTTCTAATAGTCTGTCTCCTTAGTGCCTCATTGCATGAGTTAGAGGGATTTGTTTGGCCTCAGAAACCAGTCATTCGGCAAACTCTGGTCACTAGCAGATTGCTGTGGTTGCCCATAGCTTACATGGAAAAACTAGAAAGCGAAAATTTCAGAAGAAATTTTAAGTGTGCCTATGCCGCTGCTAATCAGTGTAGTTTGCCATTCATACGGCTACAGAGAGCAAAACTCAGCAGAGCAGCAATTCTCCACCATGAACTATGGTAAAAACAAACACCGCTCGCGCCTCACAGATGACAGCTTACAGTTTTGTGTAAAGATGAGGTGACTTCGTACAGCCCCGATTTGCAGACGCTGTGCGCAGAGGTTCATGAGCAGAAGTCCCATTGTACCACGGCAGACCCGACAATGTTTGCATGAACACGCTTTGTAGCATTACTTTATGGACCACTTTTCACACATGGTTGGTGTACCCACACAGCCGGCTGTAGCTTTTCAACTCACAGCCCAACACACACCCAAAAAACAGCCGAGAGAGCACAGACTTTACGCCCGTGGGTCCACCTCCCCTGCAGCAGCACTGCAAACCACGCCCTGCCACACACATCAAACACGTAAAATAAATATTTATGCACTTTTGTATTCACTTTTTGTTTTTTGTTATTTTTCCACAGTGTTCTGAATGATGAACAATGGTCTACAGCCAATCTTGTGTATTATTATACAAACTTTGGTTGTAAGATTCAGATAACTATTTAATAAAAGCTAAATATTTTATATGAGAGTAAGAAAGAAAAGTATATCTTTGTGTCCCCCTTTCCCTGTTAATGCCCTACCTGGCCCCCTGGCAAAAGCTTTGCTAGATCCGCCCCTGCACAGTTACCAGCTGTCAGCTACACAAAAAAGGATATTATGTTATTTGTGTTATTTGTCTCTCAGAAACAGTTCATAACTTCCCTTCAACTCATTCATGTCACCTAAAAGGTAAACCTGTTTCTCCATCACCAGTTCAGCTCTGATGATTCAGTAAGGACATCTCCTGGTTTGGACCAGCCGCTTTACAGCTGTGGCTCCAGCAAACATCAGCAGATACTAGAAATTAAAATCAAATGAATTCTAACAACAGCTGATCAAGCTTAAACGTGCTGCTGTTGTTTAGCGCGATAAACAAACAAGAGAGAAAAGCCGATTATTGATCAGTTTCATGATTGAAGTTGCAACAGGCGAGAGAATGACAGGGGAGGCTGCGTATAACGACAGAATAAATCCAGCTTTGTGTCTTCTTCCGTTCTACCTGAAGTACGGGACAAACTGTGTTCCTTTTCAGCTCAATACGAAATGCGTAATATTTTCTCTGAATGCGGGACGATTCCGTTTGTACGGAATGGTTGGCAACTCTACGAACTAACCCTTATGAATAAAATAAAGTTCAACATCAGTAACTTAGCGCGCACACAGCTGTATAGAAACTCTGTCATGCTAGCAAGCACGCAGTACGAGTTATTGGAACTGATTGTAAAAAGTCAACACAACGAAAATAAACTACACCTAAACTCGGTTTATATCTGACCCAAATAGAGTGCAGTTCATAACTTCTTACCTGAAATTCAGTTAACCTCCTTCTCCTGCCTTCAATTTCCCTGATCCGTGGCTGCCATCTGTTTGAGCTCCACGTTAGCCACCACTGGTCGATCGGCGGCCGCCTCGCCGCCTCATATGAAAGCCAAGACCTTTTGAGCGAAGCAGCACTAGCCGTGCTAGCTAGCCGTGCTAGCAGCAACATCGTGAGAAAACTGTTGCTAATATGGGATGTTTTGACAAAACGAGCAGATATTTGACGTTTACACACCTACACTCTCGCCTGAAAATATCTTAAAAGTTTATTTTGTGACCTAGAAACATGAATAAGAGAAATATATTAAACGAAGTGGCAGCCGCCATTGTTTGACTCGGTAGAGGCGTGCTATGAATTGTGGGATATGGAGTGTTCCACCAAGCATACACCCTTGCGGTTACCGTAATTATTCAATGGTTCGCGCAACCTTAAAAATTCCAATGGATCCTGAAAGCAGCGACGCTGTGCGCGTCATTGATATTGTCGTCATTACGGTAATGCAAATACGGGTAGACAGGCCGTACCACTCCCGACATACCACTAGAGAGAGCCAACACACCACAAATGAAGTTTGAAATTTGTTTCAGTGGGACCAAAAGATGGCGCCAACACACCATAAATGAAGTCTGTTTCTATGGGGCCAAAAGTTGAATCTTTCTCATGGGCCTAGAAATGGGCCAAAATTTGCACTACAATCTAAATATTTAAAAAACTATAAAAGTCATAAACACCAAAAGTCATAGCTAGGGATGGGTACCGGTGTCCGGTGCCATGATGGCACCGGTTCTGACATAAACGGTAGTAACCAGACCGAAAAGCAGCGCACATTTCGGTGCTTTATTTCGGTGCTTTTTTTTCCTGAGCTGTGATACACTTTAGATTCTAGCCAATCATTTTACGTTTCCGGGGATAGTAGGCGGGGCCAGGTACGTACGTTCTGTTAGAGCAGAGCTACAGATTAAAAATGTCCAAGGCGAAGCGGTCAAAAGTCTGGCTGTACTTCATAGCAAAATATGCAAACTCAGCAGCAACAAGTGCTTTAAGCTGATACTGTGATACTGTCAAAGGAGGTAACATCTCAAATCCGATGAAACACCTGGCGACGCATAGCGTTTTTTTTAAAAGCCCAGAAATGTGCCGTATTTGATAGCTTGCTGCGAGACCTCACACCGAGCACATCTACTGGGGGTGGGTTGCCTGTTATGCAACATCCCCCAAAAACACGAAGAGGAGAGTCCTGGCCCCTAGCCCTGCCAGTGTAGCAGAAATGATGATGGATGATGGTGGCAGCAGCAGCCGTTCTTCTCTGCGTGAGTAGCTAATTTACGTTGAGTAGGCTAACCACGTTATTACATTAATGCATGTAAGGTGAACTAGCAAACATCATCATAGCTACATGCGGCTGTCCTCTTGTTTGATGGCAGATACTCCCTTCACCCTGGCTAAAAAGGCTAAAATGACCAAAGAAAAAGTGGAAAACAGTTAAACATGAGAGGTTTAGGACAAAGTTTGTGTTTTTTCCATTGTTTAAGCACTGCTTCCAGCCAAGAGTGATACCATATATGCCCCATAGCTGCAGAAAAGGCTAACATTGTTATATTTTTACAAAAAACAGCTGAACATGAGAGGTTTTTGGACCAATTTTGTGTTCTCCATTCTTTAAGCACCGACCGGTTTGAGCACCGTTTGAGCACCGGCACCGTTTCAAAAGTACCGATTTGGCACCGGTATCGGATAAAACCTAAACGATACCCATCCCTAGTCATAGCATACTAGTCCAGACCAAGCCGGACAAAATGATATAACATATGTAACCCTTGTCTCAAAATTGTGCGGCACATAAGCGTGGGAAAATTTTCACTAAAATATTAAAAGTCATAAACACCAAAAGTCATAGCACACCCTTCTGTGGGGCGAGTTTCGCTGCAAAAGTTCAGGTGGAAAAATGGAAAATAATAAGAATAAGAATAATAAATCCGACGAATAGTAATACGTGTGCCTCTTGGCATAGGCACACTTAATAATAAATCCGACGAATAGTAATAAGTGTGCCTCTTGGCATAGGCACACTTAATAATAAATCCGACGAATAGTAATAAGTGTGCCTCTTGGCATAGGCACACTTAACTAACAACTGTATTTAAACTGGAAAAAGGTTTATTTTGATGCAAATGATCCCCGTTTCCAGCTTGCATCACACTCTTCACATTTTCACAACTACTTAGCAAGTAGTTGGTGAGTGTTTGCGGAGAAGTTGTCTTCTGACATGCAAACTACTGGTGAAGGATGCTACATCATTATGCACTTGGCAAGTGTGCACTGTAGCTGAGAGAACATTCAAATGAAAACATGTATTAATAATTTGACAGAGATCTACAAATCCACAGCTGAGCTTCACACCTCTACGAGCATGAGGTGGACAGCCGCTGTAACTGCAGTATTATATGCTAAGTATAGAGATTGTGTATAAATGTCCCCCATGCAAAGCAGTCCAATACATTCATTAATCATTTGTGTATAAATAGCATCTAATATCTCACATATAATTTTGATGTGTTTCAGTTGCATTATATAAAAATAGCTCTGTGTGTACAGCTTGTGCCTCACGACGCAGTTATCCTAGGGGAAAGAGACATTATTGGAATTTATTTATATGTCCCTCCACAAATTCACCACTTAGTTTGTTGACATACAGTGTTGTATTTAGAGGAGTTATTAGGCTACCTATTTTCCCACTTATTCTAGTCTGTGCACCAAGTTAAAAAGATGGGAAAAAAAGCTACTTATGTCACTTCTGTTGCTTTAATTAACTGCAAGAACCACATCTTGCTTGTCAGTGCTTTCTCAAACACTAAAGCCTGTTCCCAAAACACAAGTAACATGGGCTGGAGGATTTCCTGAAATATGTACTTCACTGCAGAGGAGAGCTGAGGGGAAAGCCATGAGTTGAGATTAGAGGATCTGCAGTGTGCTAGTTTCAAAGCCTGGAATCTGAAATGACCAGGGCACAGCCCGCTGTGATGGAGTGGACCAAAAGAAGTATGGGGAGAAAGAGGGGGAATTATTTGCATTCAAGGAGCGAACATACAAACTTTCCTCAATTTCTAAGGAAATACTTACAACAAAAACGTGTAAATGTTATAAAGCTGATTTCAATGGGGCATGAAAACCATTTTTTTAAATAACATTTTATAATTAACATTGAAAATTGAACTGAGTCACCAAGCACAACTTTTACTTATCCTAGAGTTTCATATTTTGACCTGAGGATTTTACATTTAGATGTCACAGAGGCTGATTGGATGAAAATAGGAGAGACAGGGGCTCAGGGAGGATTTAAGCCAGAGTGTTTGGCAGGGGACAGATGGTGCTGGTGGAGGCACTGGGGATGGACAGTGTGCAGATAAACAGAGAGCCAGGCCAGAGGATATTACAACTAGCCTGGGAACACTCATCCTCTGTCCCATGCCTCCCAGAGGATTAATAAGCCCTTCATACTGCTGCACATACGGGGAGCCTCAGAGGAGATGTGACACAGAGGGGGTGATTCTGTACCTAGTTAGCCATTTTGTTTTCTAAGGTTTTGTAGCCGGTTTTCTGATGCAGATGTTGCAGTCACTTTGCTTATAATAGACGACAGAGGAAGAGAGCCAGACATAAGTGAGGGCTTTGTCTTGGCCCACTGAGGACACTCATTTCGGTTATTTTTACACCAGCTAATCCAAACAGGTGGCCATGCTTATTGCTGGCAGAAAAACAAGAAAGACCATTCTTTATTACTTGTATAACAGGGGCTCCACAGAAGGCCTGCAAGTTGACCGAAATGACTTTGTAGCAAATACTCTTTCTGTGTAGCTGCTGCTGTTTGAGCTATGTGTGGGTGACATTTATTGTATTCTCACTTCACCTTGGGTGCGGCCGAGGGTTCTTTCTAACCTTTGAGGCACCACTGGAAGAACAGATACCAGCTCAACTGACCTTTATATGTGCTCCCTCCTCTTTTTGTGTCTTTCTAGCTAGCTCTCAGTGCGCTGGCTCCACCACACCCTGTTTTCTGATGCTGACAAGTGGGTTCTGCTGCTGTCCTCATCTCCCCAGAGATCTGGCTGGCCTCTATAGCCTGTCTCTAGGTATAGCTTTGCAGACGAGGACGGTAAAGGAGAGCAGACAGTGCAACTCGACTTCCAGACAGGGAAGATGGCGTTACTGCAAATAGACCAGGGACTCCTCTCCAATGGGCTGTGCTCCATATCACTGACACATTGTGTGTCTGTGTGAGTTTGTGCGCGTATAACCCATCAAAACTACTCTCAAACATTTGTCTTTATGAGGTAGCAATCATTTTAATAAGCTATGAATTCCTAGATTTGCACTGTGACAACATTTCTTTTTAAAAAAGGATCTTCATCATAGCATGGATGGTACCGGTTGTTACTCAATTGAACTGTCAAATTAGTCTCAAAAAAAGGTGACCTTCGGTCACAGCCATCGCTGCATATCATGGTACTGGGTCGCTGACCCAGTGTTCTGTGTTTTGGACCTTTTGAGTCTTGTTAAATTCATTTTTTGATTTTGAGAAGTGGACCTATTTTCTGCATTTCCTTATTTTGGGGTTTTCTTGTTTAGTTCGTGTGACCATGATAGAGTTTGGTAATCCCTGGTAATTTCCCTACTGTATTATTAGAGGTCTCTAGTTTAGTTTGAAGTTAATTTAGGGTTATCAGTTTATGTTCCCGCTCCCTTGGTTTGGTCTCTGTGTTTTGTTCCTTGCCGCCACCTCCTGTTGGTCATGTCTCTCACCCTCTCTCGCTCTGTCCCCCGTTATCTCTCTGTACCCTGTCTCCATGTTCTTCTCCCTGTGTTTCATCCTTTATCTTCCCCGGTCTGTCGTGTGTTTCCATGTTCGCGTATGCCTGTTTTGGTGTCAAGCATGCACAGTGTCCAGTTTGTCCAGTTCAGTTAGTATAGTCTGAGTCTCTTTTGCCTTTTGCTTTGTATTCTTCTTTCGTTCTTTCTCCCGGCCTAAATAAACGTCTCGCTTTTCATTAAGTCCAGTTGTGTCTACACGTCTGCTTTTGGGCCTTTCCCCAACACGATCTGCGCCCGCAGAGCATGACACCGCAGGGTCCTGTGGATGGGATGAAAATCCACAATAATGATAAATAACAGCCTCACAGCTTGCCAACTAAATAAACTTTTAACAATTAACAACCCATGACGGAGGATCCAGTAAATTCGCTTCATTAGGATGTGAATGGCCGCTAAAAATGCTCTCTGACTATCCTGGAAGAAAAAAATTTTTGAACCTTACTCCACATCACACCCATAACAAAGAAGGCTTTAATATTATTCCGATAAATTCTTTGGAGGGAATGTTTCCTACAGATTTACTTTCACCGCTCCTTCCACTTTTTTTCTTCACTCTGCATCAGTTCATGTCATCCACAGAAGTCATCCACAACACACTTCTCAGCCTGTGTATGAATATACAAACTGTTGTTTATGTTGAGGTTGTGGATTAGAGCAGTGTGCCTCCCCTGAAAGGTGCCGTAATCATGCTCCCAGCTTGCAGATTAGAAGCATCTCCCTTTTGAAGATTTTGCCCAATACCAGCTCTTTCTGCAGGCATGTAAACACATTTTAACACTGATTAGGCCTCAAACAGAGCTTTGGACCCCCCCCCCCAACCCTTTTAGATATCAAAGGAATTATCACACTCATACATGCATGTATCTTCTCTGGGGCGGTGCAGCGGAGCCTGCATTAATACTGGAATGTCTTCATGCCGCTTCATAGCCCACTAGCACGTACCCCTTTCTGACAGATGGCCAGGGGAGATTTGAAATCTGAGCAAGCAGAGAGAGCGGTGGGATGTCCATTATGGCATCATGGTTTGTCTCATGTTATCTCCCTTCTGCCATGACCCAGGCGTTTCACGCGCTGTCTCCGATGTAGAAACACTGCGGATTGAAATGTAAAAGAAAAACCCAGACATGGGTAGGTGGGTGTGGTGACCGATCTCACCTTGACAGTTCGAGGGAAGCTGCTGAAATATGTTTTTTTTACTTATCTCTCTCTGGCTGCACAGTGCGTATGTGCATGCACGTATGACCCATCGGCATGTCTGTCCACAGGGCAGTTAGGTGTGCGAGCAGCTGATGACAGAAGGTCATCATCACTGTCACCAACATGTCTGTCAGCGTGTCCTACTTTCCGCCTTGATCATCCTCTCATGAGTGCTGTTTTATTTCTATCTACCTCTCTATGACCTTTCTTTTTTTCTTTTTAAGGATGGGTTTGAGGTCACAGATCAGAGATGATAGGGGTGACCTCTCTGTTGTCTCAGTCCTTCGTCGCTCAGTGTGTTTCTTTTTCGCAGCTCCCTCCCTGTTTGACATTCTCTCTAAGCCTTTCTCTTTCTGACTTCTACAGTTCCAGCTTTCAACCAGTCAATATCAGTGCCAGATAAATTTTGTCCTCATCCATTCTTGCCTTCAGTGGCTGTTTTGTGTGTAGTGTTTTTATTTTATTTTCTGTTTTTTGTTTTGGGGTTGTTTTTTTTTTTTGCCTTGACTGTCCACAGCTTGTCAGCGCAAGTGGGTCAATCAGTGATAATTCCTGTCAAAACTTGATTTAGTGGAAGCTATCTGTCCTCTGTCGTTAGTTAATCACTGTGCTTCTTCTCGCTATGAAAAGATTGCTTCCTTATTGTGACAGCCAGCGGATCTCTCAATGATTGTACGTAGAAAAAATAAAAACAAAAAAACAACTAAGGCCCAAAATATCAGGAAAAATGACAGAACTTCACCTAATCTCTTTCCTGTGGTGCAGCGCGAGACGGCATTTGTATGCTGGCAATCTCAAGTGCGGTCCCAGTGGATATGCTCCACCCTCCACCTCCTCACATGCATAGCAGATATGCATGTACACACCACAACAGCAGAGAACACACAAGGGCTGTTATTCGTGTTTTTCTGTGTCGTGATGAGTAGAGGGCAACACGGCATACTGCCGCTGAAAAACCTCCCCCAGTGACACCTGTTTCTCTCTCATATCTTGTCTGGTCCATTGTTGTCATAAAAGCTGGAGTTTATTCACAATATCACCACCCATCATCTCTAACTGGAGTGTGCAATGCAAATTAAACCCCTGTTTATTCTTATAGGCGATTATATCCATAAGCATCCAAGCGTGAAATACAAACCTTTCTGCTATAAGGTCAAGCTAGTCATCTTGGGAGAATTTCAGTGGATAGGTGTCACTCTGTGTTTATTACGCAGTGTATGACCAACACACAGGCAAGGTGTACCTGTTCACACCGAGATACTACTACAGCAGAGGAGGAAAGAACTGCAGCACGTACTACACAAGTATTTTTTTTTTTGCCATCATCATCAAACAACCACAATCAAATAAATGAGAGCCGCAGCCACATTCAGATGAGCCCCTCATGATTTCAAGAGGCACACAGCGTAGCACCCTCTCTAACAGGGTGACATTTTTGTCCTGTGTCTTTCTCACTGCCTTTGAGATGGAATGAAGCCGGTGCTGTGGGCTCGATTTATAAAAGTGCTACTGTCCAAATGAATTGAACACGCTTTGCCGTTCCTATCAGCTGTTCGTAACACTTCCCACAGTGAAATGATGCACATGCTGTTTTCTTTGCAAATTTGCATCATAGGATTGTTTTTTGTTTTTCCTGCAGTATATAAAAATTGCTGTATCTCCAAAATAAAACTATGAAGACACTCAAAATAAATTTCCTGTGGTGGGAAACTATTTTTTGCAACTTTATTGTATTTAAAGTTTTGAGTGATAAACCTCTTAAACTTCTCCAAGTAGAAATATATGTAAACAAAACAAAAGCGATTTTCAATTTTTTTTGTAGTTTATTGCACTTTTTTGCAATTTATGTAATTACTATGCACTTAATGCATACATATTATTAAAATATGGGCTATAACAGTTGTATTGATGTATAGCAACTTGAAATGCTCCCACAAATGGCACTACAGCATGTAAAAAAAAAAAATAAAAATAATATAAGCTCTGGTGGACTTGGTTCTATAGTAGGTCTTAAAGGGTTAAATAAATATCGTCAAATAATCGTGATCTCAATTTCAGTGAAAATAATCGTGATTATCATTTTTGCCATAATCGAGCAGCCCTATGTGGCGTTAAGGTCATTTCAACGAGATTAACCTGAAAGCACTAGTGGGAACACAACGAATATGACTGCACATTTACGCCGACATCATCCTAGTGCAAAGACAAGTGGAAGCAGAAAAAAACAAGCAAGCATGCTACTAACTTTAGCCGAGTCATTTAGACAGCTGTTTAATATGCTGCTGAGAATATAGCCCAGAAGAAGCGGATAGTATAGCTATAGCCACTGTCAATATGTGACATATTGAAATCGCGTTTGAATTTGCGCTTGTTTTTTTGCTTTCACTTTGCAATCATGCGAACTGTGTATAGAGAGCGACAGCACTGATCTGTGAGTGATGATAATTTGCGCACCAATTCCTCTGACATCGTCTTATTAATTGTTAGCTTACTATGCAAACATGACAAGTGAAATCTCCCGCAGCTTAAACATGTGAGAGGTTGATCGCGCAGAGAATCGCTGAGCTTATGTGAGTGCGTGTGTAAAAGCAGCAGGATTTATATTTGACTAGATGACCTGGATGACTGAGAACCTTCACAGACAGATATATATTTTAGTTCTGCTGAGCCAAATAAGACAGGTCAGGGTGAAGAAGTGACAGCCAAAGAAAAGCTTACCACAAAACGGAGAAGTTATGACAAATCAGACTATAAGGCAAAAAGAAAGTGCAGCTTTATGGTTTCATGGACAAAAGAATTTCTGTGGCTGCAATATGACGAGCTAAATAACCAGGGCTGCACATAAGTGGTCCGCAGGTGCGCATTCGCTGTCAAAATAAAAAACATGCACAAGGGTTAGGGTTAAATTTAAAAACTGTACTTTTGAGTTAAAATATATATTTATAATTTTAATAAATGACAAATTAAAAAGGCATGAACATTTTTTTGTATCGAAAAAATATCGAACCGTGACACCAAAGTATCGAACTGAACCGAACCGTGAATTTTGATGTATCGTTGCACCCCTACAAAACACATCATTAGACTGTGTTTAAAGACCTTGAAAACTTAGTCCATCAGTTGATTTTCTTTTTTTTTTACTGTGACGTCTACATCATCAGATTTCTTCTTAATGGTTAGAAGAGGGCAGGTATCACTAGGGATGGGTACCGGTGTCCGGTGCCATGATGGCACCAGTTCTGACATAAACGGTAGTAACCAGACCGAAAAGCAGTGCACATTTCGGTGCTTTATTTCGGTGCTTTTTTTTCCTGAGCTGTGATACACTTCTAGCCAATCATTTTACGTTTCCGAGGATAGTAGGCGGGTCCAGGTACGTACGTTCTTTTATGCAGAGCTACAGATTAAAAATGCCCAAGGCGAAGCGGTCAAAAGTCTGGCTGTACTTCACAGCAAAATATGCAAACTCAGCAGCCTGCAACAAGTGCTTTAAGCTGATACTGTGATACTGTCAAAGGAAGTAACACCTCGAATCCGATGAAACACCTGGCGACGCATAGCGTTTTTTTTTTTTTTAAAGCCGAGAAATGCGCCGTATTTGATGGCAGCAGCAGCCGTTCTTCTCTGCGTGAGGAGCTTAATGTTGTTCGTGTGTAATTTACGTTGAGTAGGCTAACCACGTTATTACATTAATGCATGTAAGGTGAACTAGCAAACATCATCATAGCTACATGCGGCTGTCTTCTTGTTTGATGGCAGATACTCCCTTCACCCTGGCCAAAAAGGCTAAAATGACCAAAGAAAAAGAGGGAAACAGCTAAACATGAGAGGTTTTTGGACAAAGTTTGTATTTTTTCCATTGTTTAAGCACTGCTTCCAGCTAAGAGTGATACCATATATGCCCCATAGCTGCAGAAAAGGCTAACATTGTTATCTTTTTACAAAAACCAGTTGAACATAAGAGGTTTTTGGACCAATTTTGTGTTCTCCATTCTTTAAGCACCGGTTTGAGCACCGGCACCGTTTCAAAAGTACCGATTTGGCACCGGTATCGGATAAAACCTAAACGATACTCATCCCTAGGTATCACCAATCAGGATTTAGCAACATTTCAGTCACAATCACCTTAAAGGTTGTTTATTTTCTTTGCCAGTTATAACATTACAGGTTCTCATAGTACATGATAATCTCATTAAATGTGTCATTTTATCCAAGCTGTTATTTGAAATTTAACAAACCATGCGATGATAGACCATATGAGGCAGAGCCCATTTAGCTCTGTTCTCCACTATGGAATACTAACTGGACTGGTTCTTATATATTGCTTGTCTACTCCACATGAGCTCTTTTTAATTAGCACTGCAGCCTGTGCTTTCTATCTAACATACACTCACACTAATGGCTGAATATAGCTGAATACTGAAATCAAGTTTTACCCCTCAAAAGCCTATGAGGAGAAACCCCTGATGCTCTTTTCTGAACTCAGTGGTTTCTGTCATATTTCAGGCCTGCTTATAGAACACAATGACTGGGTGTGCATCGGAAGTTAGTGAGGGTGGTCTCTGCCTGTGCAGAAAAACCCAGAATTTGTTCTAATGATATTGAAACCACATCTTTATTAATAAATTCCTCATTAAGGGTACAGGAGAGGTCATCAAATGGCATCTTCATGCATATCTTTTAGAATTACTGGTATGTTTCAACTGACACTTAGTGCTATATCATCCTGTTCCTCATTCTGGCACAAGATGAAGTTAGAATCCTTAAGATCGGCATTAACTAGTTCAGCATCACAATTTTAACATCTTTCTGGAATTTAAGCACTGTACTTGCAGTTTGGGCCGGTCAACATCTGATGAGAAACTGCTGAAAGTTACAGATCTGCTTTAGGTATGGATGAATCGGGTATGTCCTAGCAAGAAGCAACTGTTTCCTTATGTGTTCTCAGCTTGTTATAATTCTAGACCAGTGGTTCTTAATCTTGTTGGAGGTACCGAACCCCACCAGTTTCATATGCGCATTCACTGAACCCCTCTTTAGTGAAAAATAAAATATGATTTTTTTCAAATTCAAGACATATGTTTTTTATTGGTGCACAAAATGAGCCGTGCATGTCATGGTGGAGGCTCTGCCGAACCCCTGAGACCGACTCACCGAACCCCTAGGGTTCGATCGAACCCAGATTAAGAACCACTGTTCTAGACAAAGGGGAGTAGCAATTGTAATACATAAAAATATTAATTTCACAGTACTCGATACAGTTATAGATCCAGAGGGCAGATTCTTAATCATTAAACTATCTATACTTGATAAAAAGCTATGTATTGTAAGTGTATATGGTCCAAACGTTGATGATCCCTCATTCTTTCACGTTTTTTTTCAGTGCACTCTCTGAACACTTAGATGGCACACTTGTTCTTGAGTGGTGAGTGGACTTCATATTTAGACTATAATGACACTCCCGGAACATCAGCTTCTGTTCTATGGGGCAGGGAAAGCTGTGATGAGAGGTAAACTAATTTCTTTCTCATCACATAAAAAGAAAACAAAAATATTCAGGAATTAGAAAATCCCTAGAAGCCTACGTGTCCCACCAAGATCAGGAAACATTGAACAAAATATGCAAAACAAAACTAGAATTAAATGAGATAATTGATAAAAAAAAAAAAAAAAAAAAACTAAATTCTTAGTACAAAGACTACGCTTACAAAATTATGAACATGGTAATAAATCTGGTAAATTTCTAGCAAACCAGCTAAAAATAAATAAAGAAAAAACATAGGTATATAGATGCTGTTCAAGATTCATCTGGGAACATAGTATATGACCCGAAATAAATAAACAACATTTTCAGGGATTTCTATAAAACGTTGTATTCACCACAAATAAACCCATCTAAAAAGGAAATTGATCAGTTTAGACAACATAACTCTGGATTCGCCACTGACATCAGGTGAACTCCAGGAAGCCCTGACAAGTGTGCCCAATAATAATGCTCCAGGTCCAGACGGCTTTCCTGCAGAATTGTACAAAGAATTCTGGACGATTCTAGCACCAGTTTTTTTTTTTTTTTTCAGAACGTTGTTGGAAATCAAAGAGCAGACTTCCATCAAATATGAATTCTGCAAACATTAATCTCCTGCTAAAACCAGGAGCAGCAGCAATTAGACAGAATTCAGTAATTAAGGGCATAAAATGCAGTGCAAGAACGTGGAACATAAAATCAGCCTTTATGCAGATGATGTGATACGTTTTCTCCAAAACTCAAACCAATATCTCTGGGGTGATTGAATTGATAAACTCTTTTGCAAGAAGATCAGACTACTCAATTAACTGGTCAAAATCTACAGTACACAATCTAAATCCATCCATTCGCTTCCGCTTATCCTTTTCAGGGTCGCGGGGGGCACTGGAGCCTATCCCAGCTGTCATGGGGCGAGAGGCGGGGTACACCCTGGACAGGTCGCCAGTCTGTCGCAGGGCTAACACACAGAGACAGACAACCATTCGCACTCACATTCACTCGCACATTCACACCTAGTGGCAATTTGGATTATCCAATTAACCTATCCCCACAAGCTGCATGTCTTTGGACAGCGGGAGGAAGCCGGAGTACCCGGAGAGAACTCACGCAAACACGGGGAGAACATGCAAACTCTACACAGAAAGACCCCGGCCTGATGGTGGAATTGAACTCAGGACCTTCTTGCTGTGCGGCAACAGTGCTAACCACCTTGCAACCGTGCTGCCCGCAATCTAAATATTTAGGTATTAATGTTTCTCCCCAGCTTGCAGATCTAACTAAATTAAACCAGAAACAAACCAAACACAAGGAGCAAAAAACAAACAAAAAACAAACAAAACAAAAAAAGAAAAGAAAAGAAAAAAGAACACACACACACACACACAGGCGGCCAGGAAAAACAGTTCACACAAAGTTCAGGGGGGCGGCCGGCCGGGTCCAGATGGGCCTGGGCCCCCTTTCCCTGGCGGGTTGCGGAGTATGGGGGTGCCTACTGGGGTCAGCGGGGGAGCTGGCCTTGCCTCAATTTTATCTCACAACTTACACATTCACATTACTCACACTCTCATAACACATACATATAGGATCTTGGGGATGGGCACGCTACACGGACTCCAAATTACCATCAGGGTGTACACCTCACCCCTGGCGTCGTTGCCCACCTCTCAATTCTAAATACACGTAGACATTGAGGGCTATCGGGAGGGGCTATGCGCTTACCTGCTGCTCTCTGGCAGGTAGCTCCATGTCCTCCTGGGTTTTAAATGCACCTTAGAACACACATGCATCAACACTACATATGAGCGGGCGGGGGGAGGTTTGGAGTCTTCTCACACCCCGTTTCTCTGCGGCCTGCTGGAGCGTGGGGCCAGGAGGAGGAGTTGGCCGTCCGACTGGGGTCTGGAATGTGGGGCCTCCCTGCTGCTGCGGAGTTGGGGCGGTCTGCATCTCCCCACCGCAGGGAAAAGGGTAACACCACCTGGGTCTAGGTGCAGTTTCCCCCTCCAGGGGGTACCTAGACCCGGGGCTTAGAGTACACTTGGGGAGTGTGATTGTGTGTACAGTGTCTCTTTATGTCTGTCTCCACGTTGGGTGAGTGTTGAGTAATTGCATATGAGAGCATGAGGGTGGGAATGGATGCTTGTATCTTTGTGTGCCTGTATGTCTGTGTCCATATGTCAGGTTGGGTATCAGACACCACCTCTCTGGGGACATCTCAGGCCCTCCAAGGCTGCCGGCGGAGCTCCCGGGCACGTCACTGCAACCCCCTGGCTTATGTTCCGCGGCTGCTGACTGACCCTTCATCTGGGACTCTCCTTAGCTCTTTCTGGGATAGTGGCGCGGCTGCCCCTCTGTTGGTCTTCCTTGGTCTCTTGTGTTCTGAGGGCCTCCGGATGTCTGGAGTTTTGATCTCCTCCATACCTGCTTCATGCCCTGGTGGACGGGGCTTTGGCTCCCCACACCCTCTAACAGATCATTACATGTAGGAACCTTTTAAAAACAAGCGCGTTCATGCTCACAGGTGTACACACGGGTGCTCACACACGCAAACTACACCCTTTTTGGCTCGGTGTTACGTGCTGCACAATAATGTTTAACATTTAGTATTTACTGTTATATTCCCATAGATCATCATGATGTTGTTTATTCTATTGCTCTAGTCTTCTTCTGCTTGTTTTCTTTTTTCTTTCTCAACAGGTGATCCAGGAAAAGAAAAAGAGAAACTCTGAACTTTTCTTCTTGTTTTTCTTTCCCGTCCCCGAGTCCAGTCTGGCCTGATTACAATAACTTAGAATAAAAATAACTAATAAAGATCAAATAAACTATGAAAAAAAAAAGAAGCAACTGTTTCTATATCAAAAACGTCATACTGCTGTTTACAGACATGCTTAATATATGTAGCTCGCCCAACTGCTTCAAAAGCCCCCCCCCCAACTGAAGCTTTCCATCTAAGCTATCTGATGTGTTGAGCTTTTTCTGGTTGTTTTTTATAACAACTAAAACCATGCTAATGCTGTCTAAGTTTTTGACAATTTTTCATTGATAATAGGAATAGAAGCCAACAGCCACACACTAGAAATGTAAACAATCTGTAAGCATTTAGTTCTTTAAGAAGCTAAATGAATTCATTTGGGCTTCCCTTGTCCAATGTGCTGATCAAGGAGGTCTGCCTTATGAATCATATAGCTCATTCCAATGAGCTTACTTAGCAGCACTGTTTTTCTTTAGCTTTGTGCTGAACCCCCCCCCAAAAAAAACAACAACTTTCTTCTCATTAAGGAGAAATGTGAGTTCAGCAAGAAAGAAAGAAAGCACCAGTCCCGTTCTTTCTATAGCAGCTAGCTGGTGTTCTAGATGTCACTGGTGCTCTTCCAACCTTACCTTGACATGCTAAGCATTTTGTGTGTAGCTGTCCCTGCCTTACTGGCTTGTCTCACTGTTACCCAATTAACTAGCTGTCAAGGCAACACCACTAGTGCTCGACATGTTAGCTTTAGCTCTGACAGCTGCTGGTTAATTGTAAAAGGCATTGTGTGAACTTCGCCTGTCAATACAAGAGAGCAGCAATTGGGCTCTCTGAAGGGATTCCAGTTAAAATCAATGGCCTTTACTTGATTCACTCTTTTGCTTCAATTGACAATTCTTCTTTCTTTCTTTTGCTATTAAATTGTTCCATCTTATGCAGGAAAATCTGGTAGAGCCAACTTTTCTTTTCGCTCTCTCTCACTTGCGGTCATTTAGTCTCTTCTGTTTCTAGAAAAGCCTAGAAGACCATTTAATTTCCAGCTTTGTGTTTCTAGCCAGTGTCACCCTAACCTTTGAAATACCCACTTTTATCTCCTGCTTTTTTTGGTTGCATTTTTGGTTTCAAAGATGGTAGCCATCTTTACAGGAGAGACAACTGCATCTGATTTGTGTGCATTTTCATGGTCCAAGAGCCCTTGGCTAGCAGCTGTGAATGCAATGACTCAGAGAACAAGGCAGCAGCTCATGAGTGTCATGTCATCCGATGTTACCCAGCACCAGGGTGTGTGTGTGTGCCTGTAATGAAATGAATGGTGTTTCAGTAATAGAATAGACCATTAATGTTAATAATGTTGATTAAAATGGTCTTTCCCTCAGTACCACTTACTAAATGGTACATTGTTTACTGTATTTCTGCAAAACACCATGATGGCCTTGGGGGAAAAATGTATTTACAGCAAAAGCAAACATGAAAATATTTGAAAAGAAAAATCCACTCATGCAGTTGTAGTGCTTTGCACATGCTTTATATTGACACTAATTATTTTATTACCATAGAAACTGATGCACAGAATTTAATTTCAAAGTATTGTCGGATCCTTGTCGAATCCTTTCATCATTCCTCAGTTAAGATTAATCAAATCTGTTCTTTTCTTTTCTTCAAACCACCTGTCTGTCTACTTAGTCTGTCTTTTTCATATTAAAGTGGAGATATAGTCCTTTCTATTTTAAAATTTGGCAGTACAAGCATCCAGAAAAGCACTTTCTTAACCTTCATAGACTGTCTGGTGATAAATGGTGTGTGGTAGCCCCTATCTAACCTGAAATCTACCATCCATATTACTTTCTTTTCACTCTGACTCTTTTTGTTGTTGTTGTGGAGCACTGTTGTGGGTTGTTTTTGTGCCTTATGGACCCAATGACTACAAAGCAGAACCAGATGAATTTTATATGTAGTTCATAGTATGACTATAGAAGGAATAAATAACAATGCAACCACTTGATATTCCCCACTGTGTATATTTTAGGCTCAGTACTGATCAACAACAAACCAATGGACATCATGGGCCTCACACATGCAGTAAATTATCCAGGTTGAATTAAAACGCTCTGCAATAGCCTTACAGTGAATGGGTCCCCTTCTCAACCCAGTGAACTAAATTGGTATCCTGCTTGCTAACCATGTTTCCCCGTATGAGCTGATAACTTAAAACTCAACCCCCTCATGCTTGAGGTAACATCTGGGTCCAAAAAACCCCCAATATGGCGTTGCCCAAAAAAGTAATGTTGAAGTTTCAGAATGGGTGACATGGTAATGGTAATAACAGGAAATTTCTCTAAATACAGTGGGTAGCACAACACAGATCTATGACCATAACTGTAATGTTACTGTCTATAACTGAAACTACTAAAAAAAATATTTATCATGTAAGTTACATTTCAAAAACACAAAAACAGCAGCACTGTTAAGACTTAACAGGTGACTAAATTTATATAAAGGTAATAAGGCTACTGAATAAAGTCGTTTTATTGAAGCGTGGAACAGTCTGATAAATGGCTAATTTTACACTGGTAAACAAGAAATGTGAGGGATCGGCATTTAGTTTAACTAAAACAAACAAAAATGGGTGTTATCACGTCAGGAACTAATGACAAGATCTTTTGGTACATTTGCCAGCAGCTAAATGAGCCTAAGTCCAAATCGTAATTAAACTGAGATTTGAGCTCATGACTCATCTGCCTCTGTGAATTTTGGTATGCAAAAAGCTGTGTGATAGCAGTAGAGACCTGCTGGCTTCTGGTGATTATGCTCCTGCAAAGGTGTAGGCAGCAAACCTGTATTTAGAATCAACCCTTTGGCGGCACAGAGCAGATCTGCTGTAAACTCCTGACACCTTTTAATCCTGTGAAAAATGAAAAGGGGCATTGTCTGAAAGTTTGAAGGATTGTGTTGTTGTTTTGCTATGGCAGGTGGTGGTTGGAATAAAAGTGGGTGCACTTGGAGGAAGTGAAGGCACTTTTGTTGCAGAAGTCTCATAGGGATGTTCCCACAGTCCAGGGATGATTGCAGTCAGGGAATGAACGTTTGCTGCTAACTGACAGGCATCGTTTTATATCAGGAGGGTGATCACTCTGGGCTCCTGAGTGCTGTGTCAATTAAACAACAGTGGCCCAGGCAGGTGGAAAGGAGGACAGGCTAATTTCTGTGCTGCAGCAGTCTGGAGATTGGTTTCAGATTGCTGCAGGCACTGACTCTATTCAGCCAACTCTCACTTTGACTGGTTCAATCACCCATACACAGCAGGCAGGTGGATAAGAGAAAGATTTCAGCCATATCAAAACCAGGTGGTCTTCAAAGTGTACAGCGTTCAAACGTGATGAAACGGTGGGACACTCTGGGCTGTTTTGAGAATTCGTCACAGCAGTTTTTAATTACAGCCTGAAATCTGAGCCGGAAAGCCAACTGCAATGAAAGGTTATTTGTGTGCATTCCTATAGAACAAGATTTTCAAAGTCTGAAACTGTGATGACTCCTATACTTTGTTGTCTATCCAGAGTCATGAAAAATATTATTTGACCCCCTACTGATATTGTCTGTTTTGCTGTGTATCTCATACTAAACCGTGTCAGACCTTCAAACAAAGTTAACTCTAAAAGTTTTCAGACCCTGCTGCCACAGCATTTCTGTGGGTTCAGATCCAGGCTAGGTTCACTAGGCCTCTCTAAATTGTTAATTTTATTCCTTTGAGACATTTAGAGATGGACTGACTCTTGCAGTTGTGCTTGGGCTTCACCTCACAGACTGACTGAATGACGTTCTTCTTTTCTGTCACAGAGCAGCATTTTCTTCCTCAGTTATTGCTAGATGCACTGCCCCTGTAGTAGCAAAGCATTGCTAAAATCTAGCACTTCTACCTCCACAGATTTCTGTAGTTTTAAAGTACTTTATTTGATTTATAGTAGATATAAAAGTACACAAAGCTAGTTTTAGCCACTCCCTTATTCACAAGGGGGTATCACAGCAGGTAGTTCCACGTGTTTGATTTCGCAGATTTTTATCCCAAATGCTTTTTGGAACACAGGGGGTTTGTGTCTCCTCCAGGGATCAAACCAGGGATTTTTAACTGGTTAGCTGAATATGGAAACGACGACACTATCGAGTCACTGGCTTTGGATTCAACAGTCCATGCAACATTTTTTGAGTTATCAAGCTTTGTGTGACAAAATATGTGTGAACGTCAATGTTCTTCTGAACAGTAGTTTTTGGTAACCACTCTGACATGAAGGCCACTTTTCTTATGCTTTTTGTTTTCAGATTGAAGATTAATGATCTCTGAGCTTTACTGAGTTAAGAGAAGGTGACAGTTAATGGAAGTTTTCTTGCATCTTCCTAGATAAATCATGTAGTTTGCATTATCAGTCGTCTCTGGGAAGGCTCTGTATTGTTCCAAGCCTTCTCCATTTGTAGAAATTCTCCTCACTGAAGATCCATGAAGTCCAGGAGCCTTATGGATAGCTTTGTATTATGCAAAAGGATAATACACAGTTCAAGTTTGTCTCTGAGAAGAAGAAAAAAATTTTTAATGCAGATTCCAGCAATCATCCAGTAAGTGTTTAAAAGAAATGGATAGCGTCCTAGCCTCCTTTTACTTCAAGCAGTCTCTTTTGAAGTTTGGAGACCTGTTCTCTGAGTTGTAATCTTCTGTGCTCACAATGTGACACTGATGACTCCTCTGTGAACCCTGAGGAACGAGGAGGGACTTCTGCCACTTTTAAGCTACCCTATACTCAGAGAATGCAGTTTCCACCAACTTTTTAAATAAGATTTTTTTTCTTTGAAGCTCAGTATGCCATGGAAGTTAATGCTCTGGGATCCTTGCCTTCTTTGAGAAATAGTATATTCAAAGTTTCCTGTTATGTGTGAGCCAGAAGTTGTGGCTCATTTTGATCATTAGCATGCAGAACAGAGACAATTTCATGGAAATATTTATGGATGAACTAAATTGTGGCTGATGAGTTTTGTGAACTACAGCCATTGGGAAATAGAGAGGATGAGTATACATGAAAATTAAAATAATGATGTTGGGAGATGAGGGCAGAGCAACTGACTGCACACACAGAAGCCCTTGCTTGTATAGTGATGAGTATATTTAAGTGAAGTATTAATAATTCCTATAGTGGGCAGCTGGTTTGGACAGAGCGTGCATGGGGCAGGCTAATCTCCCAATGGCTCTCTGACATTCCAGGCATTAGAAAGAGGAGGAAGGGAAGGCGCAGTTGAGGAAATTGCTATTACCTCCATCCTTGGATGAAAGAATTATTTTTATATTCCACTGTTCAATCTCCAATGCCCTTTAGGTAAAATGAATCACACAGAAGAGATAAAAGTTTTGTTTGCATTATTTACCCTTTAAGACTCGATTCTTGGTTGCACTTAAGAAGAGAAAGTAGTAAATTATTCTTATTCCTAAAATCCAATTAGATCTTACAGTGTGAAACACTAAACATGACTCATGTCTTCTGAGCAAGGACACATGATAGAGGCTAAACCCGTTAATATTACTCAACATAGGCTGTAATAACTGAAATGTCATCTCACAGAAAAGCCTTCTGGTTTTGTGACTTATTTACATCCTCAGCGCTGTGCATGTATCTGAGAGGATAAGTCACTTGGCACTTTTAATGAGATCTGCTAACGTTCATGTAAATTGTCCTCCAGGGACTGCAGGATTATTATTCTGCAATGTAAGTGGCTGTGTGGCAAATTTAGAGAAGTCAGTAGCTGAGGCGCTACAGAGACATCAGACATGGGCTTTTACTGTAACCCACATCCATGGATGCACTTCAAAATAAAATTAGTGAGTCAATGGCTGAAGCTTTTGGCTGAAATGTAACTTTTGTGCTAGATCTGCTGTTAGCTTTGAGCATATTTAAGCCATATCACATTAGTGGAAGCGTTGCTGTGCTGCATATCAGTGCAGCTGTGATTTGGTTGCAGATAATTTCCAGGCATCCTTAATGCCCTTCATGCTCTTCTGGAGACTATTTTTGGTGTGCGGCCTGTGAATTAGTTCAGGCAGTCAAGTTAAAATGGTACAAAATGTATACAACAGAAAATTTTCTCATAAGCACATTTTTCAACACCGCTGAGGGATAAGCGTGTCTATCATGTCGGTTTGATGCATCTGGGAAAATTTTCATTGCAAAATGCTCTCTACATTTTAAACATTCTGTATCTGGTTGTTTTTTTTTCTATATTCTGTAAAAAAAAAAAAAATCTGTAGCTGATGTACCTGTGTGGTCAAATTAGTGAAGATGTTTTCTCACTTTACTTGTACTCCATCTAAAGTTCCAGCTGAACTCTCAGGGCCACTGTACAACGAGCTTTAAACACTCCCAAACACTAGACTTTTACACATGAAATCATCTTTGCTGTTGCAGACAGTATCTTTGACTACAAAGCCAAAATATGGATCTTTGTAAACCAGTCACATGCTGCATGAGGCATCCAAGGTCATGTCCCTGTCATGCTGAAGAGATTAGAGAGGCAATTAAAGATGATCTGGAATTAATAATCAGCCTCATGTTTGCATGGCACAATCTTTTCTGCCAGCGTGCTGAAGATGTGTTGTAGTGTTTGCTGTTCTGACAGGCATAGACTGACTCAGGCACGCAGACCGGAGCCCGCCTGTGGTCACCTGCCGCTAACCCTGCTAATCACATCAGAAGCACTCCTATGTGAATAATTTCTTCCTGCACATGGCAGCACAGTGGAGTTTGTAGCTGTAGCTTAAACCTACTGTTACAGTCAAGGAGAGAATTTTTAAAAAGCACGGTTTGATCCCCGAGGATCAAAAAGGAGGGAAACTAGTCCAAGCCTTGAGCTGAGGTCGGGCTCGTATTCCTCCGCATTGTCAACCCACAGCTGAACCGGGTGCCTGGGATGAACCCTTACAGACGGCTTCTCTTTCTTCCTCTGAAGTGAGACTGTGTTTCTCTGTGTTGAAAATGGGATAGCGGTGGTTTATTTCTGTCACACTGCGCCTTTGAGGTTGCCAAGGATGTCTCTCCACCAGAGGCCAAAGATTTTTAGCTGCCTTCTCATTTCGCCGCGCTATGCCTCGCATGCCACTCATTAAATCAGAGTTTGTTGCTGTTGTCACCGCTGTCACAAGTTGTATTGTGTTAAATCTTTGCTAAACATGATTTATGAAGTCTTGCTCTTAGCCCCACACACAAACATGTATTTCTTTTTGCAGGGTTCTGCATCTGAGAGAAGAGATGTTTGTAGTTCCAAAATCCTGTCTGTGGAATTCTTCAGCTGCATCAAACAGCCTCCTGCAGTCACCCCCCCCCCTCCCCGCTCCCCGTGCCTTCACCCTCTCTTTCTCCCCGCTAGAATCTCTGTGGTCTTCAGTCAAAATCCACACTCTTATTTCACTTCCAAATCGACAGCAGAAAAGTGAGTGAAGTACTTCACAGAAATTCTCACTCACAGCAGTTGAACAGTGGGCTGTATCTATCCATGACATAAACAAATCAGAGAGGCTGTTTTATGAGCTTTGGTATGTGGCAGTGAATAAGAAGTGACATGTATCCACATGTAAGATTCAGAAAACAAAACAGGGCCACAGTACACACCTGCCTCTGGCCTTATAACCTGTTTCCTATTTTGCATCCACCTTCCATCCTACTCTGACTAAAAAAGAAAAAATGGAAAATGGTAAAAAACGTTGAGGCCGCTTGTTTCCCAGCATCCAACAGCAAACCAACGTGTCTGGAATCAAGACAGCTGACCTTTGGGAAGCTAAACACATCCTCTGGGTGCCAAAGTGCTAAAAACAAACCAGAAGCTTCCAGCCACGGGGCAGATTATTTTAGAAGGAGGGAAAGCATGATGGAAAACAGCACTTACTTAGATATGTGCACAGAAAATGCATCCAGAAGGCGACAGCCACCCAGGGTGTGTTTTTGTCTTTTTTTGCAGCTACTCTCTGCTCCGTCAAGGTCAGGCCCCCTGTTACTGCCACCCTATAATCATGGCTGAGGTGCATCCACTGAGTGAGATCCAATCATTGGTGCCATTGTGTACAACATACAGTGACATGCTGACATGCTCTGAGAAAGGGGTGATGGGTTAGAGAGTGTTGGCTTTTAGAGAGGAAGTGGCTCCAAGGAGACCAGTACCACCTCTCAGAATTTTTTTTCTTTTATTTCTTTTATTTTTGTAACCACTGAGATGGAAAGTACTTAAACAACCCTGATACTAGGGATGGGTATCGTTTAGGTTTTATCCGATACCGGTGCCAAATCGGTACTTTTGAAACGGTGCCGGTGCTCAAACGGTGCTCAAACCGGTCGGTGCTTAAAGAATGGAGAACACAAAATTGGTCCAAAAACCTCTCATGTTCAGCTGGTTTTTGTAAAAAGATAACAATGTTAGCCTTTTCTGCAGCTATGGGGCATATATGGCATCACTCTTGGCTGGAAGCAGTGCTTAAACAATGGAAAAAACACAAACTTTATCCAAAAACCTCTCATGTTTATCCGTTTCCCTCTTTTTCTTTGGTCATTTTAGCCTTTTTGGCCAGGGTGAAGGGAGTATCTGCCATCAAACAAGAAGACAGCCGCATGTAGCTATGACGATGTTTGCTAGTTCACCTTACCTGCATTAATGTAATAACATGGTTAGCCTACTCAACGTAAATTACACACGAACAACATTAAGCTCCTCACGCAGAGAAGAACGGCTGCTGCTGCCATCATCATCCGTCATCATTTCTGCTACACTGGCAGGGCTAGGGGCTAGGACTCTCCTCTTCGTGTTTTTGGGGATGTTGCTAACTCCGGGTCTGATAACAGGCACCACACCCGCAGTAGATGCGCTCGGTGTGAGGTCTCGCAGCAAGCTATCAAATACAGCGCATTTCTCGGCTTTTAAAAAAACCTATGAAAACCTATAAAAAAAACTATGCGTCGCCAGGTGTTTCATCGGATTCGAGGTGTTACCTCCTTTGACAGTATCACAGTATCAGCTTAAAGAACTTGTTGCAGGCTGCTGAGTTTGCATATTTTGCTGTGAAGTACAGCCAGACTTTTGACCGCTTCGCCTTGGGCATTTTTAATCTGTAGCTCTGCTCTAAAAGAACGTACGTACCTGGACCCGCCTACTATCCTTGGAAACGTAAAATGATTGGCTAGAAGTGTATCACAGCTCAGGAAAAAAAAGCACCGAAATAAAGCACCGAAATGTGCGCTGCTTTTCGGTCTGGTTACTACTGTTTATGTCAGAACCGGTGCCATCATGGCACCGGACACCGGTACCTGATACACAATGCAAATTGAAGCCCACTGTCTTATTGTGTTTGCATGTTTTTCCTCTGGAGCTACAAAGCCAGCCCGATTAACCTATCAACAGACAGAGATTAGACACTCAGGAAGTGAAGGTAGCAGAAGATAAATCTAAAAGGATTTCTAATATGAAGCTGGATCACTGTAGAGGCCAGTAATTCAGCAGTGCCAAACATACATTTTACTCCCTTATTGATTTCATGTCAGTGTTATAGGTGACATATCTAATAATTTATTACTGAAACAAATATTATCATCTTGTCCCTGTTCTGGTTCAGTTTATTCTTCTCTGTCCTAATAATATAGAGCAATGTTTGCATGAAAAGGTCTGTCAAGATAGTATACAGATGGCCCCACATATGTTCTGTGTTCAGAGAGCTCTGGTGGAGCATACAAACTGCAAAAATATTCCTATAGTCAGATATAGAAAGCATATTGCATATTGAAGGAGCTCCACATTTCCCACCAGCTTTGGTGGAACCAATCCATAAGTGAAAAAAAAAATAACAGAGGCCATGAAAAAGAAAGTACTCAACTCTCGATTGCATATATGTTGATGCCATGTTACAAAGGTGCACTTGTTTTAATTTGAAGAGATTTACCTACCTGCTATAAAATGCCTCTGTTTGGAGGGGGGGCAGCCAGTCGGGAGACAGCTGGCTGAAAAGGAGATTAGCTAAAACATCTTGTTACAGCCAGTGGATAAGTAGAAAAATCTGCAGAAAGCATAAGACAGGAATGGGATCATTTTGAACTGTGAGTCAAGGATCAAAGTATGGTGAAGGGAATTGATATCATCAATTCCCTTTAACTCCCTTTCTCAAAAATCTCCAAATGAATGCGCATTTTCACCTAAAAATGATGCAACTGGAACGCAATTCAAACTGCTGGGCAAACTTTTGATGACAGAAAATTGGTCAGAAATACAGCATTTTTGTGTATTTCATGTTTTCATTTGAGGAAGATTACAGTGTCCTCATTGCTCTGTGCTTTTCAAATCTCTCCAGTAACAAGTGACCTTTAAGTCACATGCAAATATGGTCACAAAAATTACAGTGTGCTATAAAAATTAAGCCAGTGGTGTTAGTGTAAAGACATCGTCTTTCCGTTGTAGTTTTGGGATGTCCTGTCATCACCTGCAAGCTATTCAAAGAGGCAGACAGGCAAAATAATGAAAGATCCCAGTAGCGTGAAACTCATAGGGGCTGCAGAGGGTAGGACAAATATTATTTGCTTTTCAGACAGGCAAAAATTCCCCTTTGGAAAACCCCCAAAAACTTCACTATTATTTCAGTCTGGGCAGTGTCCTCTGAAATATCTCATAAGCTTAATATAACATTCCTAATGAGAAAGAGATTTTTTTTTCAGTGTGTGGCCACTTTCTGAATGTTATCCTTATTAATTGAGCTTTAAGTGCGTGATCCATCCGCTGCATGCATTGATGAGTCAGCCTTGGATGGGTTGCCAGCAGTGTTGGTCAAGTTACTTGAAAAAAGTAATCGGATTACAGTGCTGCCCATCTCTGGTTGCCAGCGACAATTTAACTCAGAGATCACAATGTTTGCATGGAAATAATGGCAATCTTCCAGCATTTAGTGATGAGCGGTACCTTGCACAGCAGCCATGTGTGGATATCGTTTTCTGCTGTGGGCTTGTTTTGTTGCATTCAAGGTTCATTATTTGTCTTTATTTGTCACATGCATAGTCATACAAGTATAACACACAGTGAAATGTAACCTGACACGCTCCTCAACATGTGCAAAAAATGGGGGGGGGGGGTAGAGGAAGAACATTATATATAAATATATATATATATATATATATATATATATATATATATATATATATATATATATATATATATATATATATATATATATAACAATTCTGTAACTGTAACTTCGGTCGTTGCTGTGCTTTTTGGAAGTCGAATTTCCCAGAGGAACCCACCCGAGGGATTAATAAAGTTCTATCTTATCTTATCTTATATATATATATATATATATATATATATATATATATATATATATATATATATATATATATATATATATATATATATATATATATATATATATATATATATACATACATATATATATATATATATTTATAAAAACACCCAGCACGCCCCTGCGGGCGGTTTATTCTTCAAGTTCGGGTCCTCTACCAGAGGCCTGCTGGAGCCATTCGCCTAGCTTGGGAGTCACCGCAGCTAGTGCTCCAATTACCACGGGGACCACCGTTACCTTCACCCTCCACATCCTCTCGAGCTCTTCTCTGAGCCCTTGGTATTTCTCCAGCTTCTCGTGTTCCTTCTTCCTGATATTGCTGTCATTCGGAACCGCTACATCGATCACTACGGCCGTCTTCTTCTGTTTGTCTACCACCACTATGTCCGGTTGGTTAGCCACCACCATTTTGTCTGTCTGTATCTGGAAGTCCCACAGGATCTTAGCTCGGTCATTCTCCACCACCCTTGGGGGCATCTCCCATTTTGACCTTGGGACTTCCAGGTTATACTCGGCACAGATGTTCCTGTACACTATGCCGGCCACTTGGTTATGGCGTTCCATGTATGCCTTGCCTGCTAGCATCTTGCACCCTGCTGTTATGTGCTGGGGCATCTTTACACAGCCTGCACCTGGGGTCTTGCCTGGTGTGATAGACCCCAGCCTCTATGGATCTTGTACTCAGAGCTTGTTCTTGTGCTGCCATGATTAGTGCCTCTGTGCTGTCTTTCAGTCCAGCTTTGTCCAGCCACTGGTAGGATTTCTGGATATCAGCCACCTCCTCTATCTGCTGGTGGTACATACCGTGCAGGGGCCTGTCCTTCCATGATGGTTCCTCGTCTCCCTCCTCTTTCTTGGGTTTCTGCTGCCTGAGGTATTCACTGAGCACTCGGTCAGTTGGGGCCATCTTCCCAATGTATTCTTGGATGTTCGTTGTCTCATCCTGGACTGTGGTGCTGACACTCACCAGTCCCCGGCCCCCTTCCTTCCGCTTAGCGTACAGCCTCAGGGTGCTGGACTTGGGGTGAAACCCTCCATGCATGGTAAGGAGCTTTCTTGTCTTTATGTCAGTGGCTTCTATCTCCTCCTTTGGCCAGCCTATTACCCCAGCAGGGTACCTGATCACGGGCAGGGCGTAGGTGTTGATGGCCCGGATCTTGTTCTTGCCGTACATTGGGTGAATGTGCAGTAGTAGCAGCAAGCAGGTGAATTCTGTACATTAATATGAATAGACATCTGACTATTTTACAGGATAGACAATATAACCATTTTTAAAATTAAAGGAATTTGGAATGTACATTGTGCCTTGGTTTAGAGTGTCTGGAAGAGAGTCCTGTCTCAGTCAATTATAGATGATGTGAGAGGGCGGGTGTGTGTGTTTAGGGCCCGGGGATAGAAGCTCCTCTTGAGTCTCTCTGTCCTTGCCCGGATGATGCGGAACCTTCTACCAGATTGCAGGAGTTGGAACAGTTTGTTGCCAGGATGGGACGGGTCCTTCAGTATCTGCTCTAGTCCGGCATCTCCTGGTGTAGGTGTCCTGAAGCGGGGGGAGAGCAATCCTGCAGCAGCGTTCTGCTGTACGGATCACTCTCTGGAGAGCTTTTAGGTCCTTCACACAGCTGTTCCCAAACCACGATGTCATGTTCTGTGTGAGGATGCTCTCCACAGCGCCTGTATAGAAAATCCTGAGGATCTTTGGAGAGACCCTGAACTTCCTCAGTTGTCGTAGGTGATACAGGCGCTGCCTAGCCTTTTTGGTCTGGGCCTGAATGTGGGCAGCCCATGTCAGGTCTGAGGAGATGTGGACACCAAGATACTTGAAGGACTGCACCCTCTCCACTGGAGCTCCATTGATGATAATGGGCTTGTAGTCTCTGTGCTGACTCCTTCTGAAGTCCACCACCAGCTCCTTGGTCTTGCTGAGGTTCAGCTGGAGGTGGTTGTCCTGGCACCATGATGCCAGATTCTTCACTTCATCCATGTAGGCCGCCTCATCATTGTTGGAGATGGCACCCAACACCACTGTGTCATCAGCAAACTTCACAATGGTGTTGGAGCCATGGGTTGCCACACAGTCTGAAGTGTAGAGGGAGTAGAGCAGTGGCGAGAGGACCTGTGGTGCTCCTGTGTTGATGGTGATGCTGTTAGAGACGTGGATCCTCTGTGTATCTGTTGGATCGGTAGGCGAACTGCAGCGGATCTGTGGTGTCTGGGATGGAGGAGGAGATGATGTTCTTCAGCAGCCTCTCAAAAACCTTCATTACCGAGGTCAGTGCAACTGGCCGGTAATCGTTCAGGGATGAGGGTTTGCTGTTCCTGGGCACAGGGATGATGGTGGATCTTTTGAAGCATGTGGGGACCACAGACTTCGCCAGGGACTCGTTGAAGATGTAAGTGAACACACCTGCTAGCTGGTCAGCACAGCAGCGCAGCAGACGGCCGGTGATGCCGTCTGGCCCCGCCGCTTTCCTTGTGTTCACTCTCAGAATCAGAATCAGAATCAGAAAGGGTTTTATTGCCAAATGTTGAGCGGGTTTACAACATTAGGAAATTGCTGCGGTGCTTCAGTGCAAACATACTGTTATAAATTAAGCTTGAATAGACATGAAAATAAAAATGAGAATAAGAATTAAAAGTGCTAAGTAGATAGATAGATATATACATGATATATACATGAGTGCAGGTGGTGATCAGTGCCAAACATGGAATGATGCAGTGAACACAGCGTAGGGTCATGTGTTAGTGGTGGGAACAGTCATACGGTTATTGTTCATGTGTTCAACAGCAGAGGGGAAGAAACTGTTCTTATGGCGAGAGGTTCTGGTGCGAATGGACCGGAGCCTCCTGCCTGAGGGGAGCAGGTCAAACAGACTGTGTCCAGGGTGAGAAGGGTCAGCTGTGATCCGAGCTGCACGCCCCAGTGTCCTGGAGGTGTACAGGTCCTGCAGAGATGGGAGTCTGCAGCCAATCACCTTCTCAGCAGAGCGCACAACACGCTGCAGTCTCTGTTTGTCCCTGATAGTGGCTCCAGCGTACCACACGGTGATGGAGGAGGTGAGGATGGACTCGATGATTGCAGTGTAGAATTGCATCATCGTCCGTGTTGGCAGGTTGAATTTCTTCAGCTGCCTCAGGAAGTACATCCTCTGCTGGGCTTTCTTAATGATGGAGGTGATGGTGGGCTCCCACTTCAGGTCCTGGGTGATGGTGGTACCCAGGAAGCGGAATGAGTCCACAGAGGTGATGGGGGTGTCAGTCAGGATGATGGGGGGGAGTGGAGCTGTGTGCTTCCTGAAGTCCACAATAATCTCCACTGTCTCCTGGGCATTCAGCACCAGGTTGTTGTGGCTGCACCAGGACACCAGACGTTCAACCTCCCTCCTGTAGGCAGACTCATCCCCGTCCGAGATGAGTCCAATAACGGTGGTGTCATCTGCAAACTTGATTAGCTTGACAGACTGGTGGGTGGAGGTGCAGCAGTTAGTATACAGGGAGAAGAGCAGGGGAGAAAGAACACAGCCCTGAGGGGAGCCGGTGCTGATGGTCCGGGAGTCCGAGACATTCTTTCCCAGCCTCACATGCTGTTTTCTGTCTGTCAGGAAGTCAGTGATCCACCGGCAGATGGGATCAGGCACATTCAAAACAAAAATGGTAAACAAAAAAGGTAACAAAAAATAATTTCCCCCAGGGATCAATAAAGTATTCTGATTCTGATTCTGATTCTGATTCATCTGGGAAAGCTTGCCTCGGAGATGGTCTGGAAGGATGGTATTGAAGGCAGAGCTGAAGTCCACAAACAGGATCCTGGCGTAGGTTCCTGGGGAGTCCAGATGCTGCAGGATGAAGTGTAGGGCCATGTTGATGGCGTCATCTACAGACCTGTTGGCTCTGTATGCAAACTGCAGGGGGTCCAGGAGGGGGGCCGTGAGGGTCTTGAGATAGGAGAGAACCAGGCGCTCAAAAGACTTCATGACCACAGATGTCAGAGCCACGGGTCTGTAGTCATTTAGTCCAGTGATCCTAGGTTTCTTGGGGACAGGGATTATGGTAGAGGACTTGAAGCAGGCAGGCACATGACATGCCTGCAGTGAGGAGTTGAAACTCCTTAATGCCGCTCGGACGTCATGCTCCGCGATGTACTGCTACTTCCGTAAACTCGATGATGTCGACTGCGCATGCTCTGAACATGTCCCAGTCGCCGTCGTTGAGTGCGTCCTGTAGCGTAGCTTCTGATTGGGCAGTCCACCGTTTTACCTCCCTCGTGGTCACGTCTTCCCGCCGTATGTTTTGTTTATACTGGGGAATGAGGAAGATGGCGTTGTGGTCAGACTTCCCAAAAGCCGGGTGTGAGACAGCTTTGTAGCCCTGCTTGTATGGCGTGTAGCAGTGATCCAAAATACGATCCCCTCTCGTTGGACACGAGACATGCTGGTAAAAGTTTGGCATGACTTGTCTGAGGTTCGCTTTATTAAAGTCTCCTGCTACAATGAGGGCTGCGCCCGGGTCCTTGTTTTGAAGCGAGCTCAGCACATCATGTAATTCGGACAAAGCCATACCTGTGTCCGCTTGGGGTGGGATGTAGACCACCGTGGCGATGACTGAGGTGAACTCACGGGGCAGATAGAAAGGGCGGCACTTAATGCTCAGGAACTCCAGATGTGGCGAGCAGCCGCTGGAAAGAGTAGAAATGCTCCTGGCATCACACCACTTTCTGTTTACCATGAAACACATTCCTCCACCTTTGGTTTTGTTTGACTCTGCCGTTCTGTCCGCGCGGAGCACAAAGAATGAATCCGACGGAGTTACAGCCTGGTCCGGCACGGTGGGGGTCAGCCATGTCTCCGTGAAGCACAGAATGTTGCAGTCCCTCATGTCACGTTGGAAGGTGACCCTTGCTCTTAGGTCATCGAGCTTGTCCTCCATGGATTGTACATTGGCCAGTAGGATGCTGGGCAGTGGTGCGCGATGTGCCTGCTGTCTCAGTCTATTCCTAATGCCAGCGCGTTTCCCTCGGCGCTTCTTTGTTCTGCGCCTCGGATGAGCGGCCCGTCCTTTGTTGTTCTCCGCGCCGCGTAGAATCTCTGGCGGCAAGGAAGGATCGGGTTTAAAAGTGTCCAAGATTAGATGTGCAACCTTGGCACCGATGTTTACAAGTGATACGCTGTCGTATACTATAAGACTAGAGGACTGGAGAATGCCATGTTGCATAATGTTAGCAGAAGACAGGCTGCAGTATAGACACAGCAGAGGCCTCCCCAGCGGCAAGGTCCAATCAAGCAGACAGCACAGGAAAACCACTGACAGAAGTTAAGGACACAGCAGTGCAGCCTTCTTTCTTCTCTTTCTAAAGAAATGGCACGAGTCACAGGCTCTGGAGCAGAGTATTGAATGTCCAAGTGTGTGTTAATCTGTTTGGGATTTGAAATAATTGATGGCGGCGCTTTGTGCTTGCGGCTAAACAACTTCACTTAGCACATGACTAATTACAGACAGTGTTTGTCGGGATGTGACAGTCTTATACGCCTTTGCAATAATAGCAGAAGAGGTCAGTGCCAGCATTAATACAGCAGCTAGAGATAACCTTCAGTCCCTGCAGAGGACTCGCACACAATTAGCTGTGCGCCTTATCGGCTCAATGACAAGTCTCCCTTTCTGCTCTGACTTTTTCTTTTTATCACACAATTAAATAATTTAGTTGTTTTAACTTGAAAGAAAACAGATTCTCTGCCCATCCCATCTCCCCGGGAAAAAAGGAATGATGCATTAATATAATGAGGAGGCTCCAGTTTAACGTAACGACAGATGTGGGCCAGGCTCTACATCTGGTGAAGAATTTAATTTGGAATGGGAGGGTCCTTTTGCTCTGATTTTCAGATGTTATCATTTCATTTAACCTTGCTGTGAATGAGCCTGCCTTTAATGTTGGGATGTGTGCATGTTGTGACATTTATGGGGAGGGCTCGTGGATCTCTTGTAGGCCAAGACAGGACTTCCAGAATAAGCCACAGACTGTATATGAGAGAGAAGAGAAGCTGATGGGGAATTTTAATGATCCACAGGGTGTGGATTCTCTGGGAGCAAAAAGAACTCCAGTCCTACAAGAAAATAATCGTACCGCTTAGGTTATGATCCCAACTACTAGATTCAAGTCCTGTTAAATATCATATGATGGGATATGATTTGTAATTAGTGGTCACAATAAAGCAGAGTATACTTTAGTGTGGTCTAACCCTAACCCCTGTATTTCTCAGTCTGATCCACCTTTTTTATAACATCTGCTTTCAAAACACAAAAATAGTGATTCTTCAGCTCAAGGCTTCAAATCAAGACCTCACAGTGGCAGCGTCTATCTTTTTTACACAGTCTACAGCACGTATGGCGTTATCCATAGTTCTCCCCTAAGTGCATCTCCAAACCCACAACCCTGCTCTCTTTGTAGCCAAAGAGCTATGCAAATTAACATAAACGGCACATTTTTTTACTTAAGATGCGGGTTGCTTCATTTTTCTCTTGTCATTTAATAATTAAGTCCTTTAAATTTAATGTTCCATAAGTGCATGTGAGTTCTTGCTTGTGCTTTTGTTGAATCTGTGGGATGCATGAATGTAAATTTCTCCGTAAGCACACAAATACACGCACATTAAGCTACATTTCATTTCACATCTAAATGAACTGTCTGTTATTCACAGAGTGATTCATATATCACATATTCCTGTCTTTTCACCAGTTGTGTGTTGCTGCTGTCTGCCTGAATGTCATTTTAAACACCCTTTTTAAAGATGAGAGCTTTTCTCCTTACCATCTTCTGCAGGTGAGCGTGTGTAGATGAGAGATTACTGTCATGGAATATCAAGCGCTGATTTACTGTATAATAGATTCAGAGATGATGCCTCCTGCTGTCCTGCCACCTGTTCTGTCACCCGAGAGCCGCACACATCCACGGCTTGTTTACCAGCACACGGCACTCCAGAACACAAGCACATCCCTATTAACCAGTCAAAGACTACCAGGAGCAGCTCAAATGCACAAAAGCGTGAGACGGCACAGCATTAGCTTGTTCGCACACTCCCTGTGATTAGATAAAAGAAAAGGGAATGGCTTGTGACTGTAGCTCTGAGAGTCTGTCCATCCAGCTTCAGTATCAACCTGTCTTGAGTCCTCAATGTGTGGCAGTGATGAAGTGCCTCAGCCGGCCTTCTGTGCCTCCGCACTGAAAAATGAAGTCATTAGTTGTAGAGGGAGAGGAGCTTAAGTTCGCGGGCACGCTATAAGCCCTTCCACACTTCCCGTGCGTTCAGCACTGGCCTTAAAAGAACAGTCTGTCTTAATCAGAGTCCAGTCCACACAACACTTCCACCAGATGCTTTTTTATTAACAAAATGACATTCTCACCATTTCATGAGTAAATGAGGCAGAAAGAGAAAAGATTAAGGAAGTCAAAATCAAACAGGGCATTGAGTTTCTTCTCACACTAACCTTTGTCACTCATTTCTGTCTTTAAGTATGCTTATTGCTCCCATTGTTTTTTCCTTGTCACGTCATATGGTTTTTATATGACCTTTACAGTTTACAGCTTTAGTTTGCTCCACTAGATACGAGAGTGTAGAAGAGGAAGCACTCTGTCTCCTAACCTGCCTTTAGGCACTACTTAGTTGTTGACTCACAGAGCTGAAGTTACTTCCAGTTCTGTCTCTGGCTGTGCATGTCCACATGTACCCAAGATCCAAATTGTGTGTGTACGTGCATGGGTGCAGTATATTGGTGCGAGTGTGTGCAATCGTACTGCTCAGTTCAGGCAGAAATGCTGCAGCCTGTCCAAAGATATTAACATCAAATGAAGCGCTCACCTTTCAGTTTCAGAATGTTTGTGGCTTACTGCTGGTTCAGATAGTGTGATGTACTGACAACATTTAGAGATGGGTACAAAATGGTCTTTGATGGGGATTTTTTTTTACTAAATGTATAAAGATTACTCCCACTGAGTGAGAACCTCCCAAAACAAGGGAAAGATCTGACATTAAATGATTAATGTGAGTGAGACCCACAAGTGACAGCTTCTCTCATCCCCTCTCTCCGTTAACCTTTGGTCTCTTCATCTCTGTCTCGACAGATTCAGTAATCATGTATGATGCAACAAGGGTGCTGTCTCCGAAAGATGGTGCAAACGGTTTGGCCCAGCCGGTTGTCCCTGGAGCAGGAGCGGGAACAGCTGTAGGATCTGGAGGGCCAACTGCAACTACAGTGCTGCAAGCTAAAACTGAAGAGGGGCAGTCAGTTAAGGAGGAGGAGGAGGAGCCCAAAGCAGAGCCTGTCCTGGTGAAGAAGCCCCACAGAGAAATTCTGGACCATGAGAGGAAGAGGAGGGTGGAGCTCAAATGTATGGAGCTCCAAGAGATGATGGAGGAGCAAGGGTAAGTAAAGAACAAATAGTAAAAAAACAACAGATAAGATAACAGTACTAAGTTGGTCGAAAATAACTTGATTATTGACCCTGAGGGAATGATTATATAGGGTACAATGATAGTCCTGAGTGTTATATTATTATAGTCCTTTATTTATAATTTAATTTGTTTGGAGACCTTTTTTAAGTTATTTGAAGAGCTGAGTAAGTTTAGGTTGCCATGGTTAACACTAAAGTAATTTTTAGACAGCACAGATTACACAGATTACAAAACAGAAGATAGAAATAAGGTTAAATAAATAAGGTTACGGGTAAGAATGTGCTTGCATTCATAGTTAGTCACATGTGTAGCATGAATAAAACCAGAGTTGTCGAGGCAACTAGATTTATTAAACTAGACTGGGAGCTGATTTGCTAGGCTTACAGTGCCTTAAGCATTTACAAAGTTGCATTAATAAAGAAATAACTCAATCTAAACCTAATCAAAGAGAAGTTTAATATTTGGTCTATTGATTTGCACTGGGCTTATTTGTTAGAAGGTTCAGTCGTTAGTAAGAAAATTCCCCAAGGAAGCCATCTGTTGAAGTCAAACTAAAATATTACCTGCAGAAGAGTTACAGTTTCAGTGGTAAGGCACAACTTTGACTTTGAGGGAAAATTGTTTCCACTTCCAGCTTGCATTGCACTTTTTTCAAGTTTTACTACTGCTCATTGGTCAGTTAGCTTAGTGCTCATTGGCCAGTTAGTGTTTGTCGGAACGTTGCCATCTTTAATGCAAACTGCAGGCAACTGCGGCAATCTCCTTATGAGCAAACTAATTTGTGAAAGGCAGCAGTCACTTGCCAACCAATATAAATATAATTTTTCCCTAGTTACGGTTGTTATGCACTCACCACCTGGTTGCTAGGTCTTTGTGACTGGGGCCAAAAAATATCATAGAGCTATTAGATGGGAGAATACTACAATGTAGTTGATATTTTATTTTCAGCTCAATACATGTTTTTCTTGGACAATTTTCTTACTAATGGCTGAAATTTAAAACAAATTAATTTTTTAAGACCAAGAGCAGAGATTGCCAAGAGGTCTCTAGGCCTGTGTGGCTGAAGCCTTACCCCTTGAATCCAGCAATCTATATTGATCCAAGTTTTCTTTTTTTAAATTATCTCCCTTCGTGTTGAAGCATTTCTTTATTATTTCTGCAACAGTACTTAGCTGCTCTTGTTCTTGGCTGCTATTTTTTTCCAAGTCCTGTAATTTGACTCGATATGCTGGCAGCAGGTTGGCAATATGAGCTATGTCTTCTAAATCATGGGAGACAATTTTGTGAGCTAAACGCACAAATAAAAGTGGAACTGCTCTTGATTCAGCTGAGCGAAAGGTTGTGTTTGGCTTTGTAAGGAAGCCCACATGTGATGCATGTGTATTCAAACTAGAGTCCAATCTGAAATGCTTGCGTAGGCAAGTCGGATGGAAAAAAAAGAGTTGCTCTTGGGTTTTGATGTCAACTGACATTACCTTTTTCAGAGAAACGGTAGTTGTTTATCTGTTTTTCACAATGCAGTTATTGGGATGCTGGTTGGAGTGCAAGCCATAAAGGCTTTTGTGTAGCACAGAGCCTGACATTGACAGGTATGTACCTGTAGGGGTGCTGAGTTCACAAGCTGCACCAGAACATTACATTCAGACACCGTAACCTGCCAGAAGTCATTTTCATCATAATATTGGGAGGATGAAAAAAAAAAAAATTCTCTCTGGAAGAGTGGAGTAAACTTAAGGAGCTGTGTTTTTGTGAGGAAATGGTGCATAACAATGTGTTTTTATACTTTTATCAGCATGCTTTGGAAATGTTATCAGTCACAGTGCTCTGTCGTGACACAATTGAATCATATTATTCTTTTATTCTCATTTTTAAAACAGGCATTGTTGTGAGACACTGAATTAAACTGCAGTCCTTCTTGTAAGAGGTTGCTCTGAAACCTCTAAAGATAGAGCTAAAGATAACTGTTTCTTGGCATAAGAAGGGTTCAGGGTGCAGGACCTGGGTGCTTCCTGATTGGCCGGGTGCCCCAGTTAACATAATTGGCAGCATTAACAATTAGCAGCCCAGCGAAGAATCATGTATTTGCTTTAAGGTCTCCTGATTTCTGGTTGGGTGCCTGTGGAGACACAGGGAGGTGTTGAAGGGCCTTGTCATGGGTGCCAGGGGATTGTACACTGTTCCCAAGCCAACAGTGGGAGTTAGTTAGGGAAGGTAATCATGCATGCATATAGGCTGCATCCCAATTCAGGGTCTGCAGCCTTATGGGCCGCATTTTAAGGCCGATTATGTCACAGCGACGCGACGAAGGTTGTCCCAATTCAAGGGCTGCTCGAAATGCGGCCTCAAATGTGTCCTTCATTTCCCTGAATTTTAAGGATGTGGTGGTGTAGACTTCGTGGCCCAACATATCCCAGAATGCATAGCGCGGCGCTGGGTGTGGATAATTTTGCCGGAAAAAAACGGCGGATGAGGGGCGCCCGAAGAGTAAACTTTGAGTAAGTACTGAATATTATGTCACTTATTTATGTGCAAATGTTTAATAAGAAAGACCATTAAAACATTACTGTTGGCCACATGTCGGCAAAGTTATGTGACATTAGTGACGTTTGTACTAACTTGGTTTTAAAGCCTTTACTTTAAAATATACGCCGTCCAATAGCTGACCTTAATCTTACAGAGAATGATCAAAGCTCATGTAGAAACAAACAAACAAATGAACAAAAGATTTTCTCCTTCATTTCTGTCAAACAAAGCTGTATGAAACGTTTCCAGCTGTTAGTATCATCGTTGCTAGGCAACCTGGGCAGCGCGACGGAGGCTAGACCGTCCCATTTTACAAGCCTCGCACTTCCGGCCTTAGCAGTCTTTGAGTACGCGGCCCTTGTGGGCCGTTAAGGCTGCGTACTTTTAGGCTGCAGACCCTGAATTGGGATACAGCCATAGAGATGTAGCAATTCAATCACCCACCCATTTCTGCTTCCCAATGTTGCCACTGAGTTGAATTTTACTCAGCTAAATGTGTTACAGCCATAGGGATAGTTAGCTCAGAACGCAGGACAGCCCAGCCGAGTCCATTTCATTAGCATCCAGCAAAAGTTAGGAAGAACCATGGAAACTGTAGAGATGGCAGACAGCCCTTAATCAACAATCTCAGTGCTTCTCCCTGGCGTGTTTGCTCACACACGCACACACATACTGTACACACATGCACACTGCTGCTTGAATAACTACAGCTCGCAGCCAAACTCCAGGCGAGACCATAATTAATGATGAGCTCTGTGATCCTGTGTCAGTGCAGAGAAAACTCACTTTCCCACTGATACCTCGTGACATTTTACTCACATCACATTTGTCATTTACAGAAAGCTGACTAATCCATGATGTATTAGGGGTGAGTGATCCAATTGAATGAAAGGCAATCGAATTAGAGAGGGATTTTTTGTTTTTTGTTTTTTTGGGGGGGCTTAGTGTTGATATGAGAGGTGGCAGGCACATTTGAATGCTAGAGTGAAGAATCTTTTATCTGGCTAAGTATTTACATGAATTAAATCAATGCACTGGGTGGTTTTTATTTTTATTTTTTTTAAGGTGAAGCTGGATTGTACTGCCACTCATTTTTGTGCTCGTCCCTCGTTCCCTGAGCGTAACTGCTCTTGTCAGCCTGCGAGGTCTCATTAAGTCTGTAGGGTAATAGTAAAGCCACAGCAGATTGATGAAGCTGAAGGACAGCTACTGAGGATAGACAGAGGGGGTTACACACTTGCCATCTGTCAAGGTCTACTCATCTCCTGGCCTGGAGAAGATGTAATAGGTCCCAGTTTGAGAAAAGAGCCACAATGTCTACTGGAGTGGTGTAGTGGCACGCAGCAGCTTGGCAAATGATGACAGCACGCAAGGAGACAAGACATTCGCACTGACGGGCTCCACTGTGCTCGTCTGACTGCACGGCCTCGGCTGGCACACGGTCGCACATGAAGGATGGCGACCACTCAGCTGAGTGTTAAAGCAAGCCCTGGATGGACTCAACTCATCTTGTTAAGCTATAATCAAAGGAGAATCCCATTTGGCAGCTTGGCTCAGCACAGCTACCCGTGCCTCTCCAATTTCTAATGTGCCTCTTTAAATGAGAGAGCGTGTGTGCAGGATTAAGGGATAGAGCAGGGGATGAAACACAGGGATAGAGAGGCAGAGCAATGCCAGGCATTAGACACAATTAAGATGGTGGCTGGAGTCTGTTTTCATTTGTAGTGGATTTAAGCCACGTCACCCTCGAATCCTGGTTTTGACTGAGGACGGGGTGAAGGATTAGGCTCAGGGGAAGGTTGGATGGCAGCACCCCCCATCCCATTTCCCTAGCTTTGCCAGCACATGGCAAGACACTCCCCTCCTCCCTTTCCGCACAGCCCCCCAGCTCCTCTCCGAAGATAAACCCAGGATAAATGGTCTGTCGTGAGTGATGGCCTCACCCCGGGAGCCAATTAGACAGGCTCAGCGAGTGCATTCATTTAGCTACCCAAGGCTTGGCAGCATCTCGCATTTATTGGTACATTGAGTGCTCCATCACTGCATGGTGCATCGCCTTTTCATGTATATGAGATGGGCTAGAGGTTACATATATCATATATGTGACATATGTCTGGAAGAGCACAAGAGGCACGGTCTGTTAGAGTAGCTCCTGTAGGCGATAGAACATAACTTAAGCTCTATCAGCATCCCATCCGTCTCCCATCAAAGAATATTGATGTACTGAATATGTCAAACTAATGCGTAGTGTCTACTTCTAATCAGCTCTAGGTGCCACATAATAATACGCCTGGCTGAATGATTTTGATCACAGTGGCTGCTCTGTATGCAAGGGTCCAGACTCTATTTCAGGGGTGTTTTTCCATGCTAACCGAGGCATAATAATCATGCATGGTTTGAACTCCTGTGGTGTCTGAGCCTTTAATGAGCTCTCTTCACAGGCTTCACTCAAACTACATGGTCACACACACACACCCAAAAAACCCACACAGGAGCTCCAAGCTCCATATATGTGTCAGTACATATGAATGTTGAGAGACACCAAGATAACGTTGAAAGTGTGTGCTAGGCTTGTGCATGCACCAAGATGCCGGTGCAAGAAATATGTCTTACCGCTTCGCCAAGCAGAAACAATAGATGCGCTTGTGTATTGAAAAATGAATATCTGTTTTAAAGTCAAGTAGAGAGGTCTGGTCCAACATAAACAACATAAGGAACAACACAGCTAAATTTGAGTATTATATGTTGATACAGGCATACAAGTGACCCAAGGCAGAACAGTAAGAAGAGGAAGCTTTATATTAGCTGAGAGCGAACTTGGAGCGTTTTGGCTGCTTCCATTGTGATGTAACATCTACAGTGACACTTTTTTAATTGCAAGAGATGTGAGCAGCCCGGATCTTATTAAGAGAGCTTCTCTCAGAGCCTTTGAGGCCAGAGCAAATAATTATCTCTCTCTGCTCTGATGGAGCTTTTCCTGCAAGCCAAAGCCTGCGTCATAAGACACAAGACGATAAGTGTGTGTCCTGGAAGACCAAAAAAAAAAAAACAATGGATGGGAAAACATCTCAGGGTGAATGGCCCATTTTATAAATTGTAACAAGAGGGGCTCTCAAGGCAATAAAGAAGGTCTGTGCTAGACAAAACAACTTCAAAACCTGTTGTTGTAGAAAGGAGAAGATGAGCAATCAGAAATGGTGGATTGTGCTGCTCCAGCCATTGAGCTGCTTACACTGTGGAGGAGGTGAAGAGGACATCTTTATAAAGTGGGAAAAAGGTGTACTTGTTCTTTGCTGCCCATTCTCTCTGGTTTATGTTAAATCTGTTATCTAACAGAAAATTTATGGCTGCAGAGAGCATCAATTGAAAAGCCTCTCTCCACTTGAGAGTTAAACTATTTCACTGTGGCACTCCGTAGGTCATTTTAATTCTACCCCTGAAATAGAAATGTGGGGGTGTTCAGGTTTGGTTTCCCATGTTCCCAGAGCCATTCAATCTTACTAACTACACTGGCATCGCTTTTTTTTCTGTAGCTTTGCATCAGAATTGATGGCTGAAAAGTTTCATAGGCATATAGCAGCACCTGGGGACGACTTGTAGAGAAAAGCTCTTCAGATAACAAAGTCGGAGACATTGCCAGCAGTCAGGAATGAGAACACGGGCACTTCACGCAAAGGCACTCCTCATCAAATCGATGACTATCAACATAAGGACAGTCTAGGGGCCAGAGCTATTCATTTTCCAGGAACGTGAGTTAATGAGTGAAATCTGTAAGTGCTCAGAGCTGTTTAATCACTCTAATCAAGATCTTTAATCGTGGTGATTTTTTTATTGCTGGGTGGCGGGCAGGCCTCTCGCTCTGATCGATGTCCCCTGTCTGTTTCCGCCCAAATCACTGGAAGTTTGCATGCCATAGGCCAGGGGTTCCCAAACTTTTTTTGCCAGGCCCCCCTCTGTTTTACAAGAAAAATGTTCCCCCCCCCCCCCCCCCCCACACACACACACACACACACACACATGCACGCCCAAACACATCCTGTAACCACACACACCCATATTTTGCTCCACTGCGGTTTATTTCGCACCTCAAACATTTAGTAAACAATTAAGTAAATACAAGTAATCTGCAATAAATTACAGGTAGTAAGAAGATAAACTACTAACTCTTTTATGCTATGTCCACGAGTATTTTTGAAAACGCAGCTGTTTCTATGGTTTGGACCTTTCGTCCACATGTTAATGCCGTTTTGAATCACAGAAAACTGAGATTTTTTAAAACTCCTTTTTTACGTGCACGTGTGGACAAGGAATACAGAGTTTGTCAACGTCAAAGATATGTGCCTTTTTTCACGTCACGCTGTGCGCCACGTTATTGTTTACATGAGAAGAATTGCAGAATGGCAGATATTCAGATTAACAGTAATAATAATAATAATAATGGATTGGATTTATATAGCGCTTTTCAAGGCACCCAAAGCGCTTTACAATGCCACTATTCATTCACTCTCACATTTAGGGATGGGTACCGGTGTCCGGTGCCATGATGGCACCGGTTCTGACATAAACGGTAGTAACCAGACCGAAAAGCAGCGCACATTTCGGTGCTTTATTTCGGTGCTTTTTTTTCCCTGAGCTGTGATACACTTCTAGCCAATCATTTTACGTTTCCGAGGATAGTAGGCGGGGCCAGGTACGTACGTTCAGTTAGAGCAGAGCTACAGATTAAAAATGTCCAAGGCGAAGCGGTCAAAAGTCTGGCTGTACTTCACAGCAAAATATGCAAACTCAGCAGCCTGCAACAAGTGCTTTAAGCTGATACTGTGATACTGTCAAAGGAGGTCACACCAAGAATCCGATTAAACAGCTGGCGACGCATAGCGTTTTTTTTAAAAGCCGAGAAATGCGCCGTATTTGATAGCTTGCTGCGAGACCTCACACCGTGCACGTCGGGTGGGTTGCCAGTTATCAGACCCGGAGCAACATCCCCCAAAAACCCGAAGAATAGAGTCCTGGCCCCTAGCCCTGCCAGTGTAGCAGAAATGATGAGGATGATGATGCAGCAGCAGCCGTTCTTCTCTGCATGAGTAGCTTCATGTTGTTCGTGTGTAATTTACGTTGAGTAGGCTAACCACGTTATTACATTAATGCATGTAAGGTGAACTAGCAAACATCATCATAGCTACATGCGGCTGTCTTCTTGTTTGATGGCAGATACTCCCTTCACCCTGGCCAAAAAGGCTAAAATGACCAAAGAAAAAGTGGGAAACAGTTAAACATGAGAGGTTTTTGGACAAAGTTTGTGTTTTTTCCATTGTTTAAGCACTGCTTCCAGCCAAGAGTGATGCCATATATGCCACATAGCTGCAGAAAAGGCACACATTGTTATCTTTTTACAAAAAAAACCAGCTGAACATGAGAGGTTTTTGGACAAAGTTTGTGTTCTCCATTCTTTAAGCACCGGTTCGAGCACCGTTTAAGCACCGGCACCGTTTCAAAAGTACCGATTTGGCACCGGTATCGGATAAAACCTAAACGATACCCATCCCTACTCACATTCAACTCTCACAACCGGGGGAACAAATCGTGGCAGGATCAGCCTGATATTATTTTTATCCCACTTTAATTTTACAGTATAAAGAGCTAACATCTCCAAAATGTCAGGAGTAGTTAGTTATTATAACAAGTGTTTGTGAACTAAAAATCAAGAATGTGGGATACTGTTTGTCCGTGATTTGAAGAGCCCAGCCCGTGCTCCCGACGAAGGGAAAATCAATTCTGCAGGGGAGACCTACTTTGGCACTTGTGCAGGTGAAGCCAAAGGGAAGATATGCTTCACCATATTTTCTAGTCTTTGGCTTAGAATGAAGTTGGTTTGGAAACATATTCAGCGATGCTTCATCTCCTGCTTTGCGTTTCTGTGGGAGCCCCGTCAAAAACCTGTCCATTATGCTAGCAGTGTCCAAGCGCTTTTTTTCCCTTTTTTTTTCCTTTTCATACCACGCCCCCCCCCCCCCCCCCCCCCTGCAATGGCTCTGCAGGGGGGCAGTTCCCACACTTTGGGAAGGTCTGCCATAGGCAATGGGCCTTCACTAGATGGCCTTCGTTTGCATCAACTTGGCTAACTGGCTCCTGGACGGTCTCACCTCATATTCATATATGCAGAGAGATGAAAATACACAAGCGACATGCTCAGTTAAACAGTCATTTGAATTCCGTGTTGCTCAGCCTGGCTGGGAGTGACCAGCCATTGCTCAGCACTGTGTCAGAACAGATGGTGTGTGAGGAAGAAATTAGCTACACCTTCACAGCTGCAAGAAGGGCTAATTGTGTGTAGAGAGAAGGAATGTGTTGTTTCAGTCTAAAAGCTTTTGACAAACATCTAGTAACATCTAGTAAGTAGCTGTTTACACTGATTGATCTGAGCTCACAATAGATTTTTGTCTGTCTCTTGAAATGCAGCACAGAAGTCTGGTAATTTAAAAAGGAGTTTTTAACTTCTTTCTTTAAGCGCCCACCACTCACTAGTTTCCAGGAGGGATTCAGGTGCTGTGTGATTCAGGTGCTGTCTGAGATTCTGCAAGCCCCTACTTCTAAAATCTCAGGCTCTTTGTTAAAGCATCACCACTGCTGTGTACACACTCTCAGACTTTGGTTTGTAAGCTAGACCGATCAAACATTGCCTTTGCTGTGCTTCATACTGTGAAGCTGCACTGAGCTTCAGAATAGAGCAATTCAGCAGGAGGAAAGAGAAGGTGGGGTGGGGGGGGGGGGGGGGGGGCAGAAAGGGAAGCAGAGGGTCTGCAGGTTTTTCATTTCTTTATATTTTACTAGAAAAATTGGAAATAGGTAAAACGATTTATTGAAACATGCAAAAATAAATGGAGTTACATAGTATGTACAGTTGTGAGAAGTTATCCAGTCCAATCCTCAGACTTTTTTCTGTTTCCTGTTTATGGGCTCAAAGGCAATTTCAAAAAAAGACCTGCTCCTTGGTAGCAAAATATAAAGAAATGTAAGGTAGGTCAAGACTTTTGCACAGTACTGTATGTCATTAAGCACTTCAGCTTGATGAGTTCAAACTATTATTTTATTGCTTAAGCTAAGGTACCTGAGTAGCATCAGTCACCATCACCAATATGATCAGCACAATATGAAGGAGAATGGCTTACTTTGGCTGTGGCCTCTTTTTGGGCTAGCACACATTCACTCCCCCCACCACGCTTATACACTCTTCTTCGATCTGCAGCAGACAGCTGGGAGAACACTGGGACCGCTGTAGAGTTGTCACGTAGTGGCTAATGTATGGTGATGGATCCGGAGCCATGAATGGAAAGCCATGAATATAAACTGTATCTTTGTGGCCTCCATTGTGCTGTGTTGACAGCTGCTGGGTTGACAGATTGCCGTACAGCAGGACCTGATGGCGCTGTCACACCGAATGGCTTCTTCTCTGCTGGGCCATCTTCCAGCTATTTCAGCTCTCCATCGCACTTTTCCTAATCTCATTCTCCGCACCATCAGGGCACTGATAGCAAGTGGCTCAGAATACATGGCGTTGGCAGCTATATTTAATCTGAGAACGCAAACACTCATCTGATTAATGCTGTTTCCACGCTGAAATGAGCCACTGAATCCTTTTACAATCCAGTTTGGGAAAATGGTTCTGCCACAAGATGCATTTGAGGCAAAGATGAACCTATTTCTGTTACTGAGGTCCATCCATCCATCCATCCACTGTAAAAAATAAAAAAAATTTCTAATGGAAGACCTGAGGACAGCAGAGAATGTTAATACTTTTAAAGCCAAACTTAAAGCGCTATCTCTACCCTTTTACTTCGGCTCACACCTTTTAGGTGTTTTTTTTTACCCTGTTTTATTTATATATTGTGCTTTGTTATCTTATGTCTTCAGTTATACATTAACAGTCTATAAACAGTGACAAATACCACTGGATTGCATTCAGCTTCAAACAGAAAGAAAAAATATTACCTATTTTATTCTGTGATTTCTGTGTGGATTAATGAATGCATGCAACTGCAGAAAGTCGTAAGTCATACCACAGTTTGTACCATCCCTTTATTATATCAGCCAATATCAATGTTCAAACTTACAAAAAATTCTGATATATCGGCATGCTGAAACTCTACGAAAGCTCCTTTGAAATTTTATTTTTAGATTTTAAATACACTGATCTAACAGCTTTCATTGGTGCAAATTATGATTTTTGTAAACTCCTGCAGCAGGGATGGTATTATGTTTTTGAAATGCGCTTATTTGCTTTCTTGCACACAAACATGAGAAGAATGATAAAATATCAATATGTTGCATACAAAGATAGGTAGGCCAACAATGTTGGCATCATCCATCCATCCATCCATCCATCCATCCATCCATCCATCCATCTTTTTCCGCTTTATCCGGGGCCGGTTCGCGGGGGCAGCAGCCTAACCAGAGAAGCCCAGACCTCCCTCTCCCTAGCCACCTCCTCTAGCCTATCCGGGGGAACACCAAGGCGTTCCCAGGCCAGCCGAGAGATATAATCACTCCAGCGTGTCCTGGGTCTGCCCCGGGGCCTCCTCCCAGTGGAACATGCCCAGAACACCTCACCCAGGAGGCGTCCAGGAGGCATCCTTGTCAGATGCCCGAACCTCCTCAGCTGGCTCTTTTCGATTTGACATCATTACTAAAATAAATATTGTATTACACATCACCCATTACTTTTCTTAAAACTAATGCACTACGTTACTTAATTATTCACTGGAGAAAAAACCTTAGGAATGGCCTGAGGCACATTGTCGTCTTAGTTTCCTAATGAGGATACATATATGAAGGTTTGAAGCCTGACTACTCATCACTGCTTCTGTTACCTGTTGAAGTTCAGGCTCGTTTTGGCATCCACAGCTATATGATCACCTGTGCAGATGATTGCAAAGAGCCAAAGCTCTGATGCCAGCATAATGCTATTGTTTCTGTACTGGGCGTAGTTTCTGTGCTACCATCTCTCTCTCATCCTTTCATACAATAAAATAAAAGTAATGTCCATATTTCCACTCCACAGTGACTTCCTAAGGCTGGTTAGGGACGTGGCTGGTTTGATTTCCTGTGCCATCACAGGAGGTTGAAACTGATTACTGGTAGGCTTCACTTATTCTAATTGAAATCAATTAATCTATTGATTTCTATTGAGCTGCCTCCATCCTCAAAGACCCCACATACCCTCAACACGGACTGTTCACACTTCTGCCCTCGAGATGAAGGTTTAGACGTGTGAAATCCAGAACGGCCCGGCTCAACAACTCCTTCCCCACTGCTATCAGACTCTTGAACAGCTGACCTACCACAATTGCAATTTGCACATACCTCACTTGTCTTTACTTACTTATTTTTGTAATTATTTATTTATCTTTCATTATTTTTATGCTTTTTTTTTTTAATCTTTTTTATCGTAATGTCTTGTCTTATTTTATCCTTATTTATCTTGTTGCTTCAACTCTACCCAACTTGGCATTTGTGTATGGACAGCAAAGGAAGAATTTCATTGCACAGAGAAATGCTATTTCTTCTGTACACATTACAATAAACACTTTGAATCTTGAATCTTTGAATCTATTATCTTTGTGCTGCTGGTGCCTTTTGGAGCATTATCTTACAATTATTATGGCTTGCAGTGTGGTACAGACCATCTGCAGGAAGGTTGTCCTTTAGATTTCAGGATTGAAATTCTAGTATTTTATTAGTCTGTTACTTAGCACTAATTGGCCGTAGGGCTGGGCCATATTATACCGTTCATGGTAATACCGGTATTGTCATGGTCTGGGGTCAAGCGACCCAGTATTTGAGTTCCATGTATCTTCTGTATTCATTTGCACCACCATGTTTTCACGGTCAGTCTTTGCAGTGACCATCATAGTCTCTGAGTTTTCTTAGTTTGTCACAGTATTAGTTTTCCCAGTTTAGTTATAGTCTAGTCACGCTATCCCTGCTTTGTTTGTACACTTTGTCTTCAGCCATAATAAAGGCTTGCTTTCTGTTAAGTTCACTCCCGTCTACTCACTTGTGTACGCACCTGGGTCCATTACACACACCACCGCACGGCCTGTCTCTGCAGACTAGTGATGTTCGATTCGTGAACGAATCGTTCAATACTCGAGAATCACTTTACTGACTCGTGAATCATGATTCACAAGCCCAACTGACTCACTGACTCGTCCCCAGTGGCGTCGTTAGGCCTATTTTAGGGGTGCTGAAGCCTCCCTAAAATATTCTTAAGCCCCCCTAAATAATTTGGTGGGGTTTTTTTTTTTTTTTTAACTTATTCGATTTTTTTTTTTACAGAACTTGCAGACAAATTCAATATAAAGATGCAGGAATATGAGTTTAAAGAAATAATAATATAAACCTGTCGCTATTCACACAAATATGATCATAACTCGGTTGGTCCCTTTCGCTTTACATTGTTAAGGTAGCGTCAGTGCTTCGTTATCCAATCCCTTCCAGTTGTTCACAGGGGACATCCACATGACTGAAAATCCAGTCCTCGTTTTCACTGCTACTTTACACTCCGCTCGTATACACCTGCGGACACACTAGCGTACATGTGGCAAACGGCAAGAAATCATGGATATACGCAAGTTTTTCAAGAAAGTAAGTCTTCATCACTGGCTGGTAGTAACAATTAGTTAGCTCTAGCTAACAGCAGAGAGTCCCATGTAAATAATGAACCAGGTGCTCCCCATTTTGTAAATAAAAACCTGGCTAGCGCACTAAGTTAAATTGTTAGCATAATGTTAATTTCTGTCACTCGTTTTAGCTCTGAAAAATCCAGCTGAGCTCATTCAGGTATGGTTATCATCAGTGGAAATAATAATAATCACTCCATCCCCATTAACCTGTAGGAGTCAGGGCAGAGGAGCACAGAGAGGCAGAGGGGAGAGACGTCTGCTGGAGAGGTGAGTCAAAGGATGGAGTCATTTGTGATGGAGACAGTCTGATTAGAATTTTATGGGACTCAATATGGATATGAAATATGAAACATTTCAGTCACGGTACAACATATAAGACCTGTTTAACTTGAGCTTTTATTTAGGAGAGTCAAGGTTAGAAAGTGGAGAGAGCAAAGAGAGAGAGATATATATAAGTCAAATTAGCCTGACTCACATATTTTTGAGGGTTCTATTTTAATATTACTTCAATTCAAGTAATTTAGTAATATTTTTCAGGGCTTTAAATTGCAACCATTTTAGTCACATGCGTGCTCAAAATATAATGTTTGTAACTTCAAAATATTTGGGAGCAACAAATTACTGTGGAGCGTGAGCAGAAGTCATGATATTAGCAATTTACATTACAATTCAGTATGTTTTAATGTATCTTGAAGGGTGAGGCAGAAGGAGTGGCTGAGGGAGAAAAAGGTCAACAGGCAAGTTCAAGTCAGAGAGAGCAAGGAGAGACAGAGGAGCTGCAGCAAATGGATCGAGAGGCAGAGGAAGATCAAGTTATTACAGAGAGAGGAGAGCAAACAGGCCAAGAGAGGGAAAATGATGAAGCAGCTGCAGCAACTCATTCTACTACAGGGTTTGATTTAGGTGACAAAGACACAGGGCCCAGACAGGTGAAGCTGAAGAGCTATCCACATGATACGTTTGGTACACAGAAGTGAGCATTTAACCACAGCTGGTTTGAAAAGCACAACTGGTTAGAATATTCAGTCAACCAGAGTGCAGCTTTCTGCTTCCCATGTAGAGTGTTTGGCAAAAACATCAAACATGATAGTTTGGTCAGTAACGGTTGCAAGAACTGGAAGAAAGCTTTAGTCATCTTTGGCAAGCATGAGATGGCACAAACACATAAGGACAGTGTTGTTACATGGAAAAGCTACCAGGGAACTAGCAAACAGGGAAACGTTGCACAGATGATAGCAACTGCAAATGTGAGTGAGATAGTCGAAAGAAGAGAGTATCTCAGACGAATTGTTGCAGTCACCTCTATGTTAGGGAGACAGGGACTCCCTTTTCGTGGTCATGATGAAGGTGAAGACAGCCCAAACAGAGGGAATTTTCTTGCGTGCATGGAGCTTTTGAAGGAGTTTGATGCTTTTCTTCAAAAACATAATCCCCCATCAAATGCACAGTATATCTCACCAACATCCCAGAATGACATGATTGACTGTTGTGCCCAGGAAGTTACTAATGTCATTGTATCTGAAATGACAAAGTCTAAAGTCTATTCCATCATGGTGGATGAGGCAAGGGATAAAAAGGCAGAGCAGTTAGCTGTTTGTGTCAGGTACGTGTCAGAGGGGGCAGTGAAGGAGCGTTTCCTTGCACTTGCAGAGATAAAATCATTTGATGCCCAGTCCATTGCAAATGAGATTCAGCAGCAGATCCAAAACTATGGTCTTGCAGAGCTTAAGTGTGTAGCACAAACATATGATGGTGCAGCCGTTATGAGTGGCTCCACTGGAGGTGTACAAGCACATTTTAGAAGGCTCCATCCTGAGGCTATCTATGTGCATTGTTATGCTCATCAACTCAACCTGGTTTTGTGCAATACTTGCAAGGCTGTCCCAGAGGCTGTGGAGCTTTTCAGCTTGTTGGAGTGTGTGTATTCTTTCTTCAGCACCTCCCTAGTCAATCATCATAAGTTCATGGAGACTCAGGCAAAGCTTGGATTGACAAAAACTGAGCTTGTGCAACTTTCAAACACTCGCTGGGCATGTCAGTTGCGATCAATCAGTGCAGTTCTTGAGACATTGCCTGCCATTTTGGAGTGCCTATCTGCAATTGGATCCCCCATAGCTGTTGGTCTCAGAGCAAAGCTCTACAAGTTCTCAGCAGTCTATGCACTACTGATGTTTCAGTCGATTCTGTCTGTAACCGAAGGACTCCACAAATTCCTGCAGAAAGAGACTTTAGACCTGGCAGAAGCTTTTATCTGCAAACAAGCTGTGTGTGACACACTTAAGGGCAAACACTCAGATGCATTTGCTACAGAGCTGTATGAGAAAACCAAGGCCCTGTGTAACACCCACAGTATCCCTGAACCAGGTGCCAAGACAAGGCACAAACAGAGGAAAATGGAGGATTTTGTCCTGGAGGCAACTGTGGGTTCACGCACTGAATTGAACAACTCAGACACATTGAAAAGAGAGTTACTTTTCCCTTGTGTGGATCGGATGGTTGGCGAGCTTGATCAAAGATTTTGCAGTGTAGATGCAGGGCTGCTAAAAGGCGTCCAGGCATGCAGTCCTAAATCTGAGAACTTCTTGAGTGAACCACACTTGAATGAACTTGCAAAGCACTACAGACTTGACCTGAAAAAAGAGGAGGTTCTGGTGGCCAGAAACTTTCTTACCCGGAAAACAGAGGCTGGATGTCCACCCAAAAATATGTTGTCTGTGTACAACCTCCTTGATTCAGACATGTTTCCCTCTCTGAAGGCAACCATCCAAGTTGCCCTAACAGTGCCTGTCAGCAGCTGCTCGTGCGAACGGTCCTTTAGTGCACTGCGTCGGCTGCACTCCTGGCTGCGTCAAACAATGGGTCAGAAAAGACTTCACAGTCTTGCAGTCATGTCTATTGAAAAAGACACGCTTCAGCATCTGAGTCACAACAGAGTGATTGACCGATTTGCCACTCTTAAAAACAGACGTCATTCTTTGATGCTTCCACCCACCAAGTAACTGGTGATTGCAGCCAGAAAAATGTACTTTTTTATTTTCAGTTTTTTTCTTGTTATTGATGCGGCAAACACATTTCCTCTGTTTTTTTGTTGTACTGTATTATAAAGCAGACTGAAATAAAACAATAGATCTATTGGTGGCCTAGGATGTTTAATCTGTCCAAAAAAGTAGGAAAACAATTTCTCAGTCTTTGTTTTCTGTTTGTGAAATTTTGTGCTCATTCACTACGTTCGTTCATGTCGTGTGCATCTCTTGGGGGCTAAGCCCCCCCTGTCCTTAAAACCTAGTGACGCCCCTGCTCGTCCCTGTTGCTGTTAGCAAACTAATTCCATTAGTAGAAATATATCTAGCTTATAATTAAAATTGTGGGGGGGAAAACAACAGCCAGTTTCGTAACAAAAGCATTTCTGCCCTGAACTGGAAGAAAAAACCCTGAGTAGAAGCTCACATCAAGAAAATAGCTCCTCGGTTCAGAGTAGCATCGCGCTGCTAACATGCTAACAACACATTTGAGCTACTCACCCCCTCCCTTCCTGTGCTGAATCATAAGCATAAGCGAATCACTCAGGACTCGCTCACCCCCTCCCTCCTGTGTTGAATCAAAGAGCGAACGAATCACTCAGGACTCACTAACCCCCTCCCTCCTGTGCTGAATCAAGGAGTGAGCGAACGAATCACTCACTCACTCACTCACCCCCTCCCTCCTGTGCTGAATCATAGAGCGAGCGAACGAATCACTCATTCACCCCCTCCCTCCTGGCTCACAGCTTCTTCTTCTTCTTGGTTGGCAACCAATGTTAAGGCGTATTACCGCCCCCTGGCTCACAGCGCAGTGGACATTTAGATAAGAAAATATATAATTGACACACTTAAGGAAAATACTAATAAAATACAAATAAACAAAATAAATGTTTATTAAGCAATTTTGATAGGAAATTGCTTAATTTTAGAAATGTTTTTGCTCTTTTTTTCTCTACAAAATAGTTTTTTGTTTTTTTTTAATCATCCATCTTAGCAGTGGGATTTACATGAAAAGGGAAACAAATTAAGTTTGAGTGAAAATGTAAAATTTTTGCACTCTCTGGTCAACTGACTCAGTGAATCAAATGACTCAAAACTCCCGATTCACTTTGGTGAGTGACTCATTAACACTCGATTCAGTAAAAAGAATCAAATTTACCATCACTACTGCAGACCGTGACAGGTATAATGTTAGACAACGATAGGAAAATTAAATATCGCGATAGAATATGAGTAAAACGCACATGTGCAGTGCCTTTGTTTTCATACGCACATGGCCGATTGTTGAGTGAAACAGATGAACCAGAATTGGTTTGTAAAAATGGTGCAACTTCAGTGATGTGGAACTGGTTTGGTGTTTGTCCGTCAGATACACGACAAAGCACATTTTTTTGCAGAACATGCAAGCGGCCGTCGTTATTGTCGTATTTGTCAGACTAAGATGCTCTTAAATCTGGGAGTAATCTGGGTCCTAAACTCCGTATACTTCAGGTCAAACGAACACTGCAGCATCACTGAGAGTTAAAAACTGTCTAAATTCTTTCATCTTTAATAAAACGATCAGCATTGCTGCTTTACCAGGTGTAACTATGAAGTTTAACTTCCAGGCATCCATGAAAACAAAATTTTTTACATTTAACGGAGTTAGAAGTTAACAGGAAGCTAGCGGAAGTTAGCTCGCTAGTTACCTAAGCATGATATTGCATGTTCTGACTGAGAGATTTCTGAAAAAATTCAAACGTACAGCTCTGCTTTCACTTCCAACATAAATGAAGACAGGAAACTAAACAGCAGTGACGTTTGTAGGGTTACTGAAGTTGGGCTAGCTGGTATATAATGATGTGCTACGTGATCGCTAGCGACACAGCTACGTTAGCATAACATAAACGGTGAAGCTGGAGGACGAACACTTAACACTTTTCCACTTATAAAAGTTAACGTTAAGGTTCCTGATAGTTAGAGACAAATGCAATCGCATGGCAGGATGCTGTAAACGGACCAAACTTCAGTCAGGAGAACAACTGAGATAATCCATCCACAATACGAGGTTAGTCATTAATATACTGCAACAACATGGGAATAGAGCAGCTGCCAGAGAATTCAACATTAATGAACCAATGGTACAGAAGTGGAGGAAGCAAGAAGAATGAGTTTGCTAAAGTTTGATTTATCTGACTGCTTTGTTTCGCTTAATGTGCCTTATAATCCTGTGCACCTTATGGTCCGAAAAATACGTACTGCACACTGCAGTTTAATGTTGCAAAGCACCTCTTTTTAACTTCAGTGGATATTATACATGGTTATGCTCAGGATATGTCAGCCCATTTCTACTGGAAATGCCTTTTGGTTAAACTTTCAGCAAGGAATTTGCATTTGCACTGTTACATTTTTATAAAGCTTTAATGTACATAAAAACCAGCTTCTTGTTTAAGTGAAAATAAATGGAAGATTGTCTTTTTGTGCTAGTAATGTTGTGGAGTTGTATTTTGTCTCGCATCAATTATATCGTCAGTTATATCGTTATCGCAAATTTTCAAATATATATCGTGATAAATTTTTTTGGCAATATCGCCCTGCTCTAATTGGCCAATCACCAAATATGAAAACACCACACACCAGTAGGTTTAGATTCAAAGACACAATGAATGCAGTTTTACGGTCAAGGCAAGTATCTGTGTTTTTAGCTGTGTGGTAAATCTCGGTGGATTTCTGTGTGAGCACAGTGCTGGATCTCTTTCATTGTTCAACGTGACATAAACATTATAGTTGCTTATTAATACAAGTGGGTCCCAGTCAGTCTTCCTCTGTGATGTTTGGCTCTCGGCCACCATTTCACAGCTTTATTAATTCTCTCCCTTTTCACTCCCACCTCCAACCTTCTCTCTGGCTCTATAACTCATTACAGCTCATTACCACAGCCCAAGCTGAACTTGGAGATGGTTTAGAAGTTGGTGTGAATTTACCGGGAGATGGGCTTCGGCGCGCAGTGAAATTAAGAAGCCATGTCCTGTCAAGCACATGTTCTTGCACGGCTGATCTATGAGTATCTGTAGATTAAAACGGGACTTGTTCAGATAGGCTAGTTGAATTATTACTGTCTCCACTGTAGAGCTGTCACTGCTCCTACAGAGGCAGCCTGTAGTGCTACTGTGGCTGCTGCTTGTGAAATTTACAGACTGGGAGGATGTAGCCTAAAGCTGTATGCATAAACAGTTTTGCCTTTCTGATTTACTCTGTGCATTTTGTATTGTTACATTCACAATGAAATTAGAGCGTCATTACAGCACTGATCATTTTGCTCCTCTTCTTTTGCCCCTACTAACAGCCACAGCCATCTAAAAAAAAAAAAGCCAAATATGTTAGATTAAAAAATATGAATACAAATCTACAATATGACCGAGACAGTAATTGATTTTTCTGTGCCTCTGCAGAGATCCTCATTATTCTGTCTGTGTCAGCTGATAGAGAGCTCCACAAGCTGCTTGCAGTTACTCTCAGCTCAGTTGCGAGTCCCGGTGCTCACTTGCAGAATAAAACATGCAGTACTGGCCCGCCTGGGACCAGAGAGGTTGACAGTGAATCATCAGAATGTGCATAATTTGGCTGAGTGTAATTTTTGGTCAGGATGCAGTCAGAAGACAGCCTTTGCCATTTTTTCTGACTCTGTGTGATAGCGGGGCACGACACGCCTCCTACGCGAGCTTCTGGCAGTTATGACAGATAACAGTTAGTTTTGCCAGTTCCTCTGCTGCAATCGGTGCTGTTATTAAAGGCTGCCGTGTCACTGTTCACAGACCTTCACATAGACTCTGGTTAACACTGAGAAGAATTCAGATTCATCCTTGTTCGCTGACTGCTGAACCCGCTATTTAAAGCTGCGGATTACTGATGAACATGTGTTTGCTTCTCTGTTAACTGTTGTGTTTTCTTATCCTCAGGTACACAGAAGAAGAAATCCGACAGAAAGTAAGCACATTCAGACAAATGCTGATGGACAAAGAAGGCGTTATCACCAGAGAAGGCTCCCACACACAACCAATGTAAGTTACGTCGTCAGCTTTGATATCTGTGACACGTGCATTAGAAGGTCAGATTTCCTAGTGGTGCACACTAGTTTAAAATCATCAGTCAGCTGCATCTGCATTTATAACCACAGATAAATGGAAATGTAAAAAGTAAGGAAGAGAAGGGAGAAACGCCCTTCAGCCATGGTATGAGTGTTGATGTTACACAGTTTGACCACTACGTGAATTTGGTCACCACTTTTGAGTAGTGACGATACCTAAGATGCAAACGACAGAAATGAGCTTTCTCTGAAAAGTAGCTGGCCTCTCTCTGAGAGATTGAGTGAGTTCAGTCATTCAAGAGGGGCTCAGAGTAGAGGCCCTACTCCTCCACATTTAATGGACCCAGTTCAGGTGGTTCAGATATCTGACAAGTAGAGCTGGGCGATATAAGATTTTTTCATATCACGATATGTTTTTTTCATTTCAGGCGATAACGATATCTATCACGATATAACCCAAATAACTATATTTGTAAGATTTAAATGTGCCGTTGCTCACAAGTAAAATGTGAAATAATCAGCAGCTTGTTTTTATTTAAATATTTATTTCCCATAATAAGTTCAACAGGGAAGATGTACTTAAGGAACATGAGACTTTTTCAGATAAATAAAGGCAAATATTGCAAACTACACAAAAGGCAGTCGCTAAAGCGTTTAAGTTTTAAAATAGAACAAACGAAACAGACTACTAAATTGTCAATTCCACTTAGAAACAAAATATTAATTCTAAAAATAAAGCTTAGTTTGTTTTACAGAAGAACAGACAAAATTGATTAACTTTTATCAATATCAAATAAACTGAGAACCAAAAGGAAATTCTCAATCTCTCCTTGTTGTATAGCTTAGCTTTTCAAACAGTTTTAACAGTTACTTTAGTCTGACAAAAGCCGAATGACGAATTAGCGCTTCCGGTCAGAGACTGAGGCTACGTCCACACATACACGGGTATGTAGGGGCGACCGTGGCTCAGGGGGTTGGGAATCGCATCTGTAACCGGAAGGTCGCTGGTTCGATCCCTGGGCTCTCTGTCCTGGTCGTTGTGTCCTTGGGCAAGACACTTTACCCTACTTGCCTACTGGTGATGGCCAGAGGGGCCGATGGCGCGATATGGCAGCCTCGCTTCTGTCAGTCTGCCCCAGGGCAGCTGTGGCTACAACTGTAGCTTAGCTCCACAAGTGTATGAATGTGAGAGTGAATGAATAGTGGTATTGTAAAGCGCTTTAGGTGCCTTGAAAAGCGCTATATAAATCCAATCCATCATTATTATTATTTTTGAAAACGGAGATTTTCCGTTTTCGTTTTAAAAAATAATCCCGTCCACACATAAAGGGAGAAATGAAGGAAAACGCTGCTATGAACATGCCAAAGCAGCAGGTGGAGCTAGATTCCTAACCGTGCAGAAATGTTGGCCAATCAGAAGTCTAGAAGCCTCGGTGGGAAAAAGTAAACAAAGCTGGGGCATAGAAGCAGAACCGAGTCGCATGTGTGGAGGGACAGTAACTGTGTGTATATGTAAGCATTTAAACACTGCAGAGAGTAGAATTAACAGTAACAGTATTGTAGAAATTCATTTCACCGAAACAATAACGTGGCGCACAGTGTGACGTCAAAAAATGCGCACACCTTTGACGCTGCGTTTTCTCCGTTTTTCTAGTCCACACGTAAAGGCAAAAACTGAGTTTTCAAAAATCTTCGTTTTCAGTGACCAAAAACGCTGTACGTGTGGACGAAAGGTGCAAACGCATAGAAAAATCTGCGTTTTCAAAAATACCCGGGTACATGTGGACGTAGCGCACGCACCAGTTTATTGTATTTCCAGACTTGCTTTCGGCACAATTTACAGTGCACACTACTCTGTTTTTTGTCAGACTTGAAGTAGCCGAAATACCTTCACACTACGGAACTTCTATGGCTCTTCCGTTCGACAATCTCTCCGGCATTGGAACCATCATCTGTTTTCTCTTCGGTAACCTTCGGTCACGCTCGGTTGATTTTTGTAGTCGGCACACTCATTTCCTCCATTACCCGGGCGGTACGGTGGCTGGCTGCTTCCCAAACAAATACACATGTGCGGCTTGGCACTTGTGCTGCACGTAACAAGTCACGTGACGTGACGCTGCGGCTGTGATTGGTTCGGCTCTGCGCTACGTAATTTGGATTGGCTGTTCTTTTCTTTTTTTTTTTCTTTTTTTTAAGAGGACAAGAGCGGCGAGGTCTATCGCGATAGTTTGATTTTTCTATCGAGAAAAAGTTATATCGCGATACATATCGTTATCGTTCTATCGCCCAGCTCTACTGACAAGAATGATGCCTCTTGGGCGTCTCCTGGGTGAGGTGTCTGGGGGCGCATAGACCCAGGACCAGAAGCACTTCAGTGTTCCCTGGATAAGCAGGAGGCGGTGGCTGGGCAGAGGGAGGATTAGGCTTTTCTGTTAAGGCTGCTTCCCCCACAACCCGGCTCTGGATAAGTGGAAGAAAGTGGATAGATAAATGGCCTGAGGGCAGTCTGCAACTACACTGCTGGCAACATCTTGTTTGGAATGGCACAAGCACAGCAACCTGCAGAGTCAGACAGAGCATAAACGGGTAACTTGTGCCAGTTTTTGCAACATTATCATATTATCTTAGTAAAGAATCATAAGTGCAGTAACTACACCTAACAAATGTTAAACCCATTTATGCTTTATGTGTGATAGAAAAAAAATGGTATCGGTCTTCAAAATCCCAAAAATGAAGCCCAGTGATGCCCTAACTGTTCATGTCTGGCACTACCTAAAATCCTCTTCTAGTGTTTATTAAATGGGATGTTTATTACAGAGACTCGACCCGAAAAACTCGACCTCCAAGACCCCACACACACAGTACCCACCCAGTTCTGATAGATCTGTTTTGCTCCTCTCTCTGTAGAGAGACTTTGTACATTTTCATAAATTAGGCCACTGTCCGTAAATTATAAGCAGAATTTTCTCCTCTCATCAATTTTATGCAATTCTGGTTGCCTTGCATTGTAAATTTGCCCTTAAGCTATAAATCTTTGTCTTTGTACAATAATGTTTAACAGCTACTTGTGCCAGTCGGGTCAGAGAAGAAGAGAGGAGAGGGGTGGATGTTTCTGCATAAAATTTATATATTTCATTGTTTTTTCAGAGGATTGTCCATGCATAACCAAAGAATGTATTTATATTCTTTCACAGCCTATCTCAACTCCATTTTTTGTTCGCAAACACATTGTTAGCAAAGTCATTAGGCATCATCCTTGATGATAAATTGATTAGAAAATGAATGCAGATGCTTCATAATAAATGAAACTACTATAACTAGGCAGCAATAAATAGCAAATGCTAACAGAAATTGATTTTAAAAGAGGTCATGAAAAATGGCCTGCAACTCAAATAATACCTTGAAAGCTGTTGGTTCCAAAGAACATGGACCGTAATTGCAAAAGTGCAATAAATTTTAATGGCTTTTGACTGGCACTGCCTTTCTGTGAATACACAGGGAATAGTTAAAACCCTGGTGCTTTGAAAATAATCAGTAGCATTTTAAAGTCTATTCCAAACTCTGCTGGAAGCCAATGAGGCGAAGATTGGCATGATAATTGTCAATTTGTTTAGTGCTAAGCCTCGTTCAAGCTTTAAGCGCAAGGTGGGAGGGAGAGTGCCTCTTCTGAGGCAAGCAAAGACGGAATTAAAGCAATCAAAATGAATGAATGTGTAAAAAGACTTTGTCCACGTCACAGAAAGACACAATCACAAAGGCTGGAACCTTGAAATACGGGAGGAATGGCAACAGCAGGATGTGGGTGTGGAGGCATTCCTGACTCAGTGTTCTGAACCTGTGAGTGATGGAGAGAGGCATGGTTGTGGTGGCAACCTGTCCTGCTGTCTCTGAACTAATGACTGTTAATGACGCTCATGCTTCCTGTCTCGCAGTCGCAATTAATGATTCTCCCTCCTCTGCATGTCAGCTGTTGTCTGACGTTTAACTAAACCACAGTGAAATGAAAAAGAAGGCTGGGGAGGAGGAGTTACCCACAGCCGTGATGTACAGTAAGATGAATGAGATGAACCTTTATGGTCCAAAGACGGCAAACTATAAAGACACAGGAAACTCTGCATGCTTTGCTTTTCACAGTAGTTCACTCTCAAGGGCACTTGTGAGTCAGGTCAATTTAGGATGTCTGTGCTCGCCTGAAATTCTGCAACATTCCCTCTCTACAAAGGCCTTGATGTGGAAAATTGAAGAGGCTTGTAATTTGCAGGGTTGTTATCCTCCCACTCTTCCTTATCCTTTTCGCTCACCCAGGATTTAAAAAAAATACACGCAAGCAGACCTCTGTGTGAAGTAAGCTGAAGTGAAATGCCTCTTTAGACATTAACATGCCTTAATTAATCTGACTCCTCAATTAGATATGTTGGTTGGATTGAGAAAAGGTATTACAAATTGATAAGAGATACAGGAAGTCTGAGGAAAGAAAATGACAGAATGTGATAAATCAGCTGTAGCTTAATACACTAGCAATAAACAGCCAGCAGTAAGCTGTGGCTACCTCATAACTCTGTTTACTGGTGTCCCACATTGATTTCCTGAAGAATGGATGGGAATGTGGAGCGAGACAAGGAATGCAGCATGTAAAGCCTCTCAGAGCCTTTCGTGCTTACTTACCAAGGCTGCCCCTCAGTTTCAGATAGCAGTTCAATATCTGATGTAATACCTGAGACCAGCCTTTCCTTATTAGGAAACAGAAATATATCTTATTTTGTATAGAAGTGGTTATATCTTATCTAAACATTGTGCATCCACAAGATTAAGGTTTTTCCCCGACGACCATCTAATCAATCAGCTCGGCTTATAGAAATCCCAGCACAGTAAACTTTTCATCTCAATATGACAACTCTAAAGTCTTTGTAGTTTGCCCCCATACATATAATGAAGAGTAATCCATACAGCCACCACCTGCCTCCTCCCCAGAATAACAAACTATAACTCTCTGCAGCAACAGAAACATGTGCAGGACTTCACGAGCAGAGTGGTTGTCTGAAAGAGGCTATGAATGAGTTGCACTACTTGGTGCTACAGCCCTAGGGAGACCCTTGGCCATAGTCCATCACTGCCAAGTCTCAGGGACAGTGGCTGAATTAGAGAGGCTCTTACCTCACCAGGTCAGCAGAGAGACTCACTCATCTGCCTAATAGGAACGCTGTCTGGACTGGACAGATGTCGTCAGCATAATGGAGCATAGTATAAATTAGGAAACTAGAGACAGGATGGGGAATTGGTTGATTTGTTACTAATGACTAAGCATGGGGACCACTAGATTGTTTAAATTGTTGTTAATTGCTCTTTTTGGCAGCGAGTTTCTTTTCCTGCCCTGTGGGGGCAACACCGACAGCTAAAGCAACAATTTCTTTTTGTTTTGCTTTGAAAAAACTAAATCAAGACATTGAATGTGAAGTCAGCAAGTAATGCTGAAGTCGCATGCTGTTATGAATCTTTCACAATTATTTACATTTTAATGTCCCTGTTTAAAAGAATCTAAAGCAACTTCAGCTAACTGAGTCAGCACACTCATGGGTCATGGGTAAAGTCTGTGAATCCCATTAGAGATGTTTTTTTCATAATTTTTTTTTAGAAGTAAGAAATTTGTCAAGTGAATATGGTAAATGGCCTGTATTTGTATAGTGCTTTTCTAGTCCCTTGAGGACCCCAAAGCGCTTCACACTACATTCAGTCATTCACCCACACATTCACACACTGGTGATGGCAGCTACATTGTAGCCACTGCTGCCCTGGGGCGCACTGACAGAGGCGAGGCTGCCAGACACTGGCGCCACCGGGCCCTCTGACCACCACCAGTAGGCAAACACGGGGTTAGTATCTTGCCCAAGGATATTTGACATGCAGCCAGGAGGCAGCCTGGGATCGAACCACCGACCTTCTGATTAGTGGCTGACCTGCTCTGCCACCTGAGCTACAGCCACCTATAGCACAAACAATTAGAACTGCTGTGTTATTAACACATCCTACTATTAATACATCCGACTTTAAATCACAGTGCAGATGTTGTTAATCGAGATCTGGCTTTGTAATAGATAATTAGTGCATATTAGGTTATTAGTAGGGGTGCAACGATACACAAAATTCACGGTTCGGTTCGGTTCGATACTTTGGTGTCACGGTTCGATATTTTTTCGATACAAAAAAATGTTCATGCATTTTTAATTTGTCATTTATTAAAATTATAAATATATATTTTAACTCAAAAGTACAGTTTTTAAATTTAACCCTAACCCTTGTGCGTGTTTTTTATTTTGACAGCGAATGCGCACCTGCGGACCACTTATGTGCAGCCCTGGTTATTTAGCTCGTCATATTGCAGCCACAGAAATTCTTTTGTCCATGAAACCATAAAGCTGCACTTTCTTTTTGCCTTATAGTCTGATTTGTCATAACTTCTCCGTTTTGTGGTAAGCTTTTCTTTGGCTGTCACTTCTTCACCCTGACTTCTTCACCCTGACCTGTCTTATTTGGCTCAGAATAAATGAAATATATATCCTCCTGCTTTTACACACGCACTCACATAAGCTCAGCGATTCTCTGCGCGATCAACCTCTCACATGTTTAAGCTTGCTGCGGGAGATTTCACTTGTCATGTTTGCATAGTAAGCTAACGATTAATAAGACGATGTCAGAGGAATTGGTGCGCAAATTATCATCACTCACAGATCAGTGCTGTCGCTCTCTATACACAGTTCGCGTGATTGCAAAGTGAAAGCAAAAAAACAAGCGCAAATTCAAACGCGATTTCAATATGTCACATATTGACAGTGGCTCACCGATGCCAATGACATAATTACCCAGCTACATTTCTGAAAGAATGCAAAAGCATTGACATATATTTTTCCTTCCTACAATAGCCCGACGGGCAGGGCAGAGATAGATTTTGGTAGCCCGACTGAAAAAAATCGCTAGCCCCAGGACGTCGGGCTAGCGATATTGCAAGCCCTGTATCTGATTGAGGAATCACTCATCTTTGGAAAAGAGAGTTTATTACAGAGAAATGGCTCTTTCCAAAATAAAAGCTATACTATCCGCTTCTTCTGGGCTATATTCTCAGCAGCATAAGGAGAATCATGTGCTAACAGCTGTCTAAATGACTCGGCTAAAGTTAGTAGCATGCTTGTTGTTTTTGTCTTTGCACTAGGATGATGTCGGCGTAAATGTGCAGTCATATTCGTTGTGTTCCCACTAGTGATTTCAGGTTAATCTCGTTGAAATGACCTTAACGCCACAACACGGCAAATCTCCGTTAACGAGCTACCGCCGATCGCCCCGTGCATGGGGCTAGACGGCCAACACGTTAACGAGCTAACTGCGCTAACACACTAGCTCCCACCCATGTAATTGAGCATTGCACGGCACATCCAACATACTGTTTTACTTTAGTCCATGACCTTCAGGGTCATACGTCACATGAAAACCAAAATAATTCCAAACGCCAGATCTGGAGAGCTTAACTTCTGTCTTGCTAGCTTGCCCTGCGCTCTTCCTTCTGACTATGCTGTCTGTGTTGAGCGCTCAGTAGATCTGCGCTCGACAGTGCAGCCTAGGCGGAGTAGTCGAACGCAGATTCACTGAGCGCTCAACACAGACAGCATCGTCAGAAGGAAAGTTGATAAAATAAATTACAAATGTTATATTGTTCGATACATATGCGTACCGAACCGAAAGCACTGTATCGAACGGTTCAATATCGATACGAATATCGTTGCACCCCTAGTTATTAGCTAATGTTAGCAAACTTGCTTATCAAGATGACTCCATTGACTGCATGGATGCACTGCAAAGAGAAATGTTACTTTGTGATAAGTAAAAAAAACAAACAAAAAAAAAAAAGAAAGAAAATGGAAAAAAGAGAAGTAGAATTTCACTTACCTGGACTGCACAGTTTTTGATCAAGCTTTTAGTACAATAAACCACATTCCAATCTGAATTGGTAAGCTAACTCCATTAAAATGCTCTAACATGACCAATGAGTCCAGTCCAATTACTCAAATTAGCAGAGGCAGTACTTAGCATTCAGCGATCATCTACAGCGGACCTCATTTAAGCCTTAAAAGTGTGAAATTAATCAGTTCCAAAAAAACAGTCACCCCCATACAGCTGTTATGAAGGTGAGCCAAGATCTTTTTTTTCTCCCCACTATGCTGTAAACATGTCAGTTTCATCACTTCAGTTGGGCATTTTAACAAGAGCGTCGGTGTGAATTGACTCACTTTTACAGCTGCTTAAAGTGGCTCTAAGAGAAACTCTAGTTTTTTGGCTTTATTTCTCTTTCCCAGAGGTTTCTACCTAATACAGCCATGCTAAATATTTTGTATTTGGCTGATGTGGAGTGATGGCATTTTTTTAGAAAAATATTGATGGTAAGGAGGAAGAGTATGCAGCTGCTTCTGAATGTGCACAAGCCTAGTATCCGAACACTTCCTCCAAGGCCAAGCCAATTACATTACCAGAGGCTTGGACTGGAGCCTGCATTTAGTCTGAGAGGCCACACCATCTGGATTTCAAAAGCTAAATAATAAAAATATAGACTTTACAGAGATTTTAGTGAATCTAACCAAAAAATAATACTGCAGGGTATCGATGTGTTTCTGTGTACATGCGTGTCTTCTCAGCTCAGAGTTAAAATGTGAGTTATTTTTGCCTTTTTGCAGTGAAAGTGTGAGTGCCATCAACATGCGGTGCTTACTTAAAATATCATCTATAGTCTATATTCCCTCGCAAACTTTCAACTTCACTTTCTAATGCAAACATCTGAGTCGTCTGACACCCTCTTCTCCTCACTTAATTCTGCTGTTTGAGGCAGATATTTTTGTTGCGCGAGTTCCAATTAAGTTGATTTTTGTAACTCATGTTCATCACAGATGTAATTCTGCTGGTTCTTAGCATCCCTGCTGTGCCTAGTGGTGCTCAGCCAATTAAAGGCCAAAGTCTTCTCAACTAACCACCAGACCCCATTCCCTGTTCGTGTTGGCTCCACTCTCTCCTTCCAGATACTTGACACCAGTGGCGTGTCCAGCAGGGTGGCCTGGGGGGGCACAGTGAGGTGAACAATGAGAGGTGGTGGATTGGCCAGATGCAGGTGGATGTGTAAAAATAACTCAGTTGTTTGGTGGTGGCTATGGCGGGGCTTCCACAGAGGCCAGCAGGTGGATGAGGGAAGGGGAGGCAGGAGGAGAGCCCCGAGGCAGCCGCCAGTCCGAGTGTCAGGTGAACTGAACTTCAGGTAAGAAGTTATGACCTGCAGTCTATCTGGGTTAGATATAAACCAAGTTTAGGTGTAGTTTATTTTCGTTGTGCTGACTTTTTACCGTCAGTTACAATAACTCGTACTGCGTTCTAGCCAGCTTGACGGAGTTTTTATACAGCTGGGTGGGTGCTATGATGTAACTTATAGTGAACTTTATTTTATTCATAAGGTTAGTTAGTAGAGTTGCCAACGGCTCCTTAAAAAAATGGAATGGTCCCTCAATCAGAGAAAATATTACACGTTTCGTATTGAGCTGAGAAGAGATGTAGTTTGTCCTGGTCTTTCGCTATAATGAAAAAAAGACACAAAGCTGGAGTTATTCTGTCATTACGCTGCACAGCTGCCTCTTCTTCTCTCATCCTCTCACCCTCCCTCTCCTGTTGCTACTTCAATCATGAAACTGATCAATGATCAGCTGATCGGCTTTTCTCTCTTGTTTATTTATCGCCCACTTTGTGCCAGAAAGAGGAAACCAGCGGATGTCGCGCTAAACAACAGCTGCACGTTTAAGCTTGATCAGCTGTTGTTAGAATTTATTTAATATTACTTTCTAGTATCAGCTGACGTTTGCTGGAGCCACAGCTGTAAAGCTGCTGGTCATGATGTCGGTTTGGATATGTGGTGAGAGGGAAACATGAAGATGAAACCAGCAGATGTCCTTACTGAATCATCAGAGCTGAACAGGTGATGGAGAAACAGGTTTACCTTTTAGGTGACATGAATGAGTTGGAGGGAAGTTATGAACTGTTTCTGAGAGACAACTTACACCAGGATCCTTTTCTGTGTAGCTGACAGCTGGTAACTGTGCAGGGGCGGGTCTAGGAAAGTTTTGCCAGGGGGCCAGGTAGGGCATTAACAGGGAAAGGGGGGGCACAAAGAAATACTTTTCTTTCTTATTCTCATTTAAAATATCTCGCTTTTATTAAATAATTATCTAAATCTTACAACCAAAGTTTTTATCTGACGTAAAATGTATAGAAATCATACATATACCAACAAGACAGTGTACATCACTGTCACAACAGCATTTGTTTTCATTCAAAGTCTTTATGGCTTTAATACCTGGTGGGCCGGTCTCTAGTCAAAATGCCCGATTTTCTGTCCCAGTCCAGCCCTGCAGGTTAATACTGGCTGTGTCACCATGCCAGCTGACTGTATTTCATCATCAGCCAGTGTTGTTCTTTATCAATATTACCAAAGTTTACCATAAGGCAGCATAGGAAGTATTTACTTGCTTTCAGGTTTTATTCAAATGTTAGTCTTTTCAGTTGTTTCCCCACTTTTTTCCTGTTTCAAAATCAAACACCAGTTTGTGAGAAGATTATCTTCTTTTTTTAACAGGCAGATAAAGTTTTACATTGGAATTGGCTAATTTGTCAATTGTTTGTTACAAATGTTCGTATTTTAATATTCAAAAATGTTTTTGCCCAAAACATATGTGCACTATATGTCAGTAAAAATACTATGCAAATATTGATGTCCTTGAATGCTGAGTAAACACTGACAAAGCACTGATTGTATCTCTTGTACTTTATCAACGCAGTATCTAAAAACTTTGCACCGTAGTGGTTAAAATCTCATTCTAATAAGAGTTAAAAGCGCATTCGGTTATTAGGTTTATAGGATTATTGAATTATGGTTAACGGTTGGTAGAATTTTTTTTAAACATTATCTGCCAATTACATCTGCCACCCTTCTCCAAATCTGTGCCCCTACCTGGCCCCCCCAACAAAAATTTTCTAGACACGCCACTGCTTGACACAACTTATTTGTTTTTTTCTTCTACATCACTGTTCCGTTTTATCCAAATTTATATCACACCTTTGTCTGATTATACATTCCTTTTTTATCTCTTACCTATTAATAAAGGAGGCATGGTGTCGCGCTGAGAACCTCTGTTGTCTTCGCTAAAGACAGTGCTCCCATGTGTTACATATGTGTGTAGGGGGCGAAAGCGTCATAACACCCAGAATATGACATGCTGAGTGTGTTATAATAGTTTGAGCTGATAAACTCTGGGAGTTGTGACAGCATGAAGGGAAAAAAAGAGTCAGTATGGTGTGGGGTTTTTTTGTTTTAACATCACACGTGGCAAGGTCACATTTGGCAGACCAGAAGAGGCACCTAAGAGGGAAGAGGGTAGTGAGGCCAAGAGGAAGAAAGGAGGCTCCAGCCATCTGTCAATACATACAATGCAATGTGTGATAAACAAGTCTGAAGATATGAATCCCACAAGCTGGTCTGTAAGAGATTGAGAGCTAATGATATTCTCATTGCTGCAGTGAGGGAAAATTGCAACTGTCGGTATAGAACTCAAGTTGCATTTGATTTTTAGTTTTATTTTTTTGTCGTGTAATAGAGTCGGTTTATTTTTCTTGCTTTTGTTTTTGTTCCTTTAAAATTTAATGCTATTTACCATATGGGTAGGTGGAATGTTTCTAGCCTCACCAAAGGACGGCACCACTGATCTGTCATCTGGGTCATTTTTATAAATGCGCATTAGATTAGAATGACATTTTTGTACATCTGTTCATAGCTTCTAGAGGATGAACACCGTTGACTTCTCTCTAGTGGTAGCCTGACATTTATAGTTTTTTTGAGAGGGAATGCATTGGTATAAAACTTCCTATACAGTTGTTGTTTCATCAGGATTTATTAGGCTATAAACACCCCCTGACTTTCTGTCTATCACTTTAAGGGCTTAAAATAAGCGCTTCCCTTAAGACTTTCTACTTGCAATAAGGCTATGTTAAAAATCAGTCGGGCCATGCCTGTAAAGCTAATTTTCATTCATCTTGGTGTTACTTTGTGATCAGAGCATTTTACCAATTTGAGCTGAACCCATAAATCCAAGATATGATTAATACATTCAGAAAATTTAATAAATAATTTAGCATTTTCTTTCTGCTGCTACCTTATTTAACCCTACTGGGTTACCAGAGTGGAAGATTGACGTCTATGATTTGGTACAGATTTTACACCAGATGTCTTTCCATACACTTGTGTTGCATAATTTCTTAACACAGAGCCACTAAATACAGTAAATCATTTAGGAAAAGTGTCACATTTCACCAATTGTCCTCTAGAGGGCGTTGATGAGTGGCTGTTTTACCAGCATAATGTCCCTCTTACTGTGTTTGTTGGTCACAATTAAAGTTTCTCTTGGCTGTCCATGTACAGTGAAGCATTCCTACTATTTGAAAAATAAAATGTCTGCTATACTTCAGCATATTAATCGCCATTTTGATGTATAACAATGACAGTGTTTTTTTCCCCCTTTGGCTCAGACTACAATCTTTAAAGGTAAAAAGAAAATCTCTTTGCAAGAAAATCCCTAAACAAATGTGATAATTGTATTAAAAATGTAAAGTTCTCGAATATTGACATCAGATTAGTATAGTATGGTAGTATGATAGTCTTCAGACTTGTTACTCCTCTTTCCTGAGGTTCTTTCAAACAGTGAGCAGCTGCCATCATCAATGTTCTCTCAGCTTCCTTAAACCCTGGCAGCCTGCACACCACATGCTGCTGCTATCCACTATCCACCTGGTATAAATCCATCACTTGGCTAAATTGATTAGGTTGTATGTTTAAAAAAATATTTATAAATATGACACAAGTCGGCTTTGTTTATTTTAATTGTTTAATGTCCCCACATGCTGAAAATGATGTTGCTCAGTTCTTCTTTTCATCCTTTTTCCTGTGATTGCCATGGTCACACACACCCAGCTAAGATGGCAAATATAAAAAGTTAATTATGAAGAAGCCCCACACAGATGTTGCTGTTGTTTGTCTGCATGTTTTCACTGAAGACAATGAAGACACACTGTTCACCACAATCTCTTCATGTGTTTTCAGGGTCAACCACCTGCACTATCCCCCTGATGGGTATGAAGAGGACCCTGAAGTGATTGGCTATGAAGATGGAGATTATGGGCATGACTACCATGGTGACAACAGGTATGTTCAAGGATGTGTTAAATCAGCTGTCTGTCGTCCCTGTCACATGGCTTGTGGGTGTTTCCTCCAAATGTAAACACAAAAAAAATCTTAAAATATCACCCACAGTGCATGTGGCGTGAGGTAGGCAGCAATTATTATTTATATATGAAAACTGTTACATAGATGGTCATTTAGACTGTACTCTGTGTGTGTGTGTGCGTGTCGCTTCATAGACAAGATTAAGTGTCATTTCCTCAAAGTGATTTCCTGTTTGGATGGTAAGATGTATTGTATAGATATTGTGTTATGAATGAAATGAGAAAATGAGAAAATATACACTTATCATTCCTGTTATCGGCAAAGCATCGGCAAATAACTGTAATCAGAAATTGAAAACTGGAGATGATTATAATAGCAATCGCTTGTAAATGATTTATGCTCCCCCTAACTCTCTTGATGCGGCCAATTCAGGGTGAAGAGGAAATCAAGCAGCTCACATTCCCCTCGTCCAAAGAAAAGGAAGAAGAAGAAATCTGGCCGTCGAAGGAGTCGGTGAGTGGAATAGAATAGAGTAGAATAGCTAGGGCTGGGTATCGTCACTGATTTCTAGAATCGATTCAATTCCGATTCACAAGGTCCCAAATCGATTCGATCCACAATTCGATTTAATTCGATTCAATTCGATTCGATTCGATTTAAATCTGGGAAATTTTGACAGTCAGAAGTATAATTCAGATCAGAACATTTACATATTTTTGTATCTATAAAAAGGAAGCTGACACTCGCAAGACTTTATCCAAGGTGTGAGCATCACAGCAGATGCCTTTGTGTCAAAGTAGCTGAAGATAAAACACAGAAAAACATGAAGGTGATTTTCCTGGTCTGGGATTTTATAAAAATATTCTGCAGTACATCAAAAACGAAAGAAAACCATTAATTAGTGAACATTACCTCTGACGTTACAGCGGTTTTATTAGACACACGGCTAAGCATTTTGCATTTTGAATAATATTAAAAAGTTTAAATTTGTTCAGTATTGAACAGCAGAAATTAGGTTTTCTTTTCGGAAGAATGTAAAAGGGAAAAAAACAGCGGCCGACAGCGCTGTAAACAACAGTAGACTTGTGCGTAACAAGCAAGCGAATAATGAAGAAAGCGAAAGTGTTCGAGAGAGAGAGAGGGGGGGGGGGAGAGAGGGGGAGGGAGAGAGGGAGAGAGAGAGAGCTGCGCATCGCAATGGAAGCAAAACAGTAAAAGAGTGAATTCATGACGATGTTTATGTGAAGCGTTTGGATCTTCTTTTGCTGCTGGTTCGGTCAATATTGTTTGGAGAGAGATCAAACTAACAGCTTTAGAATCAGCGCATAAAGGGCGTGAACACAAAGCGCGGACCCGGATCAGCGAGCTGTCGGCTTTCAGCCCCGACTGTGAGAAAGGCGACATCTAACTGATTCTGTTCCGCGGGTCGCGCTGTGTGTTTAAGTCTATGTGCAGAATCCCTGTACCTGCTCTCATTTACTGTTTGGTGGTTCTTGAAATTTTGTGAGATGTCACCAGAGATTCTGGCATTTCGGACAAAATAAATTTATATTAAAAAATCGATTCAGGATTTTAATGAATCGATTTTACGTTATCCAAGCCAGAATCGATTTTAATCGATGAATCGATTATAAAAACCCACCCCTAAGAATAGCCTTTATTGTCATTGTACAGAGTACAACGAAATTGGAGTGCCGCTCCCTTGGTGCAAGTTTCAATAATAAATATAAATGTAAAATATAAAAAGTACAAAAAAAAAACAAAAAAACCCAATCGTAAGTACTCAAACAATAGTATGTACAATATATACAGGATAGCAGCATTAATATAATGACAGTATGAATAGCAGCATAATATAATGACAGTGACGGTATGGAATAGGTTCAATTGTTTTTGTGCTTATTTACTACGGTGATAGCTCTGGGAAAGGAGCTATCCCTGAATCTGTTTGTCCTGGTTTTATGTGACCTGTACCGTCGGCCTGACGGTAATAGTTCAAACAGTTGATTGCTGGGGTGAGAGTAGTCCTTGATGAAATTGCCAGCTCTGCTGAGGTACCGAGAGTTTGCAGTGACCTCCAGGCTGGGCAGAGAGCAGCCAGTGATCTTCTGGGCTGTGTTGATGATCCTCTGCAGTACTTTCCTGTCCGCAGCTGAGCACCCTGCATACCATGATGTTATGCCGTACGTTAGGATGCTCTCTATGGTGGCTCTGTAAAATGTCACCAGCAGCCTCTCCTCCAGGTTGTTCCTCCTGAGCACTCTCAGAAAGCGGAGACCCTGCTGGGCCTTTTTAACCACCACCGTGGTATTTGCAGTCCAGGAGAGGTCATCAGAGATGTGCACGCCCAGAAACCTCTGACAGACTGTGGTCTATTTGTCAGGAAGTCCTTGATCCAGAGGCAGATGGGGGTGGAGAGTCCCAGGTGAGACAGTTTCTGGACCAGGATCTCCGGGATGATATGATTGAATGCTGAACTAAAGTCCAGGAAGAGCATTCTCACATAGCTTCATCAGTCCTAGATGTCGCCTGGTTATTGCTTCTGTAGTTGGTAATGTGATTGATCCCCTGCCACATTTTTCTGGGGTCATTGTCAGCAAAGTGATCTTCAATCCTCCTCCTATAGGCAGCCTTAGCTTTCCTGATGGAAACAGCTTCCACTGATCGCTGATGAAGTGGTTCGATTTTGCTCTGTTTTCCTTTTTTTTTTTCCTTTCGCCAGCTCCGCTGACAGAATAATTACACTGGTGGTTTTGTAAAACGGAATTCCAATTATTTTGGTGTGAGTATCACAAATGAGCCATCAGATATCGCGACTGTGCATGGGGGTGGGGAGCCATTAGCAAAGCACACCCTCATCTCCCATTTTCTTTTGACAAGGTCAGGAAAAGAGGGGGAGCAAGATTGAAATGAAGAGACACAGAGGCATTAGAGAGCAGCCACAATAAAAGGAGAAAGGCAGAAGGATGAATAGAGCTGAGAGAGAAATCAGCTGAGCCACTATAAGATGATACCTTTGCTCATAATGACCCTATCTGAGGGGTAATGTAATGCAGTTGAGTGAAAAGCCACAGTTTAACATCTATCTGAGGTTCACTTAGCAGTCACGTCATGTATCCTTCTCTCTATCAACAGGTTTGGCAGCTTCTCACCCACTCACAGAGAGAAGAAGAAAAAGAGTGGGAAGAAACACAAGCGAGACCGGTGAGTGCGCACATGCACACGCACGTGTGTGTGTGTGTTTGCGTGTGTGTGCAAAGGTAAAGAATCTGGATTTTGAAGGCTTTGATCAACAGTTCGCCTTGTGATGAAGCATTTTCAGCACTGTAGTTCATTTATCCGAAATATTAAAGGAAAAGGGAAAGGTGAAAATGAGGCTTGGAAGAGACCCCAAAAGCAAGCGCTCATCAACAAAAACTCTAGGTGCCTTGGGATATCATAACAGCAATAAGCAGTGGTAGAGTGGCCTCTTCCTCCTCTGGTTTCCCTCATTCTCTGCCTGACTCAAGGGGAAATGGGCTAAATGTGTTGCTCTAATAACCCAGTCTGTATGACGGGGCGCACAACTCAAGAAAAATGAGCCTCTTACTAAATTGCTGAGCATCACTGCGCTGCCCTGCTCTGCTTTCCCTCCTCCATCCATCCACTCTCATCCCATTTCCCCCATGTCCTCTCTACTCATTGCCGCGCCTCCGTTTCAGCCTCACAGCAAGGATGTTCTGCATTGCAGGTGCTGCTGATATCAGAATGCCTAGAACAAGGAAGCAGGAGGGCGACATACAACGTTCCTCCAAAGAGACATCCTCCTCTGATGCTCTTCTTTAAGATGCAGATTAGGAAGGGGAGGGGGGAGATTATACGCAGTCCTGTCCTGCTAACATTTCGCTGGTCTTTGTTTCTTTAAAATAGCAGCGGGTTGATCTCAGGCCATTTGGGTGCATATTTGTCTCATAGCTATACTGTTTATGCCCTTGTGATAAACGTTGTGCCGTGGCGAGAGATTCAGCTGTCACCAGAGCTTGTGACAGAGGAGGAGAAGAATGTCCTCTCCAGAATAACACCTCATACACAACAGTCCCTACCTGAGGCCCTTCGGTGGGGAAGCATGGGTTGTCACGAGGGCCACAGCTCTCAGTCACATACCAGCCACATTTATTACTGTGACAGCTTTATTACTCCTCCTTTTTCAGAGCATCAACAAAGTGCTCCCTCCCACTCTGTGCTGCATGCTGTAGGTGTGTAAAACAGCATGGGAGATGTAGGGCTCTTCAGGAAAATAACTTGCACAGGCCGGCCTGAGTAATCACCATGGAAACTGCAATGAGGGTGAAAAGTGATAGGAAGGTGATGTGTCAGTCCTGTGCTGAAGACTGAGGAATAGCCCATATCCTGCTTATTATGTTAAAGGGGCTTGGCCAATAAGTGTGGCTTTATTGTAGGGAGCAGCATGTTCTACTAAGTGTGATGACCAACACATGTAAAGTACAGAACTGCTGTTAGAGCTCCCTGCAGATGTTGCTGCACATATAGATGCATGTGATCCAGAGTGCATTGTTTGCTGAAATATCCCACCCCTTACCTTCCAGGAACATTTCTTACAGTCTTTTGTTGGTAAAGTTGATAAGACCAGGCCTGACATCACTCCCCTGCCTTTGCAGGGCTCTAGACTAACTTTTTGCCATGGGCGTACCGGTATGCCTAACTTTTTAAAGTTAGGCGTACCGGCACAAAAGTTAGGCGCACACAAATTTTATAATAATTTATATAATATGTGTTTTTCTGGATACACTGTGCTTTTACAGCATTCAAAGACTGATGACACCGTGACAGAGCACTGGCTATGAATTTCAGAAGGATCAGGCCTTAACTTAACAGAAAAGTTAGCAATTACAGCTACATCCACTTCTGTGGTGCCTAGGCTGCTCACTAGGGCTGGGTATCATCACTGATTTCTATAATCCATTCGATTCCGGTTTTCAAAGTCCCGATTCGATTCAACTTAGCCCCAGACAGTCAGAAATATTATAATTCTGATCATTTATCAGTACTGACTTCATCAGAATTGTGAACATCACAGCAGATGCCTTTGTGTGAAAGTAACTGAGAATAAAACACAGAAAAACATGAAGGAGATTTTCCTGGTCTGGCTTTTTATAGCAGATAACCTTAAAAATATTCTACAATGTTCTGCATATAAAGTTTAAATTTCTTCAGTATTGAACAACAGAAAAAATAAGCTTTCTTGTCCGAAGTCATTTAAGTGAAAAAAAGAAAAAGAAAAGAAAAAGACAGCAGCCGACAGCGCTGTAAACAACGGTAGACTGGTGGGTAATAAGCGAATGAATAATACAGAAAACAGAGATTGGAGACGGGAAACTGTTCTTGAAGTACAGAGATAGATAGAGAGAGAGCTAGCTGTGCATGAAGTGTGATTTTAATAGTCGTGGAAGCAAAACAGCAAAATTCATGACGACATTGATCAAATGTGAAGCGCAGTTTGCTGCTTCTTTTGCTGCTGGCTCGGTGAATTATGGTTGGAGAGACAAAACCTGCAGCTCAGAATCGGCGCAAAAAGACGCAATCACAGCGGACCGGACGCATCAGAATCGCTAAGCTCCGACAGCGTGTCCGTCTACGGGCCGTCGGGTGAGAAAGCCGAGAAAGACAAAGTTGATTCTGATGCGTCGGTCCGTTCTGTGTTTACGTCTTTGTGTGGAATCCGTGTACCTGCTCTCGTTTGCTGTTTGGTTGTTGTTGAAATGGTTTTGTGAGCTTTAATCTGAGAATCTGGCGTTTCTGGCAAAACACAGTTATGTTTAAAAGTCGATTCAGGATTTAATGAATTGATATCGCTTTATTCAAGCTACTCACCTCCCACTTCCACCTGCACTTTCAACTGGACCACGGCCAATCAGGGAGGTCCCGCCCCTTACTATCTCTGATTGGTTTAGTCCACGATAGGGGCAAAATGTGTGTCTGTTGTTGACCACAGGGAAGGTTGCAGATTTTATTTTATTTTTTTGCTACCCAAACAGTTGGTCGCACAGGTGCAACCAAATATTTTTTTTTAGTCGCACCACTGAAAATTTTGGTCACATTTGCGACCAAATTGGTCGCACTCTAGAGCCCTGCTTTGATCCCTCTGTCCCACATTTTCTGCTGTTTTTGACCATTTCTTTCTTTCTCTACTTTGGCTGAAGTGAAGCCCAGTCTGTGGTCCTGAAACAACCATTCAAAGAGGTCTTTGACACTTGGGCCTAGTGTGCTATTCATAATTAACAGCTGTCTACTGGCAGCCAGTTTTATTTTATTTATTTATTTTTTGATAACTTTATTTATGATTTTCCAATGTGACAAAAATACAGAAAAATATAACTGGAATTGCGATTACAAACATTGCCATTGTGAAACTGGTTGTGCCACGCAGGAAAATGTATAATGTATGGACACAAACAAGAAATACTACCATGTGAACAAGGCAGAAAACACCAAAAAGCAAACAAACAAACAAAAATAAAATAAATAAAGGGGGGAGGGGGGGCTGCATTGTGTGCAGTTCTTGTTGGCTTGCTACAGATAGTAGGTGGCTTCAAAGAAAAAAAACCCCACAGATAAAAGCAGTAATACTTCAGTAAATCACAACTTCTCCACATATTCAATAAAGGATGACCAGGTTTTGTAGTATTTACTTTGAGACCCTCTCAAACTGTATCTCAAATGCTCTATCTACCTCTCTACCCACTGAACAAACACTGGTAGATCGGAATCCTTCCACTTAAGAAGAATTAGACTGCGTGCCAGGAGAGATGAGAAAGCCACTCCATACATTTAATAAGAAGCTATACCGTGTTGGTTTAGGAGGACACCAAATATGTGCTTCATATGTGTTTTCCCACACACATGAAAAAGCTTTAAAAACTAATTCCCAGAACCGGTTCAAATCAGAGCAGGTCCAGAACATATGGCTCATAGTAGCAGGTGATTGCTTGCACCTCGGGCATCCATTATCAGAGGTATTGTATATTTTGGCTAGTTTAGCTTTGGTTAGGTACGCCCGGTGAAGGATTTTAAACTGTATTATACAATGCCGTATACAGATTGAGGATTCATGGATCCTGCTAACACTAAGGTCCCATAGGTCGTCTGAGATCTGGAGGTTTAAGTCCAGTTCCCATGCGTTTCTGGCTTTGGACACAGAGTCTGCCTTTGTATTCTGCAATGTGCTATATATTTGAGAGATATGGCCTCTAGCAATAGGTCGAAATTGTAGACAGTCCTCAAAGTGGACAGTCAATAGGTAGACTTGAATAAGAAGTGAAGTCTTTCCAGTAGCTCACGTTGGTCTCGTGGGAGTATCTATGTTCCCCAAGAAGGAGTCAGCCTCTGAATTATCAGTGCGGGAAGTATAGAGATCCTGATAAAATAGCTTAATTCTGTCAGGGTGTGTTACCTCCTGACCGGAGTATAACTGTATGTCAGGTATAGATTGGGCTGTGGCGGATTGACAAAGCTTATGTGAAAGATATCTACCTGCTTTTTCACCATGCTCGTATATATGATATCTTGATCTAAGAAAGAGCTTCTCAGTTTCTTTAATTGAGAGGGTGTCAAATTCAGACTGCAGCAGTACCTTCTGCTTATATAAATCAGCGGTTGGACAGGTAACATATTGTGTGTCAATGTTTGCTATGAGCTCTGTCAGTTCTCGAAGCTGTTCGTTTCGCTTTTTATTCTTATAAGACGCAAAATAAATAATTTGGCCCCGCAGATATGCCTTTAGCGACTCCCAAATTATAGATTTTGAAACATCTGGAGTGTTATTCGTTTCTAGAAAAACTCAATGTGGTACTCAATGAACTTGCAAAACTCCTCATCTGACATTAATGCTAAGTCAAATTTCCAGAAACGCTGCCTTGTGCACACATTTGAAAATGAGATATCAACCTGTACTGGTGCATGATGTGAAATTACAATTGCATGTTATTTACACATGGTGACCCTTGGGATAAGGAAATTATCCAAAAGAAAATAATCAATCCTCGAATACAAATGATGCACAGGGGAGAAGAAGAATAGTATTTTGCTAAGGGCTCAGTGATACGCAGTGGATCTGAAATACCATAGTTTTGAAGAAATGTATTCAGAACGGACACTGATCTGGAGGTCCGAGTAGACTGATGTGGCTTAGACCTGTCAAGGTTGGGATCGAATACCAGATTCAAATCCCCACCAGGTGATGCGTATTTAAATCTGGCAGCAGGCCAATCAGTCTTAATAAAAATTGTGGATTGTCCCAAGTTGGTGCATAAGTATTCACCAAAATAACTGGAGTGTTGTGGAGCCTGCCAGTAACTATCAGAAAGCGACCATTTGAAGTGATGAAAGGAAAATGTTTTCTAACAAAAATGGCAACCCACCGCGATTTAGAGTTAAATGCAGAATGGTAGACCTGGGAGACCCAACTTTCTGTCAACCTATTGCTTTGCGTGGAGCGCAGATGTGTCTCCTGTAGAAAGACAATGTCTGGTTTGAAAGTCGACAGATGAGTGAATATCCTTTTACGCTTTTTAAAATTATTCAGACCTTCTACATTCCATGTTATAAATCAGAATCAGGTGTAGTTGCAGTTGTAGTTTGGTTATATAGCCATATTCATACTTTCAAGACAGTCATGACAAGCAAGCCGAATAATAATTTGGAGTAAGTATACACACAAAACTGCAGCCAACAAGAAAAAGGAAAAACCCAGAGTAACTATACAGGGAGTGCAGAATTATTAGGCAAATGAGTATTTTGTCCACATCATCCTCTTCATGCATGTTGTCTTACTCCAAGCTGTATAGGCTCGAAAGCCTACTACCAATTAAGCATATTAGGTGATGTGCATCTCTGTAATGAGAAGGGGTGTGGTCTAATGACATCAACACCCTATATCAGGTGTGCATAATTATTAAGCAATGTCCTTTCCTTTGGCAAAATGGGTCAAAAGAAGGACTTGACGGTTTAAAAAAGTTAGAAATAGTGAGATATCTTGCAGAGGGATGCAGCAGTCTCAAAATTGCTTCTGAAGCTTCTGAAGCGTGATCATCGAACAATCAAGCGTTTCATTCAAAATAGTCAACAGGGTCGCAAGAAGCGTGTGGAAAAACCAAGGCGCAAAATAACTGCCCATGAACTGAGAAAAGTCAAGCGTGCAGCTGCCAAGATGCCACTTGCCACCAGTTTGGCCATATTTCAGAGCTGCAACATCACTGGAGTGCCCAAAAGCACAAGGTGTGCAATACTCAGAGACATGGCCAAGGTAAGAAAGACTGAAAGACGACCACCACTGAACAAGACACACAAGCTGAAACGTCAAGACTGGGCCAAGAAATATCTCAAGACTGGTTTTTCTAAGGTTTTATGGACTGATGAAATGAGAGTGAGTCTTGATGGGCCAGATGGATGGGCCCGTGGCTGGATTGGTAAAGGGCAGCGAGCTCCAGTCCGACTCAGACGCCAGCAAGGTGGAGGTGGAGTACTGGTTTGGGCTGGTATCATCAAAGATGAGCTTGTGGGGCCTTTTCAGGTTGAGGATGGAGTCAAGCTCAACTCCCAGTCCTACTGCCAGTTTCTGGAAGACACCTTCTTCAAGCAGTGGTACAGGAAGAAGTCTGCATCCTTCAAGAAAAACATGATTTTCATGCAGGACAATGCTCCATCACACGCGTCCAAGTACTCCACAGCGTGGCTGGCAAGAAAGGGTATAAAAGAAGAAAAACTAATGACATGGCCACCTTGTTCACCTGATCTGAACCCCATTGAGAACCTGTGGTCCATCATCAAACGTGAGATTTACAAGGAGAGAAAACAGTACACCTCTCTGAACAGTGTCTGGGAGGCTGTGGTTGCTGCTGCACGCAATGTTGATGGTGAACAGATCAAAACACTGACAGAATCCATGGATGGCAGGCTTTTGAGTGTCCTTGCAAAGAAAGGTGGCTATATTGGTCGCTGATTTGTTTTTGTTTTGTTTTTGAATGTCAGAAATGTATATTTGTGAATGTGGAGATGTTATATTGGTTTCACTGGTAAAAATAAATAATTGAAATGGGTATATATTTGTTTTTTGTTAAGTTGCCTAATAATTATGCACAGTAATAGTCACCTGCACACACAGATATCCCCCTAAAATAGCTAAAACTAAAAACAAACTAAAAACTACTTCCAAAAACATTCAGCTTTGATATTAATGAGTTTTTTGGGTTCATTGAGAACATGGTTGTTGTTCAATAATAAAATTATTCCTCAAAAATACAACTTGCCTAATAATTCTGCACTCCCTGTAAACCTAACTCCCACAACAGAGCGTTCTCACTCCCGAGGCGTAACATGTCGACGTTTTGTCACGTCCCGCGGCGTTCCTGAGGAACGCGAAAGGAGACCTTCGGCGTTCTTATGGTACGCGGCGGGTTATGGCTGGGATCCAGTGCAATGACGCTCCCGCGGTAATAGACGTTCCAGCCCTGTATTCCAGCCCTAAACCTAACCTTATCCCTAGCCCTGACCATAACCTTATTCCTGACCTTAACCAGGACTTTAATGATGTTAAATAGCGTGTTTCTAAGCGATTTGAAGAAAAAGAGCGAACATGTGTAGATTCAGTCCAGACGGTTCTCATATTTCCTCTTTTTTCCAAGGTCGTCATTTAGGAACGTGGTGGGTAGCCGAAAACTTAATATGGTGACGATTTGTCACCTAGCGTAAAATGTTACGCTTTGGGAGTGAGAACGGGTTGCCCACAAACCAGGAACAAGCTACACCTTCCCCCCCAAAAGAGCTTATATCCAACATGTCTCTTCACTCCCTAAAACAGATGTTGCCCCTAACAGGGAACGCCAACTATTAACATAATTTTTAGACATCTGGCAGATTGGAAAGGCACACGTGACTTCTCTTGGTTGTTTACTTTGCTCAGTGATAAACAAGTATATGAAGACCTATTAAATTATGAAAGACGCCAAAGTACAAACCTCTATCTAAAGTGCAGTCAGAGTCAGTGAACAATAGAGAGTCAGAGAGCAATTGAGGTAGCACAGTCTACTCAGCCCGTGTCTTGATTCCCACACACAGCTAAGATGCAATTCTTGACGTAGTCTTTAGCAGCCGTTAGATTGGTGAATATTTCCTCTCCAAGAGGAGAAGAAATCCTCAGCTTCGCTGGGTACAGCATCCCGAATCTCACACCCTGACATCTGTGCAGTAGATCTTTAGCTTCTTTAAAGGCCCCCCTTCTCTTTGCGACTGCAGATGGCAGGTCTGGGAATGGAGACAATAATGGAGACAAAAAGGATTTTGTTTCCATTATGGGACTGGGGACTGTTTAACGCGGGCCTGCAAAGCAGCACCTCATTTTTTTGAAAGTAGTGAAATTTGACAATAAGTGGCCTGGGTCTCTGGTCTCTTGCAGGGATGGTCTGTAGGCTGCGATGTACCCAATCCAGTGTCGGAGCGGTATTCAGGCCCAACACCTCCTTTAGTAGCTGGGCCACAGAATTGACATGGGCGCGTCCGAATCTCAAAGCGCTCCCTCACGCCAAGTACAGTATTCGAATGTTGCATCTGCACTGTCTCCCTTCAAGGTCTTCGGTCTTGTCTGAAAGAGCTGATACAATTTCTTTCAGATCATGAACTTGCTTCTCCAAGTCCACAACCCGATCCGAATACTGCAGCTTCTTTCAGGCTAGTTAGCCGGCTATGGTGGTCAGTGCAGATAGTAGCTGGAGCATCAATCTTAGCACAAAGTTCAGTCCGCACTTCATCTGTTTGGTCAGAAACATTGCTGCGAAGCGAATCGATCAGGCCATTAGAGCTTGGCACTTGGTCTCAACTTTTGCTTCCAGCTTAGAAATTTTAGCGACTAAGTTTTTCTGCGAGCTAGTTATGTCAGCCATTAAGTGGGGCTGTGTCCGGGGATGTAGCATTGCTATCAATGGCCTTGTCTCCATCAGTCGTTCTGGTATTTTTAGACCCTGACATTGTTGTAAAGACTCTGGGAAAAGTTGTTTTTCATCACCTTCAGGCCTCCCTGAAAACAAATGTTGTCACTGTAATAGTTTGGTTTCAATGCACATTATCGCACGGGATCAGCAATTTTAAAGGTGCTTAATGATCTTTTATTAATTGCAGCTTCAGGGGATTCTGCCATTTTAATACTTTTAGATCTACAATAAATGCTACATTTGATACAGTGGATCATAGCATCATATTCTCTAGGCTGGAGAGCCACGTGGGCAAATTTTTCTGTGGCTTGTTCTCATCACCTGATTCTCTCACATGCAGCCGTCCCCCAAGGAACCATCCTTGGTCCAGTACTCTTTTCCCTTGTTATGTTCCTATATGTTCCTATTAATATCAAAAGATCAAAAATAAGGAGTTTCATGTCACCATTATGCATGGTGATAATTCACAAATCCATGTCCCTCTCAAAAAGAAATACTGCAGTCTTTTTGAATGCTTTACTTTAGTGTCTTACTGACATAAAAATATTAATATAAATAGATAACATCAAACTTCTTGAACCTTAAGCAAAAAAAAACAAACAAGCAGTAGTACTTGATGTCGGTCCTTCAAAAACAGCCTTTGTAAAAACCTCTGGGTCATTTTTGAGAGCAGCTTCACATTTGATAAAAAAAATAAATGCTGTTTTTAGAGCCAGTTTCCATTGTAAAGGTGTCATCCAGGCTAGATTGTAACAACAGTCTTTATTTGAGCATTAACCAGGTATTTGTTGTCTGTTCTGCAACTTCCAAAATTCTGCAGCTCGACTCACATGAGACGCTGCCCCCAAGCGCACAAATACATTTCAAAATGTTATTGCTTGCTTTTATCATCAGGGGGTCCTTTTATCCCTCTGTGGGGGGATACTCCCACTAGGTTTAAATCTGGGACTCCCCACCATTTGACCTTAGAACTGAAGAAGCTTCTCGGATGAGAGGTGAAACATCTTTAAGTAACTTAAAGAAGTCCAGACGCTTTTCTTTGCAAGCTCCTTTGACTACGATGACCTGGATGACTGAGAACCTTCACAGACTGCTTGCTTTTAAGTTTCATTAAATGGAAACTTAAACATTCATTAAATCGTTAGCACCTCCTTACCTTCTGATCTTTTAACATATCACCAAGAACAGCTGACCAGATGTTTCCCATTATACTGACAAGCAAAATATCGGGCCTTTGCTGTAGCTACACCTATATTTTGGAACAGTGTTCCCCTTCATATCACCACCTCACCAACACTGAACATCTAAACTCTTTTGAGAATGTATTTTTATTCCTCGGTATTTAAACCTCTTGATATTTGTTTTTCAATTTTCCATTGTTCTCTTTTGTATTGTGTTTTATTGCTTTTATTGTTTTATTCTTTTAGTTGTACAGCACTTTTTTTATACTTGAATAATTCATAGGTTTGTGTTAAATGGCTTAACAAATAAACACAAAAAAAGAAGAAAAAACTTTGAGAGCCCTTCAGCAAGCCTGGAGAATTATTGCTCAAGAATACCTTAAAAAATTAGAAGGAAGAAGAAAAAGAAGGCCTGGATTGCTCTCAAAAAATTAAAATGTGGTACACAGTCTCACAAAATGTATATGTAAAAAATATATAAATATGTAAAATGTGTTTTAAAAAAAGATACTGTGTTCTGCATATGAATTATTCATGTCAATATTTTGTGAAGTTGCTGACCTCGCGCTGACATTACAATGGCTTTGTTTTTGTAGATCTGCATCTTGCTCCAGGAAAAAGAGAAGACACAGGTTTGTACGGCAGATAATAATGTCCTTCAGTATGTGAACGTCCATATACAGGGAGTGCAGAATTATTAGGCAAATGAGTATTTTGTCCACATCATCCTCTTCATGCATGTTGTCTTACTCCAAGCTGTATAGGCTCGAAAGCCTACTACCAATTAAGCATATTAGGTGATGTGCATCACTGTAATGAGAAGGGGTGTGGTCTAATGACATCAACACCCTATATCAGGTGTGCATAATTATTAGGCAACGTCCTTTCCTTTGGCAAAATGGGTCAAAAGAAGGACTTGACAGACTCAGAAAAGTCAAAAATAGTGAGATATCTTGCAGAGGGATGCAGCAGTCTCAAAATTGCAAAGCTTCTGAAGCGTGATCATCGAACAATCAAGCGTTTCATTCAAAATAGTCAACAGGGTCGCAAGAAGCGTGTGGAAAAACCAAGGCGCAAAATAACTGCCCATGAACTGAGAAAAGTCAAGCGTGCAGCTGCCAAGATGCCACTTGCCACCAGTTTGGCCATATTTCAGAGCTGCAACATCACTGGAGTGCCCAAAAGCACAAGGTGTGCAATACTCAGAGACATGGCCAAGGTAAGAAAGGCTGAAAGACGACCACCACTGAACAAGACACACAAGCTGAAACGTCAAGACTGGGCCAAGAAATATCTCAAGACTGGTTTTTCTAAGGTTTTATGGACTGATGAAATGAGAGTGAGTCTTGATGGGCCAGATGGATGGGCCCGTGGCTGGATTGGTAAAGGGCAGAGAGCTCCAGTCCGACTCAGATGCCAGCAAGGTGGAGGTGGAGTACTGGTTTGGGCTGGTATCATCAAAGATGAGCTTGTGGGGCCTTTTCAGGTTGAGGATGGAGTCAAGCTCAACTCCCAGTCCTACTGCCAGTTTCTGGAAGACACCTTCTTCAAGCAGTGGTACAGGAAGAAGTCTGCATCCTTCAAGAAAAACATGATTTTCATGCAGGACAATGCTCCATCACACGCGTCCAAGTACTCCACAGCGTGGCTGGCAAGAAAGGGTATAAAAGAAGAAAAACTAATGACATGGCCACCTTGTTCACCTGATCTGAACCCCATTGAGAACCTGTGGTCCATCATCAAACGTGAGATTTACAAGGAGAGAAAACAGTACACCTCTCTGAACAGTGTCTGGGAGGCTGTGGTTGCTGCTGCACGCAATGTTGATGGTGAACAGATCAAAACACTGACAGAATCCATGGATGGCAGGCTTTTGAGTGTCCTTGCAAAGAAAGGTGGCTATATTGGTCGCTGATTTGTTTTTGTTTTGTTTTTGAATGTCAGAAATGTATATTTGTGAATGTGGAGATGTTATATTGGTTTCACTGGTAAAAATAAATAATTGAAATGGGTATATATTTGTTTTTTGTTAAGTTGCCTAATAATTATGCACAGTAATAGTCACCTGCACACACAGATATCCCCCTAAAATAGCTAAAACTAAAAACAAACTAAAAACTACTTCCAAAAACATTCAGCTTTGATATTAATGAGTTTTTTGGGTTCATTGAGAACATGGTTGTTGTTCAATAATAAAATTATTCCTCAAAAATACAACTTGCCTAATAATTCTGCACTCCCTGTATGTAACCTGTGTGCTTGCGTTCAGTTTGTGTCTTTTACACAATTGACTACTTTTTCAAATGACAGTAGAATAGTCCATTTAGGCAAGTGATGCGTGGAATTCTCTACTCTCTGTGAATGCAGATTCATTGTTGTTGGGGTTTTTTTTTCAGGTCGGGAAGCCCAAAGAACAAACATAAAGACAAGAACAAACAGAAAAAGAGGTGAGAGAATCGCTGCCTGTAAATTCAAATTCAAATTTCAAATTTCAAATTCAAATTTTATTTGTCACACACACACAACCATACACAGTATGACATGGGGGTGAAATGCTTGTAGCTGTACAATGCCCGACCATTAAATGACAGAAGAAAAGTTTTTACAATATTTACAATTTACAGTTTACTACAAAAATTTACAAATTAACTTAGGAATTTACAGTAAAGAATGTGCAAATAGTAGAAGAGATTATAAAGATAAGGATTATAAATTATAGGAATTATAGGATTATAGGAAATGTGTGGTGACGTGTGAAAGAAATCTCCGTCCCGGGTTTCTCCGTGGATCGGGTTTCCTCCGAGGCGTGGGCACCTATAAGCAGAGTTTTGTCTTTACCCTATAAGATTCAAAATTATTCAAAGTAACACTCAGGTATGCCGTTCAGCAGGTTAGTTACAGCGCCGGGAGTAGCTTGGGAGAACAAGGAAACACAGACTGCTTCAGGTTGCTTTCCCAAAATCAACTCAAAGGTTTATTCATCAGACAACAGTTTATATAGAGGAAAAAGGTTCGTGTGTCAGCAGATTCTCAGTTCAAACCGGTACAGACCAAATAAGGAAGCGTCTTCCTGCCCTCTGAGCAAAGAAGTATCCTTTGTATAGTTTATCAGTTCAGCTACAATTTATGATTATCCCAGCAAAATACACTCCTAGACATAGAATACAGAGTTCTTTCATTAGTGAATTCTGAAACAAACCACCTGGCCTTTAACAAGCTCTTTTCTAGGAGATAAAGAAGGGAGGATGGGAATAAGGAAGTGATCTCTGTGGTATTTTCGACCTTGAGGTACCATCCTGTGATTCTTACACATTAATTCTTGGGTCACAGAGAAAGAGAAAAACAACTAGTAAATGGGCCTTATTGAGTAACAGTTTTCCTGTATAATATCACTATAAAACAATATCCTGTAAATGCTACCATGGTATCAAAATATCACAACAACGTGTGTGAGAGTCCAGTCTTATAGTGACGTGTTTGGGAGAGTCCAGTCCTACACCTGGTTCAGGCCCCGAATAGCCTGGGGGAAGAAGCTCCTCCTCATTCTCTCTGTTTTGGCCTTAAGGGAGCGGAAGCGCTTCCCAGACCTCAACAGTGAGAAGAGTCCATTGTTGGGATGGGAGAGGTCCATCATAATCTTCCTAGCTTTGGACTTGCACCGCTTGGTGTAGATGGACAGCAGGTCAGGGAGCTCTGATTGAATGATGCGTTCTGCCGAGCGCACCACCCTTTGCAGATCTCGTCTGTCCTGCTTGGTGCTGTTCCCAAACCAGGTGCAGATGTTTGCCGTCAGGACGCTCTCGATGGTGCAGGAGTAGAAGTTCTTGAGCACCTTCAGTGGCAGATGGAAGTCTCTAAGTCTTCTGAGGAAGAAGAGACGCTGACGGGCTTTCTTAACCAGGGTGTTGATGTGACAGGACCATGACAGGTCCTGAGTGATGTGGACACCCAGGTATCGGAAACTGTCCACTCTCTCCACTGGCGTGCCACTGATGATGAGGGGTTTGTAATTCCTCGCCTGCTTTGTAGTGAAGTCCACGATCAGCTCCTTAGTCTTGCTGATGTTTAGGAGGAGGTTATTCTCCTGGCACCAGGTCTCCAGGTTCTTAATCTCCTCCAGGTAGGCCGTCTCGATGTTGTCGGAGATCAGGCCCACAACAGCAGTGTCGTCAGCAAACTTGACAATGGAGGTGGTGTCGGATGTGGCTACACAGTCATAAGTGTACAGTGAGTACAGCAGGGGGCTTAAAACACAGCCCTGAGGCACTCCAGTGCTGAGTGAGATGGAGGGGGAGACTTGTTTTCCCACCCTCACTGATTGGGGTCTGTCTGTGAGGAAGTTGAGGATCCACTGACACAGTGATGAGCTGAGTCCTAGATCTGTCAACTTGGTGAAAAGCTTATAGGGAATTATTGTGTTGAATGCTGAACTGTAGTCCACGAACAGCATCCTAACATAATTCCCTCTGCCAGTGTCCAGGTGACTCAGGGATGTGTGGAGCAGGTGAGATATGGCATCGTCTGTGGAACGATTAGTCCGGTAAGCAAACTGAAGTGAGTCGATGGTGGCAGGAAGTGAAGAAGTGATGTGATCTCTCATCAGTCTTTCAAAACACTTCATCACAATTGAAGTCAGTGCTACTGGACGGTAGTCATTGTGGGAAGCGGGCTGTTGTTTCTTTGGAACAGGGACAATAATGGACTGTTTGAAGCACGTGGGAACCACAGCTTGGGCCAGGGAGAGGTTGAAGATCTCCGTGAACACGTGGGTGCTAGTTGATCAGTGCAGGCTCTAAGGACCCGGCCAGGGATTGCATCTGGTCCTGCTGCCTTCCTGGTGTTCACCCTCCTGAAGGTGTTCCTCACGGCATGCTCTGTGATGACGAATGCATTTTCTTCACTGGTGCACTCCGAGCGCGCGCAGCCGTTTGTTGTTTTAATTGCTGCGGCGTCGAAGCGAGCATAAAACGTGTTCAGCTCATCAGCCAGTGAAGCATCTGCATTCATCATTGAAGAAGCTGGTCGTTTATAGTCCGTTATAGTCCGCAGTCCTTTCCACAGGCTCCTAGAGTCGCACTGTCGTAGCTGTGACTCTAGTTTTTCCCCGTAGCTCCGCTTTGCCTTTCGGACCGCGCTGCGCACGTTGTAGGACGCAGCCTTGTATAGGTCCATATTACCGGAGACAAGCCCTTCATTGTAGGCAGCAGTGCGTGATCTCAGAGCGTCGCGGATGTTTTTATCCACCCACGGCTTCTGGTTGGGAAACGTTCGGATGATAGTTCTTTCTGCTGTGTCATCCGCTAGTTTCCCGATAAATCCGACAACCGCTTCCGTAAACATGTTGATGTCATCAGAGCTGCGCCGAAACATGTCCCAGTCTGCGTCATCCAGTGCGTCCTGCAGCGCGGCCACCGATTGGTCCGTCCAGCGAGCGACCTCCCTCCTGATTGGTGCTTTCTGCTTTAGCCTTTGTTTGTAAGCAGGCATGAGGAAGATGGCGGAATGGTCCGATTTTCCAAATGCCGGCAGGGGCTGAGCCTTGTAACAGTTCTTGAACGGGGTGTAGCAGTGGTCTAATGTCCTCGTGCCCCGGGTGGGGCAGTTGATGTGCTGGTGAAGATTGTGAAATGTCCGTTTGAGATTCACTCTGTTAAAATCTCCCATAACAATTCTTTAATCCATGTAAATGTAGAGCAGATAGTCTGCATGTCTTATAAGAGAGTAGCCAAGTTTCATTCATTACCAGTAACATTTAATGCACATTTCCTCAGTTCACATTAAAACAAACAGTGAACAACAGTCTTAACTCCTCAACAATAGGTAGAAGTCCCATTGAGCCTACTCATGAATTTATATTGGCACTTTACAGCCATTATCTCAGGCTTAGACTCACACAGAATGTGAACAAGTGTAAAAGAATTGAGAGCATCTTCTAAGCAAAGTGTGTGAGTTCAGCACAATTTCTGGGCTGTACCCTGCTCTCTCTCTCTTGCCACACACACACACACACACACACACACACACACACACACACACACACACACACATATATATATATATATATATATATATATATATATATATATATATATATATATCCTGCACCCTCTATTAGAATATATATATTGAAAGTATTTTGCAGTGCATTGCCTGTTTTACATATCATGAGATTGACTACTGAGCTCGCTGTGGCCTGTGTGTCCCCATGATGTATGCATGCATACACGTGGCTTTATGGATGTGTGTACATGTGTGTGCGTGGTATGTTTGTCCATTGGCTGTCCTCTGTCAGGTCCCCTGATGAAACACCCAGCAGGAGTTCACAGCGTCAAGGCAGCTGCTGCAGCTCTCGAAGTCCCTCCTTGTCTTCCATCAGGAGTGCCTCCAGATCACCCACCAGGTAACCCTCCCCCATTGTACACACGCACACAGACAGTATAGTCCCACTGAAATACCTCTCCTGACTGTCAAGCAGTTGCTCTGGTGACAGTAAGTCTTCCCATCATTTACTCTTTACCCCCAGGGCGATAGATTGGGATACAAATGGGGCTTGCCTGCATTTCTTAAACTCGCCCTGCTAAACGGTTGTGATATCTCACTCTGCCCTCATGTTCGGTTAGATGACAAAGCATTCATTGTTTATTCAGTTCATGGGGCATTTATCTTTTTATTCTGTAGTTATGTATTATAGTTCAGCCTTTTGCATTACTTATAATTGCTCTTGAAAAATTAAGAGTCACTCTTGAGGGATCACATGACTCATAATGTGCATTAACAGATCAGCAAGTCAGAAAAAAGGTTTTACTCTCTACCTGTCTAAGCTAAACTGTAGGGAAACATTATGCAGAGTTCTATATAAACGTTATTTGTGCGAAGCCTCTTTTTGTGTGTAAAAATAAGCAAAATGCAAAGTGAATTGGAATAGCAAACAAAATTCAATATTCGTGAAGCAGCAAATGAGATAAACAAGAATAATCAGAGAAATAGAATGTACTAGCTTGTTTCTACCGGATTGCACCCAAGTTAGAGTAAAGTGGTGTGCCCTGCTGTTCCAGATTAAACTCCAAACACAAGACAGACGGTCAAAAGATGTCTGACACCCCGCAGTCCCCGGCCCCCGAGAGTCCCACCACTTGGCACAACGGGGACCACACCCAGCGAAGCCGCAACGGCAAGGCCGGCAGACTCAACCACACCGATGGCGAGAAAGGGAACGATGTATGTAATCTCCTCTATTTTGTTTCCGCACACACACACCACCCCCTCCCACCCGGCCTCCCTCCGGTGGTATTTGCCGCAGCCCCCTGCAAATGAGTTTTAACTTGCTCTCTTGTGTTGGTTCACATGAATTCTCATCTAAGACACTGAGAGGTTTGTGTTCTTTTATTAGTTTTTCCTTGGTCATAGCTCAGTTATTATTATTATAATTATTATTATTAATGGTATTATTTTCAACATGTCAAAGACAAACCTTTTCGCAAAACTTGCCGCTCCTGCTGCTTTGTTTCTGGCTCTCTTTGACTCCTGTCATCTTGTGTTTCTTTTTTAAAAAATTATTTTATTTTCTTTTGTTTGTTTGTTTTTTGCTTTTTTTCTTGTTATTTGCCAGTAATACAGAGAGGGAGCAAAGAGAAGAAAAGTTTAAGTGTTTCCGTTCAAGTATATACTCTCTGAGTCACACAGCATTAGCGTACCACACCTCGGATGGGGATCCGAGCCACATTGGTGCACAAAGTCTCCAAACAAAGGAGCAAAAAACGATATGTTGTGGAGTTGTGTGATTTTCTCTCCGTCACAAGGCCCAAACCTGCGAAGAAATATCAACTCAGGTGTGATAAGTTTTACGCCAGATAAAGACTTAATTAATCAGCATTGAAAGAGGCGCAATCTGATTTCTGACAGTGCTATAAAGTGATAGCAATCTGCAAATTCTCCTCAAACAAAATAATCCAAATACTTACTGGAAAGTCTGAATCCAAGCAGGCCAGAATGAGTTATAGCAAACTTTTAAGTGGTAGCTGAGTATCCTGGCACATATGGAAGATTTTAAAAAAAAAAAGGAAAGAAGGAAGAAGAAATAAAGAGAAATGCAAACATGGATTTGCTGTGTCATAATTAAAAAGGTAAGAAAAATTACCTTATGACTTATTGATGAAACATTTTTTTAGACATAAAAGTCAGTGAAGCTAAAGTGAGGATATCTTTAACGTAATTAAAAATCAGTGCCCAAGTAATTACAAATCAGAAAGTTTGCTCTCAAAAATGAGCACTCAAAGACTTTTGATTTAAAAGCTTTGGGTATTTATGATTTTATTATTACTTATTTTGGGGTGACTATTGCATTTTTTTTTAATTAATCAGATCTGACTGGTGATCTAAACAGTTAAAGACAATTTTGATAATATTTAAAATTGACTTTTACATCTTTCTTTGATACAGTGACTGTATTAAAGCACAGGATTCAATGATGAGGTAATAAACAGACGAGTGATTAGTAACACTTTCAAAGTTGACACCCTTTTGCATGATTTAAATAAACAACTAAACACAGGAATACAGGAGTAGAAAATGTATGTCACGTCAATATCTTTTGAATTTTAAAAAGCTGTCGATAACTGCTTTTTATTTACATGTGGATGGCAGCACTACATTTTCATGAACAGTGTGAGGGAGGCTTTCCTTTATTTAGACTGGGAGACATCACATATGCCAGAAATGAAAAGAAATCAACTAGCCAATTTGCCACAGTGTCATGTTTTTTCTTTAGGCTCGCCAGCTGCAGGGATGCTACATTTGACTTTATATTTACATTTTTGATTGTGGATGCTAATAACAGTCAAACACAAGCGATAAATAACGGTATTTTTAACGCATGTGTTTCATGTAAATATGACACCGCATTTTTGTTTTGGCTCAAGGTTCTTTAAATCTTTCATACATGTCTAAATCTTGCACTGCATTAAGAGTTATAACCCCAGTTCCAAAAAACTTAAGATTCTGTGTAAATGTAAATAACAGAGGGTGATTATTTGCAAATGTCATAAATACATGTTTTATTCACAATAGATAACAAAAAATGTACCAAATGTATAAACTGAGAACATAAAAAAAAGTTACTTTGAATTTGATGACAGCAACGTATCTCAAAAAACTGGGAACAGGGCCATGCTTGAGGAGACCAGCTGCTGGACTTTTGGGAGAGCAATGTTGTCCCATTCTTGTCTGTTATAGGATTACAGCTGCTCAACAGTTCTGGGTCTTCTTTTTCTTACCGTTATTTTCATTATGTGCCTTGTGTGTTCAGTTAGTGAAAGGTCTGGACTACAGGAAGGCCAGTTCATCACCCCAACTCTTCTACTATAAAGGCATACTGTTGTAATAAATTAGATACACCATGTGGTTTAGCATCACTTTGATATGTGAGTTCTCTAAACCCTGTATGTAAATTATAAAACTGATTGTGCTTTTCACAATGTGCAAGCTCACTTCCATAGGCACTAATGCACCCCCCATACCATCAGAGATGCAGACTTCTAAGCAAGAGCTAACAACAAGTTGGATGCTCCTTCTCCTCTTTAGCCCAGATGCAATGCCCATGTTTTCCAAAAAAGAAGAATGTTTTTTTTCTTCATTGGAGCTTCACCCTGTGTTCACAGAAAGCGAGTTCAGGAAATGTTCCTGAACCCATGAGGTGATTACAAGGATAGAATCATACCTGTTTTAGTACAGTGCTGCCTTAGGGTTCAAAGATCATAGGCATTCGGTATTGATTTTTGGCCTTTTCCACTGTGCACAGACATTTCTTCCGATTCTCTGATTCTTTTGGTGGTACTATGTACTGTAGATGATGAGATCCCCTAAATGGAATATGTTGATGGGCCTTATTCTGAAATTCTTTTACAATTTATAGATGCTGTGTTTTTGCAGCCTGGTGAACATTTGATATGTGTTGCTGCCATCAAATTCAGAAGAGGCTAATGAGTCAAATGTCTTAGTTTAAACATTTGATATAGCTTCTGTGTTTTCTGCTGTTAATAAAATATGGGTTTATGAGATTTGAAAATCATTGCATTCTGTTTTTATCAAAACATTTAGACAGCTACTCAGTATTTTTGAAATCGGATTTGCATAAAAACATGTCACTCGACAGGTCCTTTAAGGAATGATGGATTAATTACTCTGTTGTTCAAATGAAAAACTCCACTGCAAGCTCACAGTAGACTGACAGAGGATAGCATGGTATAAATCATAAATGTAGTCCTCCCTGTCTGTTCAGGCTGAAGCTGCTCGTTGTTTGTTTTGGTATTTTCGAACATTACCATGTTTATGAGCCCCTGATTACCTGAAGACAAAGACAAACCCTTTGATGAGCTTTAAATTGCTTACTGCTATTATGGAAGCATCCCTGCTCCTCCATACTGTAAATGGGTCATTAGAGCTGTGGTTTGATGAGTGATTACACTCAAATTAAATAAAACACACCACTTAGACAAAGGGGATCACCTGTGAAATCAGCAAGCACTGATAAATATGAGTTTAAATAGGCTGCAAACACTCACTCCTGAGAACTGACACCTTCTATTTCCTACTTCAGCTTGCATGTCTCTCTACGGGGTCTCATCTGATCTCTTTCTCTCTTTCTCTCTCTGCTTATTTCATTCATTACTTTGTTTTCCTTATCAATTTAAGTGGTGAATAAATGAATAAATGCCCAAATCTTTCTGTCTCGTTTATATAAAAAGCACTCAAATGCTTTGGAACTGGACCAAGTAGGTTAACTGGGTATGTGTTACAGTTTCTTTTTGTCAATACAATTGTCTTTCTTCTCAAGCACATGCTCTGCTCAGTGATAGATCCTCTTCTCCTCCAGGCGTCTAACAGCTCCTGGCAAACCACCAGGGGTTAAGGAGATGCTCCTCTCTGTTGCTTTACTTCACCATGTCGATGTGCATGAGGCCCCTAAGAGGCAGTATCTCTTCTGTTCCTGCCTTTTTTGTTTATACTTAATCTGGACAATGCCAAGCAAACTCTGTTTGGTCATGTACATTTGAGCCATTCTGTTGGGAAATAGTATAAGAGGAGCATGTAATTGGCTCACATTTTCTAAAGCAGCATCTCTGTGGCACATAAACTACCACTCTTTTTAATCTCCACCAAAAGCTCAAATATTTAAAAATTATCAAAGTGGAACATTGCACGGGAGGATGGTTATGAGTGACAGATCCTGGATCTAACTGAAGTCTGATTTTACTGCAGCAATTGTGTGACTAAGCAAATGTTCTGCATAGCAGCTCTGGTTTTACTATCTATCATCTCAGTTTGTGTTCCTGTAGCCATCCTGTAGCTCTGTTTGAAGCAGTCTTATTCACTGTGTGGGAGGGAGTCCCTCAGATGTCCCAGAGGAACGCTCAGAGTAACAGCTGTGTGCTGTTAAGCTGCTGTTGGGCCAAACTAACCAGTCAGTCCATCTGTCCAAAGCCTTCTCTCTGGAAAAACACAGCATGCAGTTTGAAAATCATTCTAATTCAAGGTAAATTTTACTTTTATTTGCTCTTTACTGCTCCTTGTTGCCACTGGAGAAAAACACCCACTACAACAGTGGCTATTTTTTGATTTAAATGTTCTTCAAGATGAGCATTTCCTAACTGTTTGTGGGAATGGAAATTCAAATCAACTCTATTTAATTTTAGCTCAATTCCAGATATTTTATTTATATAGTACCAAATCACAGAAACGGTCACCTCAAGGTGTTTTATATTGTAAGGTAAAGATCCTACAATAATACAGAGCATGACCGACTATGAGCAAGCACTTGGCGACTATGGGAAGGAAAAACTCTGTTTTAACAGGAAGAAACCTTCATCAGAACCAGACTCAGGGAGGGGCGGGCCATCTGCTGCAACCAGCTACAACAGGAAGAAGACACAATACAAATAAGCAGTTTATCTGTATTTATTTATTTGCTAATAGAATAATTATTTATTACAAGTTTAACTGCAAAACAGATTTTTACCTAACTGCCCTTTGAAAACCACTTGTGAGGATCTCACCATTTTGTTTGGATAAATTGGATTAACACAATGTGTTCCCTAAAACTGTGCAATGTGTGGGTTTCCTCAAGGTCCGTTTATAGCATCATATCTCAAAAATGACAAAATCTAAATACAAAATGCCAAAAGAGAGCAATACACTAATACAGCTTGCAGTCTAGTCTGCAGAAGTTGGAGATAAAGAAAAAAGAAAGCAACAAAGGCGACTTTCTTTAATTCTATCATGCCACGAGGGGGGGGGGGGGGTAATAAGCCAATCTGAGCTAGGCTCATCAGATTTAATCAAACAACAACAAATGACAATAAAGACAAACTATTTATAATTTATCTAACTATACTGTTTTTTTTCCAGAGGTAAGGCTTCTACTAACTGATCCATCCTGCAGCATCCCTAGGCTTTTCTATGGGAAGCATCCATTTCTGCCTCCTCCACAGTGGATGAAACGATCCCAAAAGGGCTAATTTCTTCCTGCGCATTATTAATGGATATCTTTAAACACGATTACATGGACTTTTGAAAATAGTTCGGACAACTTACACCTTAATTAACATGATTTTTTTTAAAGGGACTCAAGCCATTTTGATTGAAAGCTCTCTGTACACACTAACAGTTTAAACAGAAGCTCAGAAAAGCTCCTTAAGGCGCCCTCTTGTTGTACCTGTGTTTATGGTGATAAACACAAAGGAATGCCTGGAAGAAAGCTGGGCTGACGTCCAAAAATAAAGTACAGAGTAGACCAGTGCTGTTCCTACTGTTGCTGCTGCTGCTGGAGAAGACCCAGGCCAAAATGTGACTGGGGTCCCTTTCAGATGTGCTGACTCTTTAGTTTGTCAATCTTAGCATTGACTGCTCCCCTCCAGCACTCTTTTTAAACCCCTCCTCCTCTTTCCTACCCGATCATCTGTGTCCTCTGTGACTCACATCTCACTCTCGTTGTCCTGCCATTTTTCTTCCCGCCAGCTCTGCATGACCCCCCTTCCTATTCCTCCTCCTGCTTCTCCTCCTCCTCTGTCTCCATTTAGCAATTCTACTCTACATGGATGTCCACTAACATTAACTCTGTCCCTCTCTGTCCTCCCTCCCCTGTTTTGATACAAATATGGCTGCATTTGTACAAGCGAAAAAGACAGAGCAAATCATGTAGTTTATAGATTCATCCTTTGTTTTGAATTTGATTTTGAATTCCATCTGATTTTGATTTTTACTTTCCCCCCTCTATTTTTCTTTCTTTTCTTTTTTTTGTTTGGTTTAATTTATTCTCAGTCTCTGGACTAAATATGTAGCGCTGATACTAAAAGAGGTCATTGTCTTTTTCCCATTTTCGCTGCGGAGAACATTCCTTTCTCCTCTTTTTTTCCTTTTTTTCTTTCTTTCCTGTTTTTTGTTGATATTGCATACGTGTCACTGATTGAAATGGAAGGTAGGTAATGCTTTGCCTACGCACGTGATCTTTATGCAGATGAGAATGTGACAAGCACCCTAGCCTGAGTGACGTCAATGTTTCTCTCTCAATCTCTCTCTTTCTCTCTCTCTCTTTCTGTTGTTTACCAATGGTCTTTAACCAAATTAATTTGACTTCATCAATTATGATTTGACTCTTAAAAGATTGGATTACGTAGCGCTCTGGTTTTTCTCTTTCCTGCTTAATTTCATCCTGAAGTCCAGTATCCAGCTTTATCTTCCAGGTCCATTTCTGTCCATTTATTTTTCTTTTCTCTCTGTTCTGGTAGAATGCATTCCTGTTTGTCCAGCATCTCTCTGTTTGTCGGTGAATTAGTACATTCGTCTTTTGATTTTCACCATATTGATTTCCTCGACTGTTTCCAATAACTGTCTTAAGCACAAGTGGTTGTGTTTTCCTATTATTACGCTTAGTTGTCTCCTCTCTAGTGGAGAACGGTGCTTTTGTTGTATCTTCAGATAGCAGCTCAGACAGAACAGGATAATGCATGCGGAAGACCCAGCTGTATTTGCTTTCAGACAAAGCGCCTTTTGGAGATTAACCTTCTGGCCTGCTTACAGTGAGCAGTGCATTACTGTGCATCACAAATTTTAGTCCCTAAACTCCCACTGTAATGCTAATTCTATTTTTTTTTTGTCCTATGCTTAAAATAGAGGTTCTCTCTACATACTGTTTAAGGATGACAGCACTCTAGTTTTTATTTTATCATGAAATCCCCTGAAAAGACCAAAGCAAACAACACAGGCTGTCTGTCAATACAATTCCTGTACCCAGTCTGTTATACATTCTTACCGAAGGTGCAATAATTTATGAATGGGGCCCAATAGTTCAATTTCTACAAACAGTTTCATTTGGTAAGACTTTACAACAAAAATCAGTTTAATTTATATGGTGCTAGTTAACAGTTAGAATTGTCTTAAGGTCCTTTATGTTGTAAGGTAAAAGAAATCCCCAACAATCAGATGCCTGTGGGCAGCACTTGGTAACTGTAGGGAAGAAAAACTCCCTTTTAACAGTAAGAGACCCCTGACAGAACCAGGTTAAGGGAAGAGAAGCCATTGAAGCTAGACACAAAAGTGAAGTGAAGACATGTTCACAGTAATGATGCTGATGTTTAGTACTTAGCTCTTAGTTTGCTGATTTAACACAAAGTACAGCTGAGGCTGACGGGAATGTTGTACACTGAAGTATTGGATTGCATTTTAATTTATTTAGGCTTTATCGCTGTCATCAAGTTATCAACCAAATTCCATGACAATCTAGCTAATGACAATACACTGAAACTAGTTGGTGGTGGTTGATAGTGTGCCAGAGAATCTGGGAACTGGAAATATCTAATTCAGAGTTTACATTTTTCTGTCTCGAGCAAAGTGGTAAATGAAGCTGCTATTGCCATGCTAGTGGCTCTGCGTAGGGGACAGTGCTCTCCTAATATTCTTTCTGGCCATTATAATTTCCAGAGTAAATGTTGCATGACATGGGAACTATTTTTAACCGTGCGTTAACACACATTTGGTGCCAATGAAATAAGAGATTGCCCAGTGAAGCAATTGAACTGGCTGCCCTGCTAAAATAAATTAAGTGCAGTTTATTCCGGACCACTAAAGTCAGGTGTTATTTCCTTATACACTCATTTATTTTTGGCAGCATGTCATTGTTCTGATTCCCAAAGTGGCTTGCAGATGCAAAGCAACTATGAGCAGAAAAACCCAACCAAAAATTGTTTTGGTCTTTTTGTGGGATTTACAAAAGTGTATGATATTGTCTGCTTTATACCCTTTAAAGCTTTGCCAATTTTTGTTAGCTTCAAGGTCATTCCTGACTCTAAAAAAATCACTGATTTGGGTAAAATGTCTAGTTTTTTAAGCCTATTAATACAGCACTCTCTAATGTAGCAACAACTCCCTGGAACTCCATGTAATAGCAAAATTCTGCTAGTGTGAGAACTGTAAGTGTCCTGTATGAAAGACATTAAAGAGTCCACAAGCACGAACACTGAGATAGTTAACTAGCAAACATGTCAGGCTGTCTCATTATATAAAGCACACTAAGAGCAAAAAGGTAAAGGAAGTATCTTTAACTCTCACCGACCCATTGCTCTGTGATGTTTAGGAAGGTGACTGGACCCAGAGGATTTAACTCTCTGTGTGAGGGACTCCCTGCACATTGTGGTTTTCCTCTTTGCTTTTCAGTTCTTTTCTATTGATTTCCATGCATTGTCTCATGAGTCACTGGCAGGGAAGGGTTTTGTGTCTTTTTCTCTTGCATTTTGTGAATCTAATGATGCACTTATGTTGCCCCACTTTTCCCTTTTCTTCATACCTTACCTACTAAAGGAGGGAATACCACTTTATTGGTAAGTGGATGTTAACCAGAAGGGAGTTAAAGGGAGTAACCATTAAAAAAAACAAAGAAAATGGGTCGCTGTTCACATCTCAGCAATTGTCTTCAGGAAAAAAAATCCAGAAAGAGAAAATTGAGTAGCAGAAGATTTGTTTTCTGATTCGATTGATACAATAATTGTGATCTTTATTTTGTTCCTTCCATTTCTGTGATGTTCCGTCAAGTTGTCTTCTCTTTCTGTTTCGTTTCTTTTTTTAACCATTACTGAAAAAACTGAAGAAGTCCTCTGTTTCTACTCTACAAAATCTGTATCTCTCTAATTTCTGCCTCTGCTCTTAAAATTATTTGGTTCACAGTTTTGTTTTGTTTCTTTTTTCTACCCTCTCTTCCCCCTTTTCCTAGATTTTTGTTTGTTTTTGCGATTATTATTTCTTCAACTCATTATGGTTTTGCATGCCAAGTATTGCATGCGCTGCACCATAGAGGACTATCTATAAGCCATATGGAGAAAACCTAGATCTTTTTCTTTTAGATGTTTACCTTCTTTTGGCAAGTACACCATAGCTCTCAATTACCAACTTGAAAACTCTCTGATGCTATTTTTATCCTTTTTTTTTTCTTTTTTCTTTTCTTTTTTTTCCCTTTTGTTGGTCATCATTTCTCTACAGAAGTTCCACATGCTGACTGCCAGCTCTGCAAGCGTCCAGTCATCTCTGCTGAGAGAGCACAAGATCCACAGCGCCCCTATCAGGAACCAGATGGGAAAGATGTGTGTTGCAGAAGATACTGGGAGTGTCGATGGCAGGGGCACAGCTATAGGGAGCTCTCTGAGCAAGGCGTCAGGGAGGAGAGGAGGCCAGAGAGGTCAGAATAAGAGCTCCCACTCCCCTGCTCACAGCAGTGATTCGACCCACTCCCAGCACAACCATACTTACAGAGGGAGGAGCTCTCGTCACCACAGAAAGTAAGCCTTCCATTGCAGTTGTGCACTTTCAGGCTCTTATCACTGCTGGACCTCACCGCTTTGGCTTTGCAAATGAGAGAGAACTGTTTGACATCTGCTGGATTATACTTCCCATTCCCCCAGGGGCAAAGGTGGCCACTCTTCCAAGAGACACCACCAATCCAGTCGGGGTCAGGCACGCCACCGGAGCACATCAGCGTCTCCAGGGCACACGTCAGCCAACAAAGTCGGGAGCAAGGCAAACCTCCGACAGCGCAGCAGCTCCTGGAGCAGCGGGCGTTCATCCTCGCCTTCTGCTTCCAAAGACAGAGGACCCAGCAAGGCCAAGTCCCCGCACAATAGGCAAAACGCCTCCAGGTGAGCCGCTGTCTGATGTATAGTAGATTTATAATATGCTCCCATTGGTCGATGGTGTGACTGATTTGTGTGTCACACAGGGACAGGGAGAGTGCCAACCGCTCTGACACCGACAGCCGAGCTCGCCGCCGTTCACGCAGCTACTCACCTATCCGCAAAAGAAGAAGAGATTCACCCAGCTTCATGGAGGCTCGCAGGATCACCAGGTAACACCACATGATTAAACACACTTCTCCTCCACATTGTGTGTGTGTGTGTTTCTGCTCTTCCCTGCAAGGACCGAGCCCCAGAATAACACAGCCATGTATCTTGTTCTTTCTCACAGGCCTGAGTGGCTCTTAAATATGAGACACTTTAATGCGTTACACTTAAAGCATGTCCCATGATTTGGCAGGACGGTACTCATGCTGGGGTAAAAGTCATTCTTTCATAGCTTCAAATTACAACAAAGGCAGGCAAAAGAAATAAAGAGAAGGGATTTTGCTTCTGTTTCAACTCACGACTGGTAATTTTTAAGAAACCCATTAAGAGCCATTAAATCCTTTATGTGGAATAAAAATGAAAAACCACAGGCATAAATGGATGCAGTCATTATAAGGGTGGAGCTCTGGTAGACAGAAAATGTTACCTCCTGCTTTTAAACATCTATTTCAGACTTTCTATGGGCATCATGAGGGACATAAAGTGATCACTGTCCTTTATGTTTGGGTTTTTACTCTGCCATCATGTTTCATTTCCTTTAGAGATGACATACCATGTGTAATAGTTTTGTACTTTCATTTACTGCAATGTCCCTCACTAAACAAGTTTTTATTATTGCCTAACTATAGCACTAGAGAATTGAAATACTGTATGAATTAAAAGCAAACATGCTACCAACAAAAACTACAAATCATATGGTGTTTCTGAGTCATTTCAGTAGAAAGATTGAACTGAAACTGCAAAAAATGTGCCTTATGGTGGTACCTGGGACCAGATACATACAGCTCTGTGTAGACTTACAACTAAAACTGTGAGTACACAAAAGCAGAAATGCAAGTGAAATTGCCTGTTTTGCTTTATAGTAAATTCCACCTTGGTTTGACTTGCCAACATCCAAATATCAGTTTGAGTCTTTATGTATCAAGCCTAGTAATGTTAATGTCTAGTTCATGAAAACAAATGAAAACCTGCAATGACCAGTTGGCAATGTCTGCCCACAGTCCCACTGAGACATGGATAGTGTCTCCCACACCTGAATCAATGAACTTGTGTAAAGTCAAGTTCCAGGAACAGCATAAAGTCTGACACCATCTGAGGATTTGATCCTCGTACCTAAAAGCAGTCAGGGTGCACTGGGTTAACCCTGTAACGCCAAGTGGATCATATTTGATACATTAGTTTTTTACCTTAAAAACCTGACACACACAATCAGATACACACAGTGTTACTGTGAACAAACTGCACGATATAGCAAAAATGACACAAATTGAAACATAAATTATATTATGATATATTATAATCTTATTTTTTGTTATTTGTTAGAAGGTTCAATAAACACTTGAATTTGAATTTTCTGGCAAGTATTTCATGGTTCAGGCTGTAGAGGGTCAACACATGGAAGTCTGTGTGACCCCTCCAAAGATATGCATCCCCAGACCATCACCATCCCACTGCCACACCAGTCATGCTGGATGATGCTGTAAATGTATAACATCTGCCACAGACTCCAGACTGTTTCATGTTTCCACATGTATTCAGTGTGAACCAGCTCTTATCTGTGACGAGAACAGGGCAGCAGTGGGAGGACCTGCCAGTTCTGCTGTTTACAGGTGAAGTCTAGTTGAGCTGCATGATGGTGGACAGTGAGCACAGGTCCCACTAAAGGACATCAGGACCTCTTGCCGCCCTCATAGAGTCTGTTTCTGACAATTTTGTCAGAAACATGCACATAAATAGACCACTGAAGGTCATTTTGTATTGGTCATGCTGCTGGCTCTACAGGCTTGTCCAGCTTTCCTCGTGTAATGGCCTGTATGTCCTTCACACTCTTGAGACTGTACTGTGAGATGCTGCACATATGATCATGCCTTCCTGGAGGAGTTGAAAAGTTATGCTACCTCAATGAGGTGCAGGTACTGTCTCATGCTACCAGTAGTGACAAGGACAGTAGCAAAAAGCATAAATATAGAAAAAACTGTCGGGGGGGATAAGGAAAGAGCATTGGTGTATAGGAAAATTATCCCCTTTTTGGGGGGGGGGATTGCCTTGTTGTTGCCCTTCCAGTCTACTTATTGCTGCTTTTATTTACACCAAAGCAGGTGAAATTGATTCACCATGGTTTATACTTTCTAATTGGACATGTTGACAGCTGAAGTTTGACTGTCTGTTATACTGTGATGATCAAGTCTTCCTTTTGTGAGCAGTGTAAATATGATCCAAGAAAAGTCCTTTATTCAATTTCTCTCTTAAATCCACGTGTTTGCTTAGTGCAAATCATCTACACATAATAATAATGGATTGGATTTATATAGCGCTTTTCAAGGCACCCAAAGCGCTTTACAATACCACTATTCATTCACTCTCACATTCACACACTGGTGGAGCTAAGCTACAGTTGTAGCCACAGCTGCCCTGGGGCCGACTGACAGAAGCGAGGCTGCCATATCGCGTCATCGGCCCCTCTGGCCAACACCAGTAGGCAAGTAGGGTAAAGTGTCTTGCCCAAGGACACAACGACCAGGACAGAGAGCCCAGGGATCAAACCGGCAACCTTCCAGTTACAGATGCGATTCCCAACCCCCTGAGCCACGGTCGCCCATAAGTTAACTCTGTGTGCTGTACACATTATTTGAAGCCCAGGTACACGGATACCATTACACGGATAGAAGTGTACATCTCAGAAAGTATGTAAATATGAGATCTGAGGATCTGAGCTAGTCACTTAAATTGATAAATGGTTTCAGTTATTGCCCTTATTTTTTTTAATATTGAGTGATTTGTGACTAAAGTGCTTCAATACGAGATATAAAATAAGACGTAAGAATGAGGATGTAAAATGAAAATTAACTGAACTGAGCAAAAGATTTCATTGGTTAAGTTAGTTGTTCCAGTTGTTCTATTCCATTTTGATGAGTCTCTTTAAAACCATGTATTAGACTCATCCACATATTTGTTTCCTGCTTACTTCTTAGATTTCATAATTTATTCTCATATGATCGTTTCATTGTTACCAATAGAAATGCTTTTAGGTGGAGTTAATTATTCAGACAAACGGAAGAAGAAGAAAATCCCCCCTGCAGATGAAATGTGTTTCAGCCTCTCCCTGTGTTACCTCTGCAACCTTCTCGTTCGAGTGTAAATAGCCATGGGTGAAATGTGTGTACTTTGTTATCTTTCACTTCAGTCCTTAAAGGTCCCGACACCAGGACAACGGGCTGCTGCTGAACCCGACTGCTGCCGGCTAGTTACCCCGGTAACAGTTGCCGTGCAGCAGGACCCCAATACCGTGACTTCTGAAGTTTGGCTGAGCAGCAAATCATCAGAGCTCCCATGAGTAAACCAGGCTTCCTCCTCTGTCCTTTTTCCGCTTCTTCATCTCTTTCCTGAAACTCACTCCAACTCTAGAGCTGCACCCTGCTGTGTTTCTGCACTAATGTTGTAACACAAAGGATGCAAAGATTAAAGCGCTATCAAGGTTTATTAGAGTGGAAGCCCCCCCTCTTTCCCCCACACACCTTATTGCTCATACTGTTGATTCCCACAGCCAATGTAGAAGACAAAAGCTGGGGTTGAGTTATCTACAGCGCTGCTTGTGAAATGCACCTCATAGCAGCAGGGATACCTTGATAGCGTTTATCTCTCCCTGCACCACTGACTCTTGATTTTTATTTTCTGGGTGTTGCCCTCCACTGAGAAGATGAGGTTCTTTAAGGAACTAACGGCTCATTACTTTACAGGAAGTACTTCCAGGGTGGCTATTAACAAGGCAATCTAAGCTTGAACTTCAACTAAACACTTGCATTTTTCTGCTATGTTTGTGTGTGTGTGTGTGTGTGTGTGTGTGTGTGTGTGTGTGTGTGTGTGTGTGTGTGTGTGTGTGTGTGTGTGTGTGTGTGTGTGTGTGTGTGTGTGTGGCTGAGAAGCTTCTTTTTAACCCACATAGCTGCTCTCTTTCAGATCCTGTACTAATTACACGTCACCACTCTGAGACCTAACACTGATTGCCTTAATCATGCTTTAACATCAGATTTAACACTCTAACCATAGGAAATAGGACTAGGACATAGGACTAACTGTTCAAACCCTTATTTTTCTTCCTCCTCCAGTGCTCGGAAGCGGCCGATCCCATATTACCGGCCCAGTCCTTCATCTTCCAGCTACGACAGCAGCCCGTCACGATCCAGCCGCAGCTACAGCAGCTACAGCCGCAGCAGAAGTCACAGCAGGAGCCACAGCAGGAGCCGGAGCCAGAGCTGGAGCCGCAGCCACAGCTGGAGTCGCAGCCAAAGCCGGAGCTGGAGTCGCAGCAGGAGCCGCTCCCGCAGCCACCACAGTTATTACAGCCGCAGCAGCTATGACAGCCCGGGGTTCTGATGGCAACCAGCAGAACGAGAATGAAAAAAGGAGAAAAAAGGAAAGAAAAAAAAAAGGGAACAAAAGAAGGAGAAGTGCTGTTAAACCTGCTGCACTCCGGTAGATTCATTACGTATCCTTAGCAAGTCCTCAGCAGAAGCCGCACAGCTGTACAGACCGGGATCCAAACTCCTTCACCATGGACCATTCTATCTCTAACACAGAGCCTGGATCAAAGAGAGGAAAATGTATTTTGATATAGCACAATACCATGATATTGGCAGTCACTGTTCATGTCTTCTCACACATTCAAGGAAAGGTTTTTTCTTTTTTACATGTCTAAAATGAATTGGCTGAGCCCAAAGAACAAATGTATGTTAGCACTTTCCTTCTCATCTTCCACACAGCTACCAAAAATACATTCAATAACAGTTAACAACAGTTATAAGTATATATATATATATATATAGATATATATCAAATATATCCTGAAAAGAGGGGCTGAGTAGAAGACGAAAAGAAGGCAGACACATCGAAATCACACAGCTTACTGTACATTTCAAAGAATCACTTTTTCTCTCATCAGCCCCAAAGACTTCCGGTTCACACAGATCAACAAAAAGAGAACAAAAGAGAAGTCAGAGGATGAATCAGGAAAAGAAATAAAAATAACTTTTTTTTTGTTTTTTTAGGAGAAAACTGTATTGCATAGATTTGTCTGTACAGATGTAAACTCTCTTAAGTTTGGCTTTGTAAACTATGCACTGTATATTCCATATAGTTTGAATAGGTATGTTCAGCATGATGCATCAGGGGACCTGATGGAAATGAGATGTGCCAGCAGGGTGAATCTGCCCTGCCCCTTCCCCCTGACCTTTGCAAACAGAGGTGAATGAAACGGGGAGGGGGGGGGGCTGTATGTGTTACATACTTTTACTCTCTTCCCTGTTTAAGTAATTACGTTTGTTATGCTAATCATGTGCGAGACTGTGTGAGTGTGTGTATGTGTGTGTGAGTTTGAACCTCCTTTGCAAAGATCAATGAGGTAATGATTTACATGAGCTGCTGTATGGTACCGTACTGCAAAAAGTCTCCATGCACATTTGTGAGTTGATCTCAGCTATTTATGAAACTCGCTGTATTTATTCATTTATTTATTAGGTTATTTATTGTTTAATATATTTATCATTTTGCTGTGAAGCAGTTGGATCATGGTTTGGAGATGGGTTTGCTGCAGATGTGAGAAAAGTACTGTAAAGCTCCAAGTTATGATACAGAATCGGTTTCTTGTTATCAGATCAACAAGCAGTGCACAGATTCACTGCTATGTGTTTAAGGAGCTCTGATTTTTGAGTCGGTTGAACTGAGCATTCACCCACAGTTACTCCCATGACTGCCATTATCGCGTCCCCAGCCGATATAATGACTCATGGTAACGCGGGGCTGCTGTGGCTCTGTCTGTGCCGAGGGAGGAAGATGACTCGGCCTGAAGCAGCCTGAAGAATCAATTACTCTGCTCTACTGTACATTTCCAGTCACTCCATATTTCAATCCCTTGTATAATTGGCCATACAATTCTAGCAGAGGTCTCCCCAGTTGCTGGCTACAAAAGATAATGAGCGATGGCTTGGCAGGCACGGCAGCAGGCTGTGTCTGCACCTCCATGAGGGTGGTTAACAAACAGGTGATACAATCAGGGATCAGCCTAAGTCTTCCTTACCATTCACCCGGTCTCATGACATGCATTTCCAGTGTAACCACACTTATCCCAGCTGTGATGCTCTGCAGCCTGACCATTTATTCCAAGTATAACATTGCCCCTTTGATTCTACAAATCATTCTTTGTATTGTACAAGTTATTATACCTGACAATAAACAGAAACAAATGGGGAAATGATCCAGTTTTTGAGTTCTTCTCTCTGCCTTCAGGTGCAGTCAGCGATAACTTGTTGGTGCTGTGTATGTATCTTCCTACAGATGGCACTGATGAGAACCTTGACCAAAAACATGAAGCCTCTCTCTATTAAGTAGGCTAGAATGTTCTCCAACTGGGGCTGAGAGGAAGATATGGCTTATTTTAGAGGCAGATCTCACATCCTGTGCTGTAACTTTGAGGGATTAGATTTCTTACACTGAGACCTGAGCTATATTTTCCAGAAATACTTACTTTGCCATATATATCAAATAAATTAACATAACCTCCATTTCCGTCTGAACACTTCCTCGAGATTTCTCAGTTACTATCACTGTTGTAGCTGAACTGTCAGTTTATGTTAGTTTTTTTCTTCTTCTCTGTCTGTGTAACACTGTGAGAGATAGAGGCATGTCCCTGTGACACCTGCTCACTTTGTGTCAGAAGTGTACAGCTCAATAGGACACCTTTCACAGCAGACACTTTAAGTGTCACAGCAGCAAAGTCCACTGGTCGATAGTTATTAAATTAACAGTGGCACACTTCCATCAAGACTGCCAGTAAACTGTGACAATGAGCAGCATGGACCAGACCACGACCAGTAAGACCAACTCAGCTAAATTAGCTGATTTTAATGTTCTAGTATCAGGTAAATGTTAAGAGGTAGGAACGTTTCTGCTGGGTTGTTGTGTGTGCGTGTGTGTGGGGGGGTGAAAAATAATAAAGGACACTCATTTTTCAAGGTTTCGGCATCGGTGCCAGGCTAAAGGTCAGCCATAGAGGAGCTGCGTGAAAAGAGACGTGACGTCATGAGTCAGTTTCAAGTCACCCGCTGTTGTTTAGAGAGCTCTCTCTGAGCAGTGAGCAGGCCTGAGCAGTGAGCTAATAAAAGTGATCAGGACCTGTGACACTTGCTGCTGCGAGCGGACTAAACACAAAGAAACCATGCTACCTAAAGAGTTCCCACAAAGACCGTGGGCCATGGTTGGAAATGATCTGTTCCAGATAGAGACTAAACAGTACCTGGTCATTGTGGATTCTTTCAACTACTTCATGTGGAAAGTAAAAGTCATGATGATTTAGCGGTCATTAAAATGTATTCAGAATTTGGAAACTGGCGATTAATGTCATAAATCATGACATACTACTCCCCCCCTAGATAAACTGCCTTCATAGTTTAAAAATATGTGTACTAGTATTAGTAATACTGGCCGTGTATTTACTTGGTTTTGGATTGATACCAAAATTGCAGTATCACGCGGCACTAACATCCAGTAAACAATGAAAGACTGTCAGGTTAACAGAAGACTTGAGACACTACAGCTTGTTAATTCCCCCTTTGTGACAAAGAAATATGAATAGGCAGGTGTGAACATGGTGGATTTTCCTCCAGTTTTAATCCAGTCAAGTCATTTGGCTTCATGTACCAAACTGATATTCTACTATGTATTTCATTCAGGGCTGAATGGGTTCATAGCGCAACATAGCGTTGTTAAGAATAGCATGTTAGCTTGTAAGTAGACGGACAGAAGCCTCCCAGATTCTTCTGGCTCTTTGAGATGCACAGGGAGAGGAGAAGGGGGTTTACACACAGCACTCAGTGCCTAGGGCAACTGTTACATGGGAGGGTCTTCCTGTTGGATTCCATTCCAGTGCTACTTCCGCTATAAATAGATATTCTAGTGCTTTCGTAAAACATTCTGGAGGCATGAGGTATGGGGCTTGAGTCTGAAGGGAGGGTTCTGTTGATAAGGGGTGGTGTCATTGTGTATAAAAGCTCTCAGCTGAGAGGCAGACAGCACATTAAGAAAACACTTCCAGAGAGGCCAAGGGGCTCTTGATCTGCACACAGCAACACTCCTCTGAAGCTTAGAAGAAATTCCCAGATCATCATGGCTGAGAGACGTATTCCTTTCACCTTGCTCCGCACTCCGAGCTGGGACCCATTTCGTGACTGGCACCAGAGCAGCCGTATCTTTGACCAGACCTTCGGTATGCCCGCCCTGCCCGAGGACATCGCAGCATTTCCCAGCACCCACTGGCCAGGGTACCTGAGGCCATCCATCCTGGCTCCAGAACTAATGACACCGCATGCTCCCTTGATGTATCCAACCCACATGATGGCTCAGCAGGCTCAGGCTCGGGCCCTGTCCCGCCAGCTGAGCAGCGGCATTTCCGAGATCAAGCAGACCCAAGACAGCTGGAAGGTATCGCTGGATGTGAACCACTTCTCACCTGAGGACTTGATGGTGAAGACAAAAGATGGCGTGGTGGAAATCTCGGGTGAGCACTTATTTGATTTCTGTCGCTCTCCTTATTGAATGATTGAAAGGGCATAGTGTTTTATGTCCTGAAACCTAAGGTGTCATTTTCCTGTATGATGTTCCTTGAGTGACACACTTTAGACAGCTGTACTGGTTGATATGCACACTGTCTCACTTTAGTTTTCTTAAGTGCCTCTTTTTCTTCTGTAAAACAAAAACTGATAGAACTGAACAAAGCATGAGGTGGTTACATAGTTACATAACATATTGAGACAATAGAGTAATGTGTTCAGGGACTTGGGAGGGTCAGGGGGTTTTGACTCTAAGCCCACTGGACGCAAAACAAGACACAGTTCAAAATGTGGGAGTTGACTTTTAAAGACGCTCAGGCATGAAAACAATGTTAAAACAGCCTCACTGTCCATCCAGGACGGGCAGGAGCAAAGCAGACCTGAAGAAAGTGTGGAACTGATCAGATAGCAGCTTAGTTCTCTGAAGCCCTGGGCTCTCTTTTCTCTGAGTGAATCTCAGCCTCACTGCCTGCTATTTCACAAAGGATCCCATTCTCAGAGCTGGGGATTTAGCTGCAGCTTAGCCAGTATGTCCACTACTTTAAAAGGACTGCTGGATCTTGTCCAGGTCCAGTGTTCAGTCCCCGACTGTACCCAACATCTCCCAGCTCAGAGACTGAACCTCATCAGAAACACCAAGATAAACAAAGCACGAAATTCAATCCAAGTGGAATTTGCCACCCCATGTTCCACCCCATGTATCACCAGTGACCCAGGATGATATTTTAAACACAACAGTGTAATGAAGAGTTTTGTAAACACACCAAAGTGCAACCTCTCCACAGCTGTCGGTCAAAACTAATGACCCTTCGTTTAGCTGTTGAAAAAGTGTGTGTTACACAATCAATTTGGTCCAGTTGAAAAGCGGACAGCTCTCTCTGGACCGCAACCTTTATCGGTTCGTTGTAACAACAAACATATTACTGTATTCAGAGGCAGAATGAAGGGCAGCAACTTCATAGCAGGGCATCTGAGATACAAGAGGCTGATTAAGTCTGGTGAGGTGTGGTTCAGTAGCACTGAACTGCATGAGTTTTAGAGTTAACATAACATACAGGGAGTGCAGAATTATTAGGCAAGTTGTATTTTTGAGGAATAATTTTATTATTGAACAACAACCATGTTCTCAATGAACCCAAAAAACTCATTAATATCAAAGCTGAATGTTTTTGGAAGTAGTTTTTAGTTTGTTTTTAGTTTTAGCTATTTTAGGGGGATATCTGTGTGTGCAGGTGACTATTACTGTGCATAATTATTAGGCAACTCAACAAAAAACAAATATATACCCATTTCAATTATTTATTTTTACCAGTGAAACCAATATAACATCTCCACATTCACAAATATACATTTCTGACATTCAAAAACAAAACAAAAACAAATCAGCGACCAATATAGCCACCTTTCTTTGCAAGGACACTCAAAAGCCTGCCATCCATGGATTCTGTCAGTGTTTTGATCTGTTCACCATCAACATTGCGTGCAGCAGCAACCACAGCCTCCCAGACACTGTTCAGAGAGGTGTACTGTTTTCCCTCCTTGTAAATCTCACATTTGATGATGGACCACAGGTTCTCAATGGGGTTCAGATCAGGTGAACAAGGTGGCCATGTCATTAGTTTTTCTTCTTTTATACCCTTTCTTGCCAGCCATGCTGTGGAGTACTTGGACGCGTGTGATGGAGCATTGTCCTGCATGAAAATCATGTTGAGCTTGACTCCATCCTCAACCTGAAAAGGCCCCACAAGCTCATCTTTGATGATACCAGCCCAAACCAGTACTCCACCTCCACCTTGCTGGCGTCTGAGTCGGACTGGAGCTCTCTGCCCTTTACCAATCCAGCCACGGGCCCATCCATCTGGCCCATCAAGACTCACTCTCATTTCATCAGTCCATAAAACCTTAGAAAAACCAGTCTTGAGATATTTTTTGGCCCAGTCTTGACGTTTCAGCTTGTGTGTCTTGTTCAGTGATGGTCGTCTTTCAGCCTTTCTTACCTTGGCCATGTCTCTGAGTATTGCACACCTTGTGCTTTTGGGCACTCCAGTGATGTTGCAGCTCTGAAATATGGCCAAACTGGTGGCAAGTGGCATCTTGGCAGCTGCACACTTGACTTTTCTCAGTTCATGGGCAGTTATTTTGCGCCTTAGTTTTTCCACACGCTTCTTGCGACCCTGTTGACTATTTTGAATGAAACGTTTGATTGTTCGATGATCACGCTTCAGAAGCTTTGCAAATTTGAGACTGCTGCATCCCTCTGCAAGATATCTCACTATTTTTGACTTTCTGAGCCTGTCAAGTCCTTCTTTTGATCCATTTTGCCAAAGGAAAGGAAGTTGCCTAATAATTATGCACACCTGATATAGGGTGTTGATGTCATTAGACCACACCCCTTCTCATTACAAAGATGCACATCACCTAATATGCTTAATTGGTAGTAGGCTTTCGAGCCTATACAGCTTGGAGTAAGACAACATGCATGAAGAGGATGATGTGGACAAAATACTCATTTGCCTAATAATTCTGCACTCCCTGTATATGCAAATTAAAACTCTGAAAAAATCATTTATGAAACATTTTAGAAATCTATGAATACATGTATGTATATCCTTAGTGCTTTACAGCTTTTCTTGATTGCTGTCATGCAGCAGACAACTCACACAAGCCTAACAGACGCACTGATGGTCAAAGTGACACATTTTGTTTATGCCTCCAAAAGCTAATTTTGCCTTCAAAACAACACAATTTGCAAACAAGTATATGAGCTTTTCTAATCAATCATTGCCCGCCAGCTGAGCAGCGGACAACAAAATACAAAATGCAGTGCTTAGTGGGATCAAGAATCAAAAATGCTTTGATGCAAACTGGCTGAAAACTGAGATACTGTACATATTACAGAAAATACATATATTCAAAATGAATACAGTAAACCAAAATAAAATCTATTACAGTATAAGAAACAGCCACTATTGATACTCAGTCCCTTCTGTCTTGACGAGTTGGCCACAAGGCTTCATCCACATCAGACTCAAAATTCTTTCTTACAATACACCGAGGAAAAAAAACAAACATAAAAAAAAAAAAACCTTCTTTCATGCCGTATCCAACCTTGACAGTCCTTCTCACCTATTTCTTGGGCTGCAGCAGTCATTGCATTCAGAAAGGGTATCTGCTCATAGGGATGGTGATAATAAACTCCTCTAACGGATTCACAAAAAAAAATGGGGCACATGCTAGGAGGAAATGCATCATTATATGTGGGTGTATTGTAAACCACTCATTGGTGCAACGCCACATTATCCTAGATAATGGCGAAGAGCGGCATGACAGTCCTCAACAGCCCTCTCTCCTCAGGCTGGATCAGCCTCTCATGAAGTGTATTCAGGAATGTTATGAGTCGTTCGGTGTTGGATGGGTGAATGGTGGGGATATAGCATAGGACACCATCATTGGAGATGGCAGCACACGTGGGTATGTTGGCACCCCTCTGTCCTGGAACTCTGAAAGTGGCCCTGTATCCAGTGAGGTTCCTTCCACAACTCCTGACTTTACAGGAGCCGACTTCATCAGCATAAATGAAGACATGATGTGCTCCCTCAGCTTCAAGCTACATTCTTCTCTAAGTAAAAGCAAAATTACAATGAAAAGTGACTCCAGTTGACTCTAACTGCATGATATGACAAGGTATTACAGCATCTGGCCTCCTTCACAACTTCTGAGTTCCTTTGAAATGGAACTCTGTAGAGCTGCTTCATGGCCATATGGTTGCTTTTTAAGACATGGTTAATGGTGTTCAGGCCCACGTTGTTGAGGTTCCTGATCTGCAATCACTGCTGCCCTGATTACGCAAATCAGGGCAGCAGTGACAATTGTCACTCTTCCACCAGAGAACGGCAGTTCTATAAAGAATACATGTAATGGGTTTGAGGAAACAATTACATGAAGTATATTGCTGAAGATATTACTGCACAGCAACATTACAGTGTTTCTGTTTAAACCGGTTGTACTCTTTGTCCAGCCTCTTTAAGTGAAAAGCCATGAATGCCTTTCCAACTACACCTCCACCTCACACACAGACGTCTCTTCCTTGGACCCCTCTACCAGTTACTCACTCTCATCTGCCTTAGACCTCCTCCATCCATGCTAGTAAAGAACAACACAGGTGTGCACCTTTGAAGGCCTGCAGACAGAAATAAACTAAACCAACTTGGGAAAAAAAAAACCCTCAACAACCATTCATCTCCAGGTTTAGTTATCACAGCCCAGTTTTAAAAATAGAAACAGAATGCTTATTATTAACTTTCAGAGGTGATGGAAGATGCCTGTAGTCTTTGTGCTAAGCATAAGAGCAATCTCTGGATCACATAAATAAATGCTTTGAAAAAGCACAAAGTCCAAATCAGATTATGGCTGGACTCCATAAAAGTAACTGTGCACCAGTAAGAAATACTTTATACAATCCAATTTATTATTTTCATTAGGTGCTAAAGTAGAGTGCATAAATTAAGGCTTAGATTAGTGGAATGAAGTCTGTATGCACTGTTCCGCCCAACAGGTTTATTTTACTATGGTAAACAAGATGTCTTCTTGCACTGCTCCTTATAGCAAAAATATCTTTCAGTCTAGCTTAAAGTACATTGTCTGTGTCCACAGGTAAGCACGAGGAGAGGAAAGATGAGCATGGTTTTGTGTCCAGAAGTTTCACCAGGAAGTACACGTGAGTTTGTCTTTACTTGAGAAAGAATAGAAAGGAATCTTGATTTACTCTTGATCACTTCCTGCCATTAATCAAACTAATTTAAGGAAGATGTGGCCCATGCAGTATGTCAACTACTCACTTGAAGACTTTAGGTTTTAGAAGTACAAATTTTATTGTGGCTGACTGTTATTGCCTTTGGTGTTCGTCCTCTAAATTGGATTTGATTTATTCATAAGTGTGATTAATTTTTCTAAAATCGTGACTCTGATACTGTGAGTCTCTTTAGTTCATGGGCTGATCTGTTCTGGCTGGCGGGCTGCTGATAGCTAAATTTCATGCTCTGAAAAGTAGCAGCAGCCTTCAAGCGGTTCATCCCTTCTTGAGTCTTGGTAGACTTTAGCTTCATAGGGCTCTGCTGCCATCTAGGGGCCATAGAGTAACACACACTAAGCTGCAACTGAACTTTACTCGTTTTACTAAACGCTTTGGTCCTGTTAGTTTTTGACTAAATTGTAGCACTGATCCTTTTCTCACTAAGAAGCAAGGTTTTGTTTTGTTTTCTTCTGATTTCTGACCTAATTGTGTCGTATTCCTCCCTCGCAGCCTCCCCCCTTCAGCTGATGTTGAGAAGGTGACCTCTGCCCTTTCTCCTGAAGGCGTGCTGACCGTGGAGGCTCCTTTGATCAAACCGGCCATTGAGCACTCAGAAACCACGATACCCGTCAATGTCGAAAGCAACGGCGGTGTGGTGAAGAAGTAGTAAGAAAATGGGCACCATTTCCTTCCACCTGTCCTCCTCCACATACACACATTCAAATAGATGTGTGTATGTGTGTGTGTGGGAGGAGGAGGAAAAAGGACGGGGGATATTCCGCTTGTAGTGAGGAAAAGCATCAGCTTACCGCTCTTCATAAACAGAGCTCGTTCACATGCCAAGCAGAGGAGAGCGAAGGATTGCCCTAGCTCTTCCCTCTCAACTCCATCTCTGGTAATGAGCCTACCCCAGCACAGCACACTGTGTAAACGTATCTGCACCAGTGCCATGTGCGTGCTCTTTCTGCTGTAATTACACTCTTCATCTGAATACGCAGCTTAGCTCAGCTCTCAGCTTCTTGTTTCTTTTTTCTCCCCCCCCCCCCCCCCCCCCCCCCCCCCACACCCCTTTATGCTGCCTCTTCAAACATCGAAACAGAATGGAATAGCAGCAAATGTGACAATTATTGGAGGCAGAATGCCTCCAATAATGCACATACTAATCCACATACACACCAAGGCTTTGAGTAAAGAAAGAGGACTGTTTGTGATCTTGCTGTTGTGTGGACTGAAACAGACTGATTAAAGCCATGCAAACAGGAAATAAAAAACACCCAACATATAGAGTCTCTGCTGTTCATTTGTGTTTGAGTTTGTGTTGCTGTTGTGATACCTGATGCCAAACGGTTCATCCTGTG